>NC_021163.2:5878072-5889886 GCF_000331145.2 Cicer arietinum
GGGAGAAACTGGGAAGTTGGGGGGTGGGGGGGGGGGTACGAGGTCATTTTCCCATGACAACGAGAAAAAAAAAAAAACAAAAGTTTCAAAGTATAAGGCAAAAATAAGTTGCAGCTGGAAAGGAACTTTATCTATTTCTTTAAGCTTTATGATATATGAAATTAAGGATAGATGAAATTCTTGAGCTAAAAACAACAGTTCATATTACAACATAGATTACATTAATTTTCTACTCTTTATTATTCCACTCGGATCACATACATAGACAACTTCAATAAACAAACCATAGATTGCAGATGGCATGTCTGTGAATTATCCTGCCACTGAAGCAGACCATCTTGATGAATTTCTTTTCATAAATCGTCATCAAATATGGTGGACATCAACAGCCCTTGAACAAACTCAGATCTTCTCGCCTTCTCCTCCTTATCCTTAACTGACAATGTTGGTGTCTCCACGTTGCTGAACAGAGAAAATAGACTTGTTAGAAACCAGGAGATACCGGGAGACAATAGAACCCATGCCATTGTTTAATATTGTTCGAAGATTATGCCCTTGGCAAGGCACAAGACATTGTTTGCATTACAGCCCTAAATTGATCGGTCAGGTGAAAGGTTACAAACACACACATTAATGACAAAATAATCAGAAAAAATAAAAAATTATGCAAAGCAAATAAAATGTTCAACTGAATACAGCTGGAAACTATAACTATATTCGAACAAATTAATCGAATAATGTTATTGAAACACAAAACTTGACACAAAATGGAACACAAATACAATACTTTGACATTTTATGAAAAACAAAATATGACCCCCACTATATTTTATACGATATTGTATTTGTGTCTCATTTTATGTCAAATTGTGTTCTAATAACTTTACTCAAATTAATCATGCCAACATCACAGTTGGTAGTGGTACTAATAGTCGGAGAAACAATCCTCTTAAAGTCTGTTTAGTTTGAGAAAATGTTTTCTGTCTTCACTTTTAATTGCAGAACTGTCAAATGTTCTGACCTTTTTTATTCGTTTTCTAACATTTGTACCAGAAACAGTAAAAATAAAGCTTTTCAAGACTCTAGTGTGTGAGAGAAAATGAATACAATCTTAGTATAAACTATATAGTATAGACATTATATAGTATTCTTTCATTAAAAACAATAGATGGGCACAGTATCACGTATCACATCATTCAGGAATACTTGTACGATATTGAGCAGAATTCAGAGAAGAGGAAATGGCAATTTTTAACAAAAATTGAAAAGAAATACCTTCTCGATACAGTCTCATCTGTCAATTTCTTGGATGATCTTGTCTCAGTATGTCTGTGAGGCTGAGGACTAACAGATTCATTACCTAAAGGCGATATAAATGATGACAGCAGTGGATCGGGTGCTGCATTAGACGAAGACACTGTACATGAAGACCCGCCAAAAAGGGATTGCAAATTTCCTTCTCTCAGCTCCTTCCTCAATAAAGAAAGTGTTGAATAAGATCCACCTTTCCGAGTTTTCCTCTTGCGCTGCATGTATTCCCTTGTTAAGGAACTCAACCGAGTAATAGAGTAGAGTTTCAACATAAAATATTGTCTTAATTTTGGTTGACTTTAAAATAAGTAAACTTTATGGCAACATATTGTATAATGTAACAACATTTGACTTACTAAATGCCCAAAAATCCTGCAATTTTTATGTTAAAAATCACTTATGAATTGGCAGAACTGAATAGAACTTAGAGAGAAAAAAAGGATATCTTGAATATACTTCCATGTTGTAAGGTTATGTGCGCAACCATATCAACCCCCACCCTCAATGCACAAACTGGACATACCTGCACACAGAAATGTTGTAATCCAAATAAAACTATTGATTTCTCTAGCTAGGAAAAAACAAACCACTTTTTTTTCCAATGTCAACATCATAATATAATATTGATATTGATTTCACCTATACGAAATAAAAAGGGAAATATATGTAGGAATGAAGAAAATCTTTAAGACTCTGCACTAATTATGCGAAAACCTTGTAAGCTGCTTGAAAAAACAACAGAAGGCATACGAAAGTAGCCATACCCCATTTTTTGCCTCCATTGGGTGCTCTTCGTCAATGTGGCAGCACAATCCAACAATATCAAAATACTCGGAACAAAATGGGCACAGAAACTCTTCCCTTATATCTTCCTCCCCGTCGTTTTCATCAAAACCCATAAACATATCTACATTTGCACAAATGAACAACAATAAGCACGAGAAGAGATATCATATCAATAGTAAATACTTGTACATAAACAAACACAAGAAGAAATGAAGCAAGTGGTAGAAAATCTAATGATTCAGAAAAAACTCCTCTCTTCATTAAATTCATACAATTTAAAATTACACTGATAGATCTCAGTCTCAAGTATATCTAACCAATATCTTTACATCACAAATCCCAAAAATGTAATTTCTATTTTAATTATCCCGTAAAGAAAACGAAACAATAAATATCATATAAATTCTCATCTCTCTTCCCAGCAACAACAATCTAAACACATCAAATAAACTTGAAAAGTAATAATTATAAGCTGAACAGCTTTCAAGCATAATCAACCACCGTGTTATGTTCCGAATAACGTAATAATTTTTCACGTGGTGTCTTCAATTTTAATTAATTAATAATTAATTCGTCGTATATACATCATAATATCTACAATCCGAAATCACCCTAACTTCCTCGCACGTTGTAACTGAGCTAATACCTACGAAACTAAACAATTGTAGAAAATTGAATTAAGGAGGAGAAATTGGGGAAACGTAAAAGAAGGAGAGAAGAAGAACCTGATCGAGATTGAAGAGCGGATTGATAGCGTCTGGAGGCAGAAGAGAGACGAGCAGTCCAAGAGGAATCAGAGTCCATGGTTTGTGTTGTGTAATTGTGATCTAAGAGGATTAGGGTTTTGGTTTTAGGTTGAGGAAGTGAGCGAGTGAGAGAAGAGAGAGAAGCAACGAAGAAACAAAGAAGGCGATCACGAATTTCACCCGAACAACAAAGGGTAAAAGAGTAACCATTTCATTTTTCTTCCTCCATTCAGTTGTATTTTCCCATTTTCCTTTTTAACTTTGTTTCTTTTTTTATTTATTGATTTTAATAATTTCCCATTTTTCCAGGACTTCACACGTCACCGGAAAGAAACGTCCAAAAGTTCAAGCTGGAAAGTCGAGTAGGTATAGCTCACAAATAAATGAGGAGTGTATCGGTCAATTTCCGTGCAATACAAATAACTTTTATTGTGTGGTCTCAAAATATAAATAAATTTTCACAATGTTTACTGTGCTATAGTTATTATAATACCTACCTTTTAATTTAAGTAGGACTTATTTTAATAATTTATTTTATTTTTACATAATAAATTTTTGGATATTTATTTTTATATTTTTTATTTAGAACTCTTTAATATATTTTATATTAAAATTTATATATTAGGATGTCTTTTTTTTTTATGGAATTCGCATTTATGTCTTGCAATCACTTTAACAATCATTATTGTTATTTTTATTAATATAATTTAATTTTTTATTAATATTTTTTTATTAATTATTATTATTATTATTTTTATTTAAAATGAAATAATTTATTTATTTATAAAATAAGAGTAATTATTAAAATAATATAACATATTATTTATTTTTGACCTTCTAGGAGAGAAAAAATGTATAATAAAAAATATAAAAATAAAATATTCTAAATTCTCTTATATGATAAAACAATAAATATAATTATTTTTTCTTACTTAAAAAAATTAAATGAATTTTATTTTATTTTTAAAAGATGTGAAATATTGTTTTTGTCGTTTATTATAAAATTACTTTAAAGTGATTTTATTTGAAAATGTGAATCAAATTTTTACAATCTCAACAACTGATTTTTTGTTCTATATATTAGTTGGTATTTGTAAGAAATTTTGTTTTCACACGTGGTATATTTAAAAAAAATAAACTTTTATTTACATTTATTCTTAAAATTGAATTAATTACAAGCAAGTATCTACTTTTTTAAAAAAATAAAATAATATATTAAAAAAAAATAAAATACATCTACCTAACAAAACGAAAATTTCACAATAAAAAAATATTATTTTTATATTAACAATTAATCTAAAAAATATTCGATCAACAATTATTTATGTCTGCTGATAAATAATGAAGTTCAACAATAATTATTTTAAAATTATTTTAAAGTTAAAGTCAAGAGCTCGTATATTTCTCAAATCTATTATCAATATAAGTGTGTTAAAATTATTAGAATCTCAATTTTAGGGTGTTAAAATTATTAAAAAAAGGGGTGTTAAAATAAAAAGAGATTTGAATAAGTAGTAAATCTCAGAAGAACATGGTTAAACTTAAAGTAAACAAAAACTGTGCTTCCATTAAAAGCAAACAAACGGTTGTACAGAGAACGTCACGTGACTGTCTGTTTTATCGTCAACTTAGATCACGTGAGGGTGCGATCTGACTGTGTCCAAAAATTCTCTCGTCTTTCTTTCTCTCTTCCATTCCGGTTGGTTAAACTGTTACGAAACGACGTAGCATTCCATTCGATTTGTGTGTTTGTTTCAGATCCTCGGAATCTGAATGGCGTCAAGGAATCGCACTTTGCTTTTCCGTAAGTATAGAGATGCATTGAAGAGTGTTCGTGCTCCGTCAACCTCTTCGCCACCGTCCACCTCTTCCGCCGGTGGTCCCGTCATCGAATTGGTCAGCACATCGCTTCTCAATCCCAATCGCTCTTACGCTCCGCTTAGTACCGAAGATCCCGGTAATTCAAGGTACGCTTTTCTAGATCTTATAGTTCTATTGATGTTATTGTGGATCAATTCTCCAAATGACTATACCCGTGGTCTTTTAATTTAGATCCATAGTTTATTTCTGAATTTTATTTATTTATTTTCGACGATTCACAAATACGAAGTTTGTGAACTATATATATTTAAGAGTGATCACATTTACTTTTGAAGTTTGTGAATTGAAACATGAAGCCACAGTGGAAGGAGATTTAACTTAGAATATTAGTGAAGCATAGATGGAATACGTCTAATTGGGAATGTGTCTATTACTAGTTGATTTTGATTTATGTAGCGTGACAATTCAAATGAAAGGTGTTCCAATGTGGCGGGCGTCGGACAGAGTCACATGTTACATTCAATCACTTTCATTTTTTTCTTAAATTATTATTGGTGTCTACATGTTGGTACCATGTGTGACACTTCCATCGCATACTATCATTCGTAATCATAAGATTGATCCATCTTTTGCAATTGTATGTAACTAAGTACCCTCTCCATCAAAAGAAAAACTGCGACTGAACAAAATGAGAGGTATGCAACCATCCAGGAGGAGCTGAGTGTGAGTTGCATCTGTGTTGGCATTTCGTAGTGTGCAGCTTCTGCAATCGGCTTTTGCTTCCATACCTTGAACCCCTATCCTCTCTCCGACCTTGGCATTCTGCAACCTCCACTTCGAGCTACTGTCAAATTATGAAATCAAATACAGATTCATCCAAAAAGAATAAATTAGAAAAATGCAGTTAGAGAAGACATAAAATAAGAGAAAGAGTCTGAGAGAGGGAAAGATAGAGAAACAGCAAGAGATTGAAGAGAAGGAAGGAGGACTCCCCTTGGCACGCATTCGAATGCCTCTGTCTTCTGTACTGCGCTTGCAAATTTTAATCCTATTGAGAGTTTAATCACCTCATCTTGATCTTTATACATCAATACATTTCAAATTGCATCACAAGAGTCAAGTTATTGCCCTAGTTCAGCAATTCTGACAAGATCTTCTTGGGAAAGTCTTTCCTTCAGACTCTCCAACTCTCTAGCAGCACTTCCGATGAAGAGGTGACTGAGCTTAAGCTCCAAGTACTGACACAATTATAACACCTTTCCCAGCATCAAAACATGGTTCAAATCAATAGAAATTTGAATGCTATAATCAAGAAATCAATGCTTATTCTTCAAAACCATATGTCTCTTCATCAATCGATATCAAGAGTACAACTAGTTTTTCAGTAGGATGAAGGACTAGTTGGAACATGTGTTGGGTCCATTGCGATTAAAGATGTGGCATTTGTTTTACCAGCTGGTCCAGCTCCAAACAATTGTTTGTTGGCATTTTTTGGAAGCAGATAGCAGAGTTGTGTAGCAGTGCCCACCAAAAGGGAGCTCTGATACCATAAGAGTGCAGAAAGAATAGAAGAATGATTCAACTAATAAATTGAATGAGTTAATTACGTAGACCATCTACTATTTACAGATCCAACTAACAGTGATACGTAACAGACTCTTAACATTAAGTGGAATCACAATCATCCACTAATAGGTGGAATTCATGGTTATTTATCGGTGAAGATGTTTTTCTTTATGGAATTAGAATTACCTTCAAAAGATATTTTTTTTCTTTCTAAAATTGGATGCTTGTTTATAAAATTATTGTACACATTTCAATCACTTGTCTTTTGATTTTCACATGCATGCATGTTACAGGTTATATAAGACTTGATAATTGTAGGACATTAATTGTTTTTGTGGATGCAGTAAGGGTCCAAATGCAATTACTGTGGGGCTACCTCCAGCGTGGGTGGATGTATCTGAAGAAATATCAGCAAATGTGCAACGTGCACGCAAAAAAATGGCAGAGTTGTCCAAGGCTCATGCGAAGGCTTTAATGCCATCGTTTGGAGATGGTAAGGATGACCAACATGCTATTGAGTCTCTAACACATGAGGTAACTGACTTGATAAAGAGATCAGAGAAGAGGCTGCGGAGACTTGCTGCTTCAGGGCCCTCTGAGGATTCCAATGTCAGGAAAAATGTGCAGGTAGTTATCACTACAGAACTTTCACATAATACTCATAATAGGAGATGCATTTTTGTTTTTGGCCCATGAATGTATGTAACTTATTCAAGTTGAAATCTTTGTGGGCTCATCATCACAAACTAAATAAGAGACTCTTCCATTGCATCACTGGTATAGTGTATCATTTTTATTCTCTAGATAGTATTTATTAGAGAAAAGAGAGAAATTATAGTGTGTGGGGGAGGTGGGTAAGGTTTAAGGTGGGTGTATATACTCCAAATCAGAAAATAAAACATTAAAAAGATCCTGCAACATGGAAGCTTCATTTAAATACGTGTGAGGTATGAGTGTACCTTAAATTCATGGCCATTGGACTTATATACGTCCTTGAGGATGTGCAGGGTGAAGCTATAGAAATAATTCCATCTCAAAATACACCCAAGGGCATGCAAACACCCTTAAAGATGCATGCACTTTGCTTCATCTAAATAATCTCGTCATAAAATTTTGGCTTCCTTATCTTCGTCGCTCAAATGTAGAAGGACAGACCCATATATTCTTTAATAACACCATTAAACAATTTGTTCCAAAGGACTCCACATAAAACACATATCTGCAGAAACAAATGTAGTCTATCCTATTTTTAGTGCTGCTCAGTGAACTATACCATTACCAAGTTTAGTTGACATTGTTCTAGCCTTCAAGTGTGCTACATTTTAGAATTTAAAGGTCTTATAAAGAGCACTTGGCAGAGAGAGGATTAGGAAATGGCACATATTATATAACTATTTACTGATGTCCTGTCTCACTCTGTATTCTCGTCGGTCTTCACCCCTGCCCTTGTTCCCGTGACTTATAGGATGTATACATCTATTCAAGTCGCCCATGAGTTTTTGTGCTTCGTTAAATTACTTCAAATATCTTTCTCTGAGTTGCATGGTTGGGGCAAGCATACATGATACACTAGTCATGATCATTTGTTGATTGCTTTATATTAGAAAATCTTGAGTTCAAATAAAAATGGTTCTAACTTGCTAAACATACGAGCAATTAACTTCCTTTTCCCACGCCTTTTAATTGATGGATGGTGACATGATCTCCAAAATGTCTCGATTTCCGGAATCTATGATGATATTAGTTGTAGCTTATTGAACATTTTTTATTTTGTCTGGACTGTGTGCAGCGTTCTCTTGCCACTGACCTTCAGAACCTATCTGTAGAGCTTCGCAAGAAACAGTCAACTTATTTGAAGCGCCTCAGACAGCAAAAAGAGGTGAGGGAAAAGCTTTTTTTGTGCTACACTAGTTTTCATTGATTAAGAATGAATATGAATATTTGCAATTTTTTTCAGGGGTTTATTACAGGCACAGTTTATTTTTAACAAAAATAATTAAAAACTGTTCTAAGTTTTCAAATCAATTTGCTTCACTTTTGCTCTTCAAATTCTACCTTCCATTCTAATTTAGAGTACTGTAGAAAGCTGATTCTCTCACAACTCGTCACTTTTTTTTTTTTTCTTTTTCCTGTTATGGGAAAGAGATCTCTTGAGACTTGATGTTCCCTATCATCAGCTACCAGTGAACAAGTGGTGAAGTATACTTGGTGTTTTGTTTTGAAAGAATATTATACTGACAGAAATTGTACTTCTTACGTTACTCTGTAACTTTCCTGCAGACTATCTTGATTTTTCATGTTGTGTGTTCCACTAAGTATAAGGATTTTGTTTTAAATCATTAATTTTCATATTATGATGATGCAGGGTCAAGATGGGGTTGATCTAGAGATCAACATGAATGGAAGTAAATCTAGATTTGAAGATGATGACTTGGATAATATGGTATTTCTATTTCCTTTTCAGTTTTTTGCTTTGTTTACCTTTGTGTTTTTTGAGAAAGGGGAGGTGGGCTAATATGTTTATATCCTTACCCTGTATTCGGCGTGGTCAGTTGTATTATACATGTTAAATGTCGATCACCAATACTGCCAAATTGTTTATATCTAGATATTTAACGAGCATCAGATGGCCAAGCTAAAAAAAAGCGAAGCTTTCACAGTTGAAAGAGAAAAAGAGATCCAACAGGTAAGCAAAAGTTGCATATGCACTGTCATTAATGACTCATTTTGACGTTATGTTGTATTCTCAATGGATTCACAGTTTTTGTTTTATGCTTTTATAGGTTGTGGAATCCGTTAACGAGCTTGCTCAGATTATGAAGGATTTATCAGTACTAGTCATAGACCAGGTCAGCTGATCCTCTCCCTTTGAGGAGATAACAACTTTCTTAATTCCACACCCTTGTGAAAATTGACATCCTCTATACACAGGGAACCATTGTTGATAGAATAGACTACAACATTCAAAATGTAGCAACCACAGTTGAGGATGGCCTTAAACAACTACAGAAGGTCCTTCTTCTCTTCATAGTCTACTATTTTGGTTAGATTTAGTTTCCAAGTTTCCCTCTTGCACTCACTAACATTCTCTTTATGTCTGTAGCTCTATGGTAATTATTTGGTTTATGGAATATGCAGGCAGAGAGATCTCAGAAAAAGGGGGGCATGGTAATGTGTGCTTCGGTGCTTCTTATCATGTGCTTTGTTATGTTGGTTTTCTTAGTCATAAAGGAAATTATTTGGTGATTCGTGGCGATATTTCATATCATATTCTTTATAATATTGGTCACCTTTGATTAGTTGTGGCCTTTCCATTCACATACCGTCTCTTGCCTGCTCTGACATAGTACAGCAGCAGCCTGTCTTAGAGAAGACCATGGAGTTTTGGAGTAGCTGCAGCCACTACACATGGCTTGGCTACAGTGGCTGAAGAGACAATATTAATTCTCGTACAATATTTTTTGTTTTGCCACAGAGGAGGTAGCGCGGAGTAGGTGTGTTAGAAGAAAAAGAGCTTTTCTAGGTTGGTGTGATTACAGTAGGAAATGATACATAAAGCCAGAAAATGTAAAGCCGACAGTTGTATGAACCTCTACTTAAACATTCTTTGCGGAACTTGGGGAAGTTCTTTTCATGCTATTTTTTGCTACATTTTTATATTTTTTCCCCTCGTGCAATTGCACTTAGGGGGGGATTAGAATTCTGTTTGCATAAAAATATTCATGCAATAAAAACGGAGGTTATGGGGGAACATTATCATCATCAGTTACATATCTGTTTGTATCAAAGTGAGTCAAGTGACGACAGACTTTCAAATAACTTCACAGGCAATAAAGTGATTTTTGTTAGCTCAACCATAAAATAGCCGACTAATAAAAGAAACAAAGTAAATAAAGTTCATTTAAATATCAGAAAAACTGCACACAGGTTTAAATCTGTACTATCCTTCTTCTCAACACTTAGTATATTGAATTTTGCTACTAATTCTCGTTAAAGAACCTAACAACCCTCCTAATTGCTAAGTTTTTTACATGCGCAAACCTTAATTTTCTGTGTAACTTTGATCAAAGATTGTGAGGAGCATATTTGATCCAAACCGGTTTTGGTGGTTATAAAGCCTTAACAAATGAGTTATTTCCATTCTTATCAACAACAAAAGAATGGTGTATTATTGTCTCTTAAGAGATCCATCAGGTTACGCATACGGGTGCTGTTAAAATATGTTGTTAGAGTTCTATCCACTTGGGACTGCCTAATTTCAATCACTATTTATTCTATAAAAATTTAAAGTAAATACAAGGATGGTAGTATGTTACACCATTTTTCAAACATCGTTTTATATGATAGTACACAGATTGTATATTGTTTTATGTTACTGTATCAATTAGTATAAGTAAATTTAACTATGCATCTAATTGATTTTACTACTTTTAGGAAATGGTTCATTCAATCAATGATTTGATTTGGTGAGGTTTGTTTGAGATTCAGTAAACTTGGACTACGACCTATTATTTGGCTTGTATGAAACCAAATAATTGAGTAAAAAAAAATGAAACCAAATAATTGAGTAAAAAAATTGAAACAAAAAAATTTAGTAAAAAAAAATGAAACCAAATAATTTTTATTTCGCCAATAATAATATCCAATTACGTTTAGAAAACCTAAAACAAATAAAACCATTCAACCTTATGCAAAATCATTTCACGTGTTTTTTTCTTACACAAGATTTAGCTTACATTGTTTTTTATTTTTTAATAAATTAATCGAAATATATTTTAATAGTAGTAATTCATAGATCTTAATTACAATTAGAGAATTAGTATTTAAAATGTTACATATTTAACAACTGGCTTTCATAGCTCAGTTGGTTAGAGCACCCGTTTAGTAAGCGGGAGGTCTTGAGTTCAACTCTCAATGAAAGCAATATTTAATCATTTTTTATTTTAAGTCTATTTTGATTTCATCCAAAACATAAAAAAAGTCTCAAGTTCATTTCCCAAAAACAATACAACCACTCGTTCCCTAAACAACTAAATTGTATGAGACTAATTCTATACATTTCCTTATAAAGAAGACCAATTATAGATAAATATCAATCTTTGTCCAATAAGGAGTGAGTCACTTAATCATTTAAATTATTGAAAAAAAAATGTGTAAATAAAAGAGCAAATAATTGATTTATTCATCTTTACCATAACTACAAAGTGAAAGATCATGTGCATAACTCATTATAAGGTGAAGGGATTCAATGAAAGCAATATTTAATTATTTTTTATTTTAAGTCTATTTTGATCTCTTCCAAAACAGAAAAAAAGTCTCAAGTTCATTTCCCAAAAACAATACAACCACTCTTTCCCTAAACAACTAAATTGTATGAGACTAATTCTATACATTTCCTTATAAAGAAGACCAATTATAGATAAATATCAATCTTTGTCCAATAAGGAGTGAGTCACTTAATCATTTAAATTATTGAAAAAAAAATGTGTAAATAAAAGAGCAAATAATTGATTTATTCATCTTTACCATAACTACAAAGTGAAAGATCATGTGCATAACTCATTATAAGGTGAAGGGATTCAAT
>NC_021163.2:5890847-5891469 GCF_000331145.2 Cicer arietinum
AACAACTAAATTGTATGAGACTAATTCTATACATTTCCTTATAAAGAAGACCAATTATAGATAAATATCAATCTTTGTCCAATAAGGAGTGAGTCACTTAATCATTTAAATTATTGAAAAAAAAATGTGTAAATAAAAGAGCAAATAATTGATTTATTCATCTTTACCATAACTACAAAGTGAAAGATCATGTGCATAACTCATTATAAGGTGAAGGGATTCAATGAAAGCAATATTTAATTATTTTTTATTTTAAGTCTATTTTGATCTCTTCCAAAACAGAAAAAAAGTCTCAAGTTCATTTCCCAAAAACTAAAATTTATGAGACTAATTCTATACATTTCCTTATAAAGAAGACCAATTATAGATAAATATCAATCTTTGTCCAATAAGGAGTGAGTCACTTAATCATTTAAATTATTGAAAAAAAAATGTGTAAATAAAAGAGCAAATAATTGATTTATTCATCTTTACCATAACTACAAAGTGAAAGATCATGTGCATAACTCATTATAAGGTGAAGGGATTCAATGAAAGCAATATTTAATTATTTTTTATTTTAAGTCTATTTTGATCTCTTCCAAAACAGAAAAAAAGTCTCAAGTTCATTTCCTAAAAACAA
>NC_021163.2:5891661-6041706 GCF_000331145.2 Cicer arietinum
CCTAAACAACTAAATTATATGAGACTAATTCTATACATTTCCTTTTAAAGAAGACCAATTATAGATAAATATCAATCTTTGTCCAATAAGGAGTGAGTCACTTAATCATTTAAAGTATTGAAAAAAAATGTGTAAATAAAAGAGCAAATAATTGATTTATTCATCTTTACCATAACGTACGTCAAAAAAGGGAAAGATCATGTGCATAACTCATTATAAGGTGAAGGGATTCAATTACTAACGTACGACAAAAAAAAATTGCATTATAAATTAAATAAAGTTTAACAAATATAAGTCACAAATACAAATGAATAAAGTTAAGATCATTTAACACAAGAACAGAAAGCTTCTCAAATTTGGATGTCCCGGGCTTTTTTCTACATTTGCGATGATTCGTTCAAGTTCAAAGTTAGGAATAATAAAATGCTCAATGCATACGTAAAACAAGGATTTTCATGAGAACGTTAAATAGGTGCAAAGGATCGAGAACCAAAAGCCTTGAAACTATATATAATACAAAACGATTGCACCACACTAATTCCAGTTTTAAGACATTGCAAATTGCAAAACAAACTCCATCAACATAAATAGGGCCACAAGATTTGGATAACATAATGAATAACTGAACTCTACTGTAAACTTCATCGACAAAAAAAATAAAAGGTACGGACGGGTAAAAACTCCAACGAGCATCTGGCATTTTGCCAAAAAGACCCATATTTGTAAACTAAAACTTAACGACTCCAAACTAACATATAATATAACAAAGAAAAAATACTGAACATTCATTTTATGCAATTATCACTTCACAGAGAGAAGTCTAGAATTCTCTACGGTGGCAAAAAAATCAAGCCACCACCACACATCTGTCCCCATGAGATATGAAAAACCAGGCATTGCAAAAGCCCAAGCCAGTCCAGCAACGCTCTATTTACCAATGTTGGACCTAAAGAAAAAAACACATTGACTCGACCCCAGCTTCATCCCGTCACACTGGAGGACTTTAATGATAGAACAGCCAAAACTCCTGCAGTGAACAAGATTCTTAATGAAGTTTAAACAGATAAAGAAAAGACAAACATGCAAATTACAAGATAACATAATTCCAGCTAGAAATTTGAAGACGAACCAGAAAAGGCTTAGATATAAGACATGACCCCAGTAAAGCATGAGCATCTACTGAGTGAAGTTGAATCCACCGGAAGGCACGGAAGGAACCTCAGCACTTCCAAAGTTGAATCCTGATTGAGCAGCATCCCCTGGAGGCATAGTCTCATCATCTTCCTCCAACCAGTATGTCTCAAGAATCTTTACAGCCTTTTCATAAATCTCAGTGTTGTCATGACTCTGGAGATTCTCAATTTTCTCCAATCCCTCAGCATCATCGATCATTTGGGCATATAGATTCACGTCACCAGTATTGCCTATATTTTTATCAGCTTCTCCAACCTTTAAGATGTTTTCAAGGCCTTCCAGACAAACTGTCACAATCCTAGGATCAGGGCAGATAAGAAGATCACACAAGGGCTTAATACACCCTTGACTTACTAGATACCTGTCAACCATGGAGAATAATAATTCATATCTTGAAAGAAAAATAAATAAATTATAACACTGCAATAACGCTACACGGGGATATTAAAAATGTCTCTCCCCATACTTGATTTGGTCATGAGATCCACCAGATGTAGCATTTGAGATAGCCCAGGCAGCCTCTTTCTTAATATCAAACTCAGCATTTTGGAGCAGGTTCACCAAAGGACCAAATATATTGGCCTCAATAACAGCCTGTTAATTATGAGAAATTGAAGAAATAATCACTGCAATCAGAATTCCGAAAACAATATTAAATTCTGATATTATACAATTCAACTGTACCTGAATCTGCTGTTTATTCCCGGCTGTGATGTTTGATATGGTCCAACAAGCTTCCTTCTTGATGCTTTTTTTATAATTATTGGTCAACAGATTGAATAGGCAAGGAAGAGCCTGATGATTGATGATAACCTATGGGGCAAAGCATCAGGTTAAAACAAACAAATAATATAAAACATGAAAAGTATGCTTCAACACTGAACCACATCATTTCTGTTGTATAAATGATAAGGAGGTCTTAGCAGATACTTTCGAGGTACTACTTAACAGAGGAGTCTTACATATTCAAAAAAATATAGCTGATTGTCTCATAATAATACAGTGAAAACTCGGTAATTCAATAGCTCCAATCCAAGCCCAAAGAAAGGTTTGGCATACTAAGCAATACCATTTATATGGGTGTGTGCAAGAAAGTGAGAGGTGTAACAACGTTAAAAAAAACCTTAGTAATCTAATAAGTAAAAACAAAAAAATGAATATTATAACATAACAGATGGGCAAAAATAGACAGATAAATAACATCGACAGAGGGTAACAATACGATCAACAAGCAAATGATTTTAATAGTGAAAATAAAAATGAATACATTATAAGTTCATAATACTTGAAGGATTGTTGATGTTTAAAACAAAAGTAAAATACAAGAGAACGTTGCAAATAATAAGCCACGATATCAATATTTATTGTTTTTAACAGCAAATGTTCTTAGTAGTTAGTGTCCTATGTTGGTGGGAGTTAAAACCATGAGCTCCTTATCATTCCAACCCTTATGTCCCTCCCTTCAAACCAACTCATCCACCTTATAACCCCTGCTAACAGTATTTTCTTTATCCCTATTATAGAAAGGCAAAGTAACTTCATGCGCATAATTTAAAATAAAATAAAAAACGTGTATCCCTAACATAGAAAAGCATAGTAACTAGTTGTGCATAACAAAATAACCACAAGAGGTGCTCCTTGAGTCAAATACCTGAGTTTGCATATCATCTCCAGTAACAATATTTCCAACAGTACGAAGAGCAGGAATTAGCACTGAAGGAGATGGGTGCCTGAATATGAATAAAACATTTAGAATTGAACAGAAAAATAGTGACATGTGTATTCTTGCATAAGATGTGGGATACTCACAGTAGAAGCTCAACTAGTCGAGGACAAACACCAGCTTCAATGACAGCTTGAATTTTATCATTTGTACCATCAGAAAGATATGAAAGTGCCCAGCAGGCATCAGTCAAGACTTCTTCATCATTTGAATGAATAAGACCAGTAAGAGCAGGAAGTGCAGGTTTAACCTGTATAAAAAAGGGAAAAATGTAAGGTCCGCAGCATAGAAAAAATTGCAGCTTAACACAACACATACAGTAAAATAGTTACTGGAAAAATTAACTATTGAGCCAATGGATAATCCCCCAGGCTCTCACATACACGGACAATAGATAAGATTTGATTGTACTAGTGGCTGCTGCAAATGCAAACTTCGAAATTTCATGATAGAAATGCATGAAAGATTTCACTTAAAGGAAAATAAAAAAGAAATAGCTGAACAACGTTGTTCATCAGATCAGATGACCAACTCTACCAAAGTATTCCGTTTAGATCATAGCACATTAATCTCTAGGGTAGGTAAACGTGCTCTTGATTCAATACGGAAAAAAAAAACTAAGTAATATAATCACCTTTCTATTTCATCTGGATGTTACAGAAAGTAAATTTAAACAACGACTACCACTCAAGTAGTGTGTTACCTTAACAGTGGAGTATACTACGATAAATAAAAGTAACACTTAGAAAAAAATTTGCCAGGACTCAGTTATTCGATTAATAAAGAATAAGCAGTGCATATTTTTATACCTGATCAAAAGGAGGCTGTGGCTTCCCCCTGCAGAAGTTCGAAAGTGTCCAGGTAGCATTTCTCAGCATAGAAAGCTTGGCATGTTCATTCAGTTGTGCCAAAAGAGGAACCAAAGCCCCGTGACCGAGAACAAGATCGCGACATCTGGGAGAATCCCCAGCAACATTTCCTAATGCCCACACAGCCTGCACGCCAAAATACATAAAGGAGAAATGTTTAGTTTTGAAGAAGAGATATCATGGTACATTGCAACTACAAGGTTTTGTTTTTGTTCTTCTGATATCTGCTACACAGTAATAAATAAAACCACTCAAGGGAAACATAATGCACCTACCAATGTATTAAAAAAAACATCCAAACCTAAAAATCAACAAAAACAAGTTTTGTAGTCAAGAGCTATCCCTTTTATTTCATTTGGTTAACACAAAAATGTTAGGACCCCAACACTTAAATGCATAAACTTTACAAACAGGTAGACGAAGGTATGTTGAGATATGTAAAATATACCTGTTCACGGACATCATCACTAGGAGAAGCAAGGAGCTTAACAAAAATTGGGACAGCTCCATGTTCAATTACCACCTTTGTGTTTTCAGAAGTTCCAGAAGCAATATTTGTCAAAGCCCAAGCTGCCTCAAACTGCAACACACAATACATGATGTTAAGGCCATATTCGATGGACAACAAAAACATCAATTACTAATTAAAACACACAAATAAAAACCAAGTATACAACAAACCTGCAACTGCGGAAAGTCTTCCCTCATCAAAAATTCCACAAAACGAGACACTACACCAGTCTGTATAACCTCCTCAATCGGTGGAGTACGTTCTGAAACACGAAAATCCAAATCAACAAAAGATTAGCTAACTTATTAATTAAAAATTAAAAATACTAAACAGTAAATAATATACAAAGACCAATTACTAACCAATAGAAAGCAGCTTTCGAAACTGAGTTGTTGCCTCAAGCTGCAAGCTATTATCATCACTCCAAACACCAGCAACCATGGATGGTAAATGTTCCAACTACAACAACAGAGAAACGCAACTACAATTCAGAAGGAAATAAAAATCAACCTGACCTAGGTTCTCACAAATCTAAAAAATAACAACCAATTAAGTACTACTTCACAATTGAAATTCAAATTAAACAATCAGAATAGGATTAATACAGAGAAAAATTAATTTAGAAATCATAAAAAAATTATTTAATAAAAATGAAAAATAACCTTTTTCTCTACAACGACAGAGTGAAGAGAGGAAGGAATCTGCTGAGGTTGAAGGCCCTCACGCCTCTTTTTCAACAAACTCTCTTCACGACGATTCTTACGGATCTCAACCATGGTGTCCTCTCGCCGGCGGCGACCTTCTTCGGCATCGACAGCCACCTTGTATCGATTGCGACGGACATCGGTCCTAGAGTTGGCGCTTGGACGATACGACATCGTTTAAGAGGAAATCGACGGAGATGAGAACTTTGAGTGCGGTGCACTTGACACTTCACTCACTGCTCTATTGATTGTTGATTGAGAAATGAATGAATGAACCTAACGGTAGGGTTTGAGTTTCGGAATTTATTTATATAAATAGACACACCAAGAGAATTTCTTTTTCTAATGTTTTCTATTTTAAATTTTATTTTTAAGATGAAAGGAAAATATTTATATATTGGCCTATCAGGGTGGAACCTCTTTCTGAGACAGAAATAGACCTCGATCGTATCGTAATTACGGAAATGCAACTAGTTTGAATTTTCCAGGTGGTGAAAACTGGTGACTCTTTACGATACTGCTAGCACTCCCATTGGACTCACTGTAGCTGACCCGATTAAGCAAACACTCCAACTTAGCCCAAAATATTCTTACCCCCACAATTTTATATTTATCTTTCTTACCGTTAAATTTTCCTCTCCTCACCCCACCCACTTTCTTTTTCCTCTCTCACTATGACAACCACAAGGACACACTTTCCCCTTCCTCCCTCATTACTTTTTTGGTCTTCCTTGTGTTCTATGTATCATTTTTCCTTTCCCATATCACTTTATCTCCTTCCTCTTGTGAAGTCTCTCTCTTCTCCATATCCACTAATTTGCATTTTTGTGTTATTGTTTGTCCTATCCACCATAAATAACTATTTGACTATTTGTGATGAATAATAGGTAAATAGCGTTAGCTATTAAGACGAACTACTCCGTCTACGTTGAGATGGCCCAATTAGGAAGTGGGCTTTCACGGGCAAGGCTAAAAGCTTGGTGGACTACAAAATGAAAAATCTACATCACACCTCCTATTTATATCTCCCGCCCTCCAATACAAATAAAAATATATTTTTATCTTTATTATATATAAACTTGAAAAAATAAATATACACTTTTTCACTCATATATTCTAAACTTTCAAAATTTAAAAAAAAAATCAGTATGTTGAAACTTCCGAAGTACAAATAAATAAATTTTTCGAACTTTTTGATTAATTTCAAACCTTCAAAATGTAATTTTTCAATTTTTCAAAGTACATTCGAAATTTTTATTTATTTTGAAATTTCTGAAATAGAAGATTCGATAATTTTTTAAGGTTTCAAGCAATTTGAATCTTCCAAAACATATTCATAAAATCTTCGAAACTTTCATCAATATTAAAAGTTTTGAAAAGATAATTTTTCTAGAAAAATGATGAAAATCTTGAAATTTTTTAAATGTGTATTATTATTTTTTTTTTTGCATACAAATTATTGATATATTTATTTTATGTAATTGACTAGAATGAGTTGCGTGAATGGATAAATTATTCTTACTATTGCTCGCAATGTAAGGGACAGAGGCGAATAAGTTCCACCCATATCATCTCATTGACAAATGTATGAGATTGACCGTCCACCTCATCAACATCGTCGTAGGTGTAATCTCAAGTCTCAGAAACTTGATGATTATGTTCAAGTGTCTGAGCAGATTGACCAACATGAACAAATGGACTATGAGCAACGGGGAAGGACGAGGAAGCCGAGGAATAAGCGGCCGAAGAGCAAGTCCAATAGTGCGGATTCCTTAGAGGATTATTGGTTACATCGGTGTTGACACAATATGAATACCATGTGTCTCGGATGATATATGAATGATAGATATATTTTAATTAATTGAGTTTTTTAAATTAAGAATATGTATGTTATATTTAGTATATATTTGTTATGAAATTTAGTACATTATTTTATTGTTATTGTCGCGGTCTAAAATTTCGAGTGTTCCTCGAATCTAATTGAGTTGCCACCAAAATTTATTTAAAATAAGAAAATTATTTGGAAACTTTTAAAAATAAAAATGATATTTGAAATTAAATTTTTAGTTCGGGATTCGATCATGCGCATGGAATGTATTAGCACAATACAACATCCATTAAAATATGATTACCTATAATTAATTGTGCAAAATTAATATTAACTTAAATATATTTATTTCTCTTTATTATTAAATATGAATGTCGATTGTTTTTTAATATGATTTTGAAATAAATGTGTGCTTAAGAAAAAAAAAGAAAAAAAAATTATTAATGTGCTTGACAAGAGTGTGATCTTGTTCCTACGTATCTCACGGTGCGATGGAGAAATCAAAGGTTTATAGTTTTTTGGAATTATTTTTAATTAGTCGGACAAAATTGAGATACTACAGTTATGTTTTGTTTGTTGAAAGTGATCATGCACGGTCTTAAATTGAAGAAGTTTGGAGATATCAGATATTGTAGAGCATTGGATTCAAGAATTTGTATTGGTGCACTTGTCTTCAACTTATTTGACAAAGGTTGACGTTGTCTCCGTCTTTGTAAAAAGGTGGCATAAACCAACTCATTTCACACGTCATTTGGGGAGATGACAATCACACTAGATGATGTCACCTTTTGCACATTCCACCTGTGGTAGGTTCTTTAGTGCACCAATAAATAATATTAATACTAATGTTATTGTGATTGTTGCACGATTTATACAAAAGTATAATCCGAACTAACTAGTTTGAGTGTGTTGCAATAACGTATCTTTTACACTTAGTTGAAAGCACTATTTTCACTCAGGTCGACGTGAAATATGTTAGTCTGTTCACAGATTTGGGGCGTTATAGGATATATGACCTTGGTATAGACACATGACTCGTATTAAGTTATTAATTTATTTATAAGTTGCATTTTTTATTTACTAATTTGTCCTTTATTTTTTGTGTAGTGCTGAATTTTCGAACACTTTCATAAAATATGTAAACTAGGGAACTGTTGAATAGTTCCTAAACATACTCGCAAAGTCCATATGTGGACTAGCAAACATGTTGTCGAAGGTGGATTGATGACATATAAACAAAGTTTTGATGTCATTTTGCTTAAGGATGTAGTGTTTACACCATAAGATGATGATTGATTTAGTCATCCTTTAGAACCAACAATGATATACTCTGATTACGTTCGTTGGGGCAAAGTTTCAGTCCATATCTTCTAGATAAATGTCTTCCGCAATTTGGTCATATTCAATGCCTTACGTGTAACATGTTAAGACAAAATCTCAAATAAACGTTTTGATGATAATAAAACAATAGATTAATTAAAGATTATTAATCATGATTCTAAATGTTTTAATGTTTAACATGTGCATTTGAGTGTGTTAAAACAAGATAGGAATCAAAGAAAGCAATCTCAGAAAACGCAGATTGATCTTATAGCAGTTCTGGAAAACGCAGATTGATCTTATAGCAGTTCTGGAAAACGCAGATTGATCTTATAGCAGTTCTGGAAAACGCAGATTGATCTTATAGCAGTTCTGGAAAACGCAGATTGATCTTATAGCAGTTCTGGAAAACGCAGATTGATCTTATAGCAGTTCTGGAAAACGCAGATTGATCTTATAGCAGTTCTGGAAAACGCAGATTGATCTTATAGCAGTTCTGGAAAACGCAGATTGATCTTATAGCAGTTCTGGAAAACGCAGATTGATCTTATAGCAGTTCTGGAAAACGCAGATTGATCTTATAGCAGTTCTGGAAAACGCAGATTGATCTTATAGCAGTTCTGGAAAACAAACATCAATCCTGGAAATAATTTTCATCCTATACTCTCACATAATCAACAAAAGATCCATCCAAGTCATATATATTCCAGAATTTGAAGAATCAAAGGCATGCTTCAATAAAGGCATATCACAAAGATCATTCTTCTTGAAAAGCAAATGCAAGTACAAGACTACAAGTAGCAAAGAAACTATTGGATTTGAACTATTCTAAAGCCTGCACAAGTAACAGAAAAGCAGTACTCAAGGCTGACATACTGACACAAATCACAGAGTTCAAGGCCAGTTCATCACAAACCAGAAGATCAATCTTGGATCGATCTTCTGATGCAGCTCATCAATCTTGCTTTTGGCAGAATTTATCCAACAACTCTTTTATGACAGCTGGTCCCTTTCCAACAGTCACATGAGCTGTCATAAGCCTTCTTGGAGTCTATAAATGCAGCTGCAAGTTGAAGAACAAAACACAACAATCAACACCAAGCAAAAGATCAATATTTTCAATCATACTCAAGTGTCTCAAAATCTTTCTTATAGTTTGTTGTTTTGTTTTAATCTTTGTGTTGTAATCATTTACAACTGAGGTCTATTTACAGAATATATTTCTCAAACAAGAGTTGAGTAAATATCAAGATTCTAAATAGTCTCAAATCCATCACTTTGTAACTCAAGGTTGTTTTGTCAAATCTTGAGTAAATTGTAAAAATCCTTTCATGTTTTGAAAGGTAACTTGTTAAAGCCTTTCCAAAACAGTAAGGTAGAATTGAAGAAATCCTTTCTAGGTAGAAGGGTAGGAATTGTGTAAAGATCAAGATTGATCCATGAAAACCAAGAACGATCTTGGTTTGAACATTTAGTGAAAAATCTCACGGTTGTGAGGACTGGACGTAACCCGGGTTGGGTGAACCAGGATATATCCTTGTGTGATCTCTCTTTCTATCTCTATCTCTATTTATTTTATGCTTTACAATCATATTTTATATTGATAAAATTGATATTGTTGTTTCAACAAAACCAAGATCGATCTTCATCACTGCCAAGATCAATCTTGGATTGAGATCTTATTTTTTTTACCTTCAATTGGCATCAGAGCTCGGTCTCAAAAGTTCAACACCTAACAAGTGTTAGAGAAAAGATCTAGAAAAATGTCAAAAGATATGTACATTGCTGAAGGAGGGTCATCATATAGACCACCTTACTTTGGTGGCATAGACTACTATTTCTGGAAAAGAAAAATGCAGTTGTTTCTGAAATCTCAAGATACAGGAATGTGGCGCATCATTACAGATGGAGATTTCGTACCAAGAGTCGACCAAAATGATTCAACCTCTGCTGAAAAGAAAGAAGCAGATTGGACAACAGAAGAAAAATCTAAGGTACTCCTAAACTCTAAAGCTCATTTATTCTTATCGTGCGCTTTGAGCAGAGAAGAATGCGAAAGAGTTGATGAATGCAAAACTGCTAAAGAAGTATGGGACACATTACAAACTCATCACGAAGGAACAAGCCATGTAAAAGAAACAAGGATTGATATAGGCATAAGAAAGTTTGAACTCTTTGAAATGAATGAAGGAGAAACCATTGATGAGATGTACTCAAGATTCACAACCATTGTAAATGAAATGCGCTCTTTAGGGAAAGCATACTCAGTACAAGACAGAGTCAGAAAGATCATGAGATGTCTTCCAATAATATGGAGACCAATGGTGACAGCCATAAGTCAGGCCAAGAATCTTGACGTACTCGGACTGGAGGAACTAATTGGAACATTACGAGCACATGAAGTGCTGCTACAAGAAGACAAACCAATCAAAAAGGTCAAAACAATAGCTTTGAAAGCATCTCAAGAAAGTACACCAGTACAAACAGATGAGGACTCAGAAGAAATCGAACAAGAAGATGTTGATAAAGAGATAGTTCGTCTTACAAGAAAGATACAAAGAATGTTGATAAGAAGGGATCAAATCAAAAAGGGATTTCTAGATAAAAAGGAATTCAAAACTGAAATAGATAAAAGCAAAATCATTTGTTTTGGCTGCAACAAACAAGGACATTACAAAACTGAATGTCCATTAAACAAAAAGGTGCCAAAGAAATTTCCTTTCAAAAAGAAGTCAATGATGGCAACCTGGGATGAATCTGATGAATCAGAAACAGATGAACCTGAAGAAGCCAATCTGTGTTTAATGGCAGATATTGAAGAAACAGAGGTAAATTCTGAACCATGTCTTATATGCAAGCAAATGGAAATTGAATTTGATAATTTGTTAAATGATTCAAACTTTCTCATTCAAAAATGTAGTTCTTTTAAAGAAAAGTTTTACAAAGAAAAAGAAGAGAAAGAGAAAATTCAGGTTATGAATGATAAACTTAAAGAAATCATTCAAAATCTGAAGGACTCACAACTTAGAAATCTGAAAACTGAAAAAACAGCAAGCCAAGATCAATCTTCATTTCAAACCAAGAATGATCTTCTCAAGGCTGAAGTTGAAACTCTTAAGAATGATTTAAAAAATTTTATTTATGCTACTGAGACATTTCAGAAAATCATGGGATCCCAAGTTGGGATATTTGATAAAGCCGGGCTTGGTTTTGATAAAACTCAAAAAACCAAAATGTATGAAACCTTTTTTATTCCTGAACAGAAAGAAGGAAAATGCAAAATCAAATGCTCATATTGTGACAAAATTGGACATTTAGAATTTGCATGTTATTTTAAAAAAAGGGATAGCAAAAACAAGAATAGGAGAATCTTCAAAAGGGAAGAACATTTGACAGTAAAAACAGATTTTTCTGAAAAACTGAAAAAGCAAGAACGATCTTTAGATCAATCTGGAGGCTTATCAGAAACAACTAATGCCCAGTTTTTTAAACCCGTTTCAAAAAACACCAAAGATTCTTCTCATTCTAAAAATGATCATTCTGAGAAATTACTTAACAGTAAGAAACCAGATTTTAAAGCTGACTCCTCAGGACCCAAAATCAAGTGGGTACCTAAGAATGATATAACACATTATGCAGGATGGATCTCAAGATGTCAAGAAAAGGCCATGGTTCTTGGACAGTGGTTGTTCAAGGCATATGACGGGTGACAAGAACTGTTTCATGTCATTTATCAAAAAAGATGGAGGGTCCGTAACATTTGGAAACAATGATCAAGCTAAAATCAAAGGAAAAGGAACCATAGGTAAAATAAATTCTGCCAAAATCAATGATGTTCAATATGTTGAAGGATTAAAACATAATCTTCTCAGCATTAGTCAACTCTGTGACAATGGCTTTGAAGTTGTTTTTAAACCAAACATATGTGAAGTGAGAATGGCAAATTCTGGAGAAATCATATTTTCTGCATCCAGAAAGAAAAATCTTTATATTTTATACATTGAAGAATTACTAGTTGAATCTTGCCTCATGTCCATAAATAAAGACAAATGGATATGGCATAAGAGAACTGGACATTTGAGTATGAAAACAATTTCAAAACTTTCAGATTTAGATCTTGTTAGAGGACTTCCTAAAATAAGTTTTGAAAAAGATAAGATTTGTGAAGCTTGTGCAAGAGGAAAACAAGTAAAAACCAGCTTTCATTCAAAAGGATTTATATCAACTAAAAAACCTCTTGAATTACTTCACATTGATCTTTTTGGTCCCATCAAAACCACTAGTTTGGGAGGTATGAAATATGGATTTGTCATTGTTGATGATTATTCTAGATATACATGGGTGTTGTTTTTAAAACAAAAAGATGATGCTTTTGATTCCTTCAAAATTTTTTGTAAAAAGGTTCAAAATGAGAAAGAATCCAAAATTATCAATGTAAGAAGTGATCATGGTGGTGAATTCATTAATGCATCCTTCAAAAACTTTTTTGATGAACTTGGCATCTCTCATAATTTATCTTGTGCAAGAACTCCACAACAAAATGGAGTTGTTGAAAGAAAAAATAGAACATTACAAGAGATGGCAAGAACAATCTTGGAAGAATCAAATGTGGAAAAGTATTTTTGGGCTGAAGCGGTTAATACCTCATGCTACATTTTAAATCGTGTTTCAATCAGAAAAATAATAAATAAAACACCTTATGAAATTTGGAAAAATAGAAAACCAAATATTTCATACTTTCACATTTTTGGTTGTTATTGTTACATCTTAAACAACAAAGATAACTTGGGAAAATTTGATGCAAAATCGGACAAAGCTATATTCCTAGGATATTCAACTGAATCTAAGGGATGTCGCGTGTTTAATTTAAGAAACAAAACTGTTGAAATCAGTATACACGTTTTATTTGATGAATTTGATGATCTCGATTTAAAAAAGAAAGATGAAGAGGAAGAAGATCAATCTGGGCAAACACAGCAGATCGATCTTCAGGAAAACAAGATTGATGAACAATCTCCTTTTCCAAATCCTCCTAGAAGCTGGAAACTAATAAGTGATCATCCTCCAAATCAAATCATTGGTGATACAGCTGATGGCATTAGAACAAGAATGTCATTTAGAGATGATGCAAACAGCAACATGGCAATGATATCTCAAGTAGAGCCAAAATCCATAAAAGAAGCAATAATTGATCAATCTTGGATTGATGCAATGAAAGAAGAACTTCTTCAATTTGAGAAAAATGAGGTATGGACTCTTGTTCCAAATCCACAAGATCAAACAATAATTGGAACACCAATGCCAACCAATATAGACTATGAGTGACATAATACCTCGAGAGCATGTAAAACAACCCTTCAAAGTGCCTCGTCTCTAGCGGCGTTTCATGGTAAAGTCTCAAATAGCTATTATGCATGGTACTTACGCGTGTTTCGCATCCTCGGATCATGCCTGATGCTCTAGCTACTGACCCAAATATTCCATCATCTTCTACAAAAACTAGTTCATCTTCAGCACGAGATGCTAAAGCATCACAACTTTTATAGAGTGCCATAAAGATTATAAATCGAAATGGCGAAGTTCATGAGATATCTTGCGAGTTATGTTGCATGGTCTAGAGAGGGCACTAGTAAATTATGTTAATAACTTGTATTATTTTGGAGTTCTAGTTTATTGTAGGACTATTGTTTTATTTTATATCATGGATACTATTCTTTTTATGGTTTATTTTTATTTGTGTCAATTATGGAACAACTATTTCATTTCTAAAAAATAAACAAACAATAGTCACAACTTCACGATGAATTTTATGAATCAACTAAAATAGATTTGTAAAAATATCAATTCAATGCGAGCTAAAGATCCTCCGGTCAGTCAATAGTTTGAGTTTTTTTTTTTTTTTGTTTGCAATTTTAGAAAATCAAACAGGTTTTAATTATGAGTTGATTTTCAATTTGTATTTTTTAGTTTGAAAAAAAATAATTATTGACACATGTTTACACTAATAAATGGTTGGTTCGGATATGTATTGGTCTTTCGATTGATGCAAAAAGATTTGAGTATTAGCTCCATCACACTTAGTTATGTAAAATCAACACTTGCAAAATTGATTGATAATTGATGGAAAATCAATTGATGGATCAATCAGTTGTCAACTTAAGGTTAAACATTACTACCAAAACTAAATAGGTTTGGAGTGTAAGAATGATAATAATGTCAAAGTTCTCATTAATAAAGAAGGAAATCTAAAATGAACTCAAATTTTTAGTGTAATAGTTTGATAAATGAGACCGTTAAATTTCTTTAAAAGAGTTTAATTAGTATATTTCTATCAATCGGTGTAAAATTGACTAATAACCAATATAAAATCGGATGAAATCGAATTGACTATGGATTGGATTGAATGTGGCTACCAAGTCTGAATTGACTTGGGTAATTAGGTTCATGGCAATGTTTAATATCAATCCAAAAGACTATAAAAATAATTGTCCAAGTTAAAAAAGGTCATATAACCATTTTGTATATATGTGGATAACATGTGTCGTTGAAGGGCATTTAGGCTCAAAAATACATTTCCCCAATTCAATTGCATGTGTAATATATTAGCCTATTAAGTCCAAAACATGCATAAAGGTACATTCGATTGATAATAGGTGATGGAGGATGCAGTGAGCTGATATGAAAGTTAGTCGACAAGGCGAAAGTTAGTGGACTATGGTAGTTAGTGTGAGTCAAAATGGTGGCTAGGAGAAATTCAAGTCTTCAAGGTAATAGTTGACAATTGTAAGAATCATAATTCAGAATTGTAGCCAACAATAGTCGTAACGATGGCGCAACGCCGCAAAGACATTTTAGAGTTAAAAACAAAAAATCTTATTTAACCTCATTTTAGGAAGGTTAACTGATCCGAAACAAAAGAGGAAATAGTGATAAAAGAAAAACCAAACAATAGTCTGGATGGATAAGACTGGCAATATAGATCCAAAAGGTATTACTGTTGACCCGCATGACAACGGTATATACCTGCCCACGTGTCGCCCCCTCATCACATGGCCGCCACTTTCAAAGTCCTAAGCCCTCTCTCTCAAATCTACCCTTGTCATTTGCAGAAAAGATCTCTTTGGATCATGCGGAATCAGCTGAAATTTTCACACAACGCTGATAAAAATTTGTTTTTTTTTTTCACATATCTTTTTATGCATATTTTTGTTTTTTCTTTTTAATTAATTACAAATTCTTATCGTTAGTTTTTCACGCCGACAATGACATATAATATATATATTTTTTTTTACTAAGACAATGACATATATCTTTATTAAGATTATTTTTATTTTATTGTTATTACGTGTGCTACCTTGTTGTCAATAATCACGCAAAGTAGTTGAAGCAGAAATTTATATTTACACTAGAGAGATACATAAACCCTACACTTCACAAATTTTTCACTCCGAATTGCTTCAGAAATCTGGATTTCGAAGTAAGTTTCTGTTTATTTTCTTCTCCCATTCTTATTCTGATCAAACGCAAGTCTCTGTTTCCTTTGCGCTGTCTATTTTGCTTGTCATATTCAAAAAAGATAAAAGGGAAAAGTAACTGATGAATTGTACGTCTTTTCTTTATTTATTTATCTTTGGATTTTTAGCTTTTTTCTAAATCTATCTTCCAAAAGGCAAAAAATAACGTCTCTCACTCTATTTCAAAAGTCAAAACCACTTAAACATATATACTATGAATTTATTTATTCAGCCATCAATCAAACAGTGTAGAAAGTTAGGAATATTGTACTAAAAAAAGATATTGTTAATTTTAATTTTTTAAGTGAATGAAACTGTTCTCTATAGCTACTAGAACAACTGAATTTCAAAATTTTAATTAATGTTAATCATCAAAAATCAACTGTTCACTATTGTATTTGTGTTCTGTTTGTGTCTTACACGGTTTATCACGATCCATTAGTTTAGAAAACTTTGAACTTTAGAGTTAGGTTGATCATTATTAATTTATGGAATTAAGAACCATGATGTGCTGAATTGTAACTTATCACTTCAAACTAATATTCAAAACATTGCTACTCCGATTACAGTTTTTTCCCCCTTCTTCTAGAGATGGTTTTGGAGGAGAATATAACAGAGGTAGACAACAAAGAGGACAATGGTTGCAAAAGATGGACCTTATGCACTCATGCTTTTTACGATTTATCGCATGTCTCTCCTGTCGTATTTATGTTCATGATTTCCCCCCTTGTAATGCTAATATTTGTTGTCTGCAATAAGATAAGATGTTGAGTACTAATTGTTTGCTGAAATGTCTCAACTAAATTATTATGAAAGTTTACTTTTCTTGAAGTCAACATTATCCACTCCGACATCGTGTTTATTGTCTGGACACTTGTAGTTTGTGTTTCCCTATTTTCACAGTCGACGTGTTGAACCTCCAACACCCAATACTAGTTCTGGATTAAATGCCTTTACATTCAATGATTGTTTGATCATTGCTACAACTTTTCTTCCTTTGAAAGCTTAGATAGTTGCAGTGTTAATCTTGTGTCCCCAGAAATTATTGTCATTCAAGTTACCTATTTTTCCAAAATCTCACTCTTACTATTGCCCTGTGAAAGTTATGTTGATGGAAGATTGAAACAGTTATTATTATTACCCTTTAATATTAAAACAATTATTATCACTCTTTAATTTGTCATCACCCTCTTTTCTGCTGTTTTATTTTGGTTAGAAGAGGGATTTTAGAATTGATTATCACTTCTTAGGGTCCAAAAACTTGCTGAAAGTGATATTGATCTGCAAAACAGCAGGCAAATGATTATTTGAAAATCCTGTAACTGAAAATTCTTTAGAATTTAATTTATTTCCAGCTCTAATAAAGGAGTCCTTGATAAAGTTCAGTAAACTATTTTTTCAATGAAAACATCAAACTTCTTTATAAGCAATCAATAATAAGGTAGCAAGTTTGTTGTTGCAATTGAAATTGAGGGTTGTTCATCAGATTTCATGTGGTACTTCTACGTCATCAAAATACATCCTATTTCTTACTTTTTCCATGTTGTTTCTATTTTAATGTCCTTGCATAGGCAAATGTAAGGCAACAGTGAAATTCAGAGCTCTTCAGGAGCAACTATGTCTCGTTCTCCAAAATGATCCAAAACCTGGACCAGCTACTTTTATTGTTCAGTGCCTGTATGTGTCTCCCTTATATGAAAATCAAAGTCAAGGATTTACTCATTTGATTATATCTTCTTTTCGCCGCTTCCTAAAAAGATCAACATCAACCACTTCAGAAGACTCCTTGGATGTGAAAAACTCAGCTGCCTATCTTCTCATTGATATTATTAGGGGTCACATCAAGCATGATGAAATGATAGTCATGAAAATACTGGAGACTTTTGATGTAAAACTAACAAATGTCGAGAAAGCCCTGTGTCAGAATAAGGAAAACGTTTGTTTAAGTTGTGGCATGGCAAAAGAATTAATTGAGCAGTATACTTTTGAATTGGTGAAATCCCGGTTATACACAACAGCTGTCACTTTAATTGAGCATTTCTCTATTGGCCAATATGGTCAATCTTTTCTCCTTGATATGATAAAGAGTAATCAATTCAAAGCTGCCGAGAAGTGGGCAACATTTATGGGGCAGCCTATGTTGTCCATCCTTGTCGAGGAGTTCGTGAAGAGAAACATGCTAAAGGATGCCTATGAGATTATAAAGAAAAATAATCTAAAACAAGATTTCCCAGATGTATACAAGAGGTGTAAAGAAAGGTGATTGACTTGTACTTTTAACACGGGGGAGATTTTCTCTCTCATTTTTTCCTAGTTCTGTTTGATTTTGTTCGTAGCATCTTAAATCGACTCGACCTCCCCTTTTTCCTTATTAGAATTCTTATTTCAATATTACCTCATTGATTTTGCAGCTCACTAAAGAGCTTAGCAGAAAAGGGATGCTGGGATGTTGCTGAGGCTAGAACAAACAATGATAGACAGCTTATGGAATATTTGGTTGGTACTTTTTTTTTTTTGGTAATGATTGCATTATAATGTGCACCCTCTGTGTCGCATAGGTGCATACATTGGAGACTGTTAAGTAGAAAAACTTTATTTTTTGAACTATGTCCTTAACAGTTTGTATACAGTCTTGCATTTTGATTTCTTTATTATGTTGATTTTGCTGTTTTTAAGTGACACTTAGACAACTTGTTTTTTATTCCCTTCTAGTTGCATGGTATTTTTAGCATCGTTGTTGTACAACCTTCAAATATGTCTTAACCAAAATGTAATCTGTGTTAAACTTTGAGCTTTTTGTTTGTTTATTTATTCAATATCAGAACCAAAACAAACATTTCATTCACATGTTAGTATTTTTCATATTCAATAAGGTAATATGGGCTGTGTCATATTCCAGCGCATCCTAGGAAATGAGTTATTTCTTATCAACATCTTACCTCTAACTTTACATCTATGCGCTTGGTACAATTTGAATTGCTTAAGGCAGATATACCAAAAAAGCTGAATACAAATATTAGGTTGTACAATCCCAATTTCCCATACTATTGGGAACTTGACAACAAAAGCAACACAACAGTGTTGGACAGGTCACTTGAAGAATCTACTTTGATACCGTGTTGAAGTTGTGTGTTTTTGTGAGATATCAGATTACATTTTGAAGTCCTTTAAGTTACACGAAAGTATCATATTGATCATTTACCTTTTTTTTAACAAGTTAGTCATTTATGTTTGTAAACGTTGTAATGTTGAACTATTTTTAGTCATAACCTCATTTCAATCATTTGTAGTTAGAGATTTTTAAAATTTTATTATGAGTTTTGTTATCGATCATATAAAGAACAATATAATAAATTTTCATGTGATTTCATGATTTGGATTAAGAGAGTTTCACGTTTAATTTCAGGAACCTTAATATGTATCTCACTCGAATTCTTTTTTGTTTAATTATTTTTTCTAAAAATTAATTGAGGGTTTATGTTCTTAAGATTACTGCAATCAAAACCCTTAAGAATTAAACAAGTTTATTGAAAAAATTGAGAGAGTTTGGAGTTACAATTTTGTTGGTTTGAAATTAGGATCATCGATGCAAATATTACAAACATAAAAGATGAACTTGACAGCAAAAGAAAGTTAAATGACTAACTTGTTACAAAAAAAAGATAAAGAACTAATCTGTTATTTTCGTGTAACTTAAAGGACCGCGAGACGTATTTTACCAAATAAATAATATAATGACCAGGTAATATGAAAACTAATGTTGAGTACAATTAAGTTAAATGGTTTTCATTGATTTTTCCGAGCAATAATTATTAATATTTTCTTGTCAGATTCTTACCCATGATAGCAAGGGTAAAATTTTAAAATATGTATGCTTTGATCTTATACTTTCATACATTCAAGGTTTATTTGGCAATGGAAGCGGGTTACATGGAAAAGGTTGATGAACTGTGTGAACGGTACTCCCTAGACAGATTTTTGGATATTAAAGGTAAGGCCGTTTCTTGTGACCAACATAAATTCATAAAAGAAGAAAACATTGCAGTCTATCGAACACATATTTTGTTTCATTTAGATTGTTGGTTGCTTATTCATCTTTTGCCTCAGAAGTTATGTTTCTTTCGGTCATTTTCCTTTTTTGTTCCCACACCTTGTAGGATTTACTCCTGTTTATTAGTGCATTTGTTTTGTTACCAGCTTGCATGCATTGACGTTGCTACCATTTGGTTTGTCAACTTATTTGTTATGTAGTGTGTCTGTTATCTGTAACTTCATTCTCAGATGACGAACACCGTACTATTATGTTCTGTAGTGCTTGAAACAAGCATCCCGCAAGGACGTTATTTACATCTCGAGGAACTGATGGTTGAAGACATTATATGGGTTGATGAAGTTGAAGGTTTGCTTGATGCAACAAACCACATTGTGGATAGTAAAGTCATAGGCGTTGATTGTGAATGGAAGCCTAATTATGTAAAAGGCAGCAAGCCAAACAAGGTAAATTTAAATGATCTTTGTAATAGATTAATGCTTCTCCATCCAAGAACCATGATACATATTACAATACGAGTACAATGCAAATAAGATACCGCGATACTAGATTTTTTAAAAAAAACACCAAGACACAACATAGCCTGGATACGTTAACAAACATGCATGTACTCACTCAAACACACACTAGACATGCACACACTTGCACATGCATAACATATACATACTCACATGTGTGCAAACATGTATAAACTTAAATGCACAATTATCTTGATAATAACAAAATCTTATCAAGATACCACAATCAAGATATGTTAATCAGACCTTTTTTTCCCATCTAGATCCATTTTTTCGTCCTCCCCACCAAGCAAAACCAACGAAGTTGTGATTGAAGTAGCAATATCCATCACAAGGAAGTGCGGTTTGAATTGTGATCCCTTTTTGAAATGTTAATATCTGCTTTTAAATTTAGATTCACTCAAGATTGATCTTGGTTGCACAATAAAACTCCAGAACGTTCTGCGTAAGTTAAAAACGAATAAAGCAAATTATTTCTAAGTGATGTGTGATAGTGAGTGAAAAATAAAAAAGGATAGGGATAAGAAGATCACACAATGATGGATCCTCAAAGTGGACTACGTCCAGTCCTCACAATTTGTGAGTTTTTTCTACTTATGTGCTCGACACAAGAACGTTCTTGCTTTCGCACAATATTTCTTGATCAGTTACAGAATTCACCTTTCAACTTTGAAATGGTTTTTACAATCACCTTTCAATCCATAAATAATTTTTACAAGTTACCTTTTAATCACTAAAAGAATTTTTACAATATACTCAATCTATCTTAAGAGATAGACTTGAGTTTCAAATGATGTTATGATAAAAGGTTTGTTGGATCATAATCTACTCAACACTTGTTTGAGATTGATTGTCAACAATAACTCAATAAAGAGATCCTTGAATATAGTAAGAGAGAGAGTTGAAGTTTTTGTTTGCTCGAGTATGATTGTTTGAGTAATAAAATGATTGCACTGAAAACTCTTGCTTTGATATTCCTTTTATAGGCATGGAAAATGTTAGAAAAGACTCATTATAGCCGTTACTAATCTTGAGGGAAACATCTCTTCAGAGTGAGATTTTAATAGGCATGTGTGTTATTCAATCCAGAACATTCTTCTTTGTAACCAGAACATTCTTGGTTCTGTGTTGAATGGAAAACATGGATGAGTGACTTAGTAGTTGTCTAATGTCAGTCCTTTGTCTCTGAAGCATGCTAAGCTTTCTATAAAATGTGCAACAATAGTGTCCTTTCATCCTTGTTGTCTTAGTTGTCCTTGCTCACAACTCATCAATCTGAAGATCGATTTGGTTATTGATCTGGAGGCTGTTTTGCTTCTTTGGACGTTCAACTAGAATTCTGGGTTGATTATTGTTTTGAATAGTCTTGATATTCTTTTATCTTAAGATTTAGACTATGGATAATGATTCATTTTGCTTCTGTCCTTAAAACGAAATACCCAGTATGATCTTGATAAATCAGAATGATCTTGATTACCCAGAATGATTTTGTAATCAACTTCTAGTTCAGTTAAGGCATGATGTTCTTTGATTTATATCATGGTGAGATCGTCGATTGTTGTATGAATGTATATGATCATCTGTCTTTGAATAAATCACTCAAAAACATAAGTTAAATAGCAACACGTTCAAAATTATGATTAGTGATTAATTAACTGGTTTGTTTATTTTCAAAACACTTGATTTGATATTTTGCCTCAACAGTGACAACATGCGAGAGAGGTGATAGTTCATCCTTATGTAGGAATCCATACTTAAAGAAGTATTGGGATAAAAAAACTTTAAAAATAAGAAGAATAATAGGATACTTCCTGGTACAAATCATAAAAATATCAAACACTTATCGGCATACATCTCGGTCACCAATACTTTTTCATTTTTAGAGTATTTGGGTTTCCATGCATTTTTTCTTTGCTTATTTTACATTGTGTGACTAAGAGTTTATGTTTGAGTTTTAGCCTCCCAAGCTATGACATGTTTCAAATGATAAACTGAGCTTGATTCTCCTGCAATTCCTTTTTTTCTCAAATTTTTCGTGTTTCAGGTTTCTATCATGCAAATTGCTTCCGAAAAGAAGGTTTTCATCATTGATCTGATAAAGTTACATAGAGAGGTGCCTGAAAGTTTAGACAATTGTCTAACCCGAATTTTGCTGTCTTCTGGAATTTTAAAACTTGGTACGAAAACTTTAAATTCATTACTCTCATGAATATACCTGCAAAAGATACTTTTGGTTAACAATGCATCAAACTAACTTGTGGGGGATGCCTATATTTACCTGAATAAGAATGCAATTATCAATGGGATTTGATAACTTGCGAGGGATGGTGTTGTTTCTTAGTAGTAACTTTTGAAGTCTAAATTAATAACCAATGGGCACTTATAGGAAAGTATCAAACACGTATCCCATAAACATTGAGTCCCTTAAACATTGAGTTAATCCTTGAATATGTTTTTATGGATTCAGGGTATTAATAACCATTTGACATGACGTGAGAGATTAGTCTCTTGCCTATGTGGTTGAATGATACTTTGGGTCAGAAAAATCATCAGTAACCATTGCTGCTCCATGACATGTATTTTCAGGGTATAATTTCCAATGTGATATAAAACAACTTGCTCACTCATATGAAGAGCTGAAATGTTTCAAGAACTATAAAAGGTTGCTAGACATCCAGAAAATTTTTAAAGATCCTCGGGGCGGTTTGGCCAAGCTTACAGAGGTACTATATATATGAATATCCGCTAAATGTTTCATGTCTCACTTTTTGCAGATCTGATATTTGTGGATGGGTGACGATCAAAGTCCTCGTTTTTCCATGTTAGCATATTTTGACAAAATTTGTGTGTTTATTGGTAAATCAGAAAATACTGGGTGCTGGTTTAAACAAGACAAGACGAAATAGCAATTGGGAGCAACGGCCTTTAACTCCGAATCAAGTAATTGATCCCCTTTTTTCCTGTTATTCATAATGCTCTTTGTCTTAATAAAACTTCTCTGACAATACAATTTCAACATTTGCTTCGGGACCTCTTGTGGTTTCTTTCTGTATAATTTCTAGTTTGCTGCATCTTGCAATCCATACTCATTGTTTCATTGATATATTTATGTTGGGGTGGGGTGAGGAATAGATCTTATCGGGTTATTAAAATTTCTCATAATATTTTATTGTCAGACTTTTGTGTTTGTTCCTCCATTCTTAAGCATTAAACAGTTGAGTAACATTCCCTGAAATTAATGACTCTTGAAGAGAGTGATAGATATATAGAAGTTTCACATACCAAGTCACCTGAAATTACAAGCGGGATACTAAGTAGAATTTTTTTTTAGTTTATAACTATGCACAGATACTGTAACAAAAATATACATAGACATCTTACTATATCTCACTAGTCACAATGTAATAATATCTATATGATAAGATATGATAAGTGTAAAAAGTTTACACTCTAAATTCATTTAACTTCCTGATAGTGGATTAAATGTTTCACGTAATTATATATATATATGATTTTTGAAGAAACTTTTCAGACCGTTTGATACAATCCGTTTAAACCAAATCATTCAATATTCTGACACGGTTGTATATGTACAGCTAGAATATGCTGCACTGGATGCTGTTGTACTTGTTCACATATTCCGTCAACTTCCTGATCAAGGAGACGAGTGGAAGTCTTGCATTGTGAGTGACGATACTCTTTTTTTCTGCTCAGCAAATAGGCGCAGCTAGCCACCACCTTTAAGTTTCTATTATTGCAAATTATCTTTCTCTATATCATGTCATTTTCTTTATGTTTGTAATAGTTTCATTATTTTTGCCTTGGCATAACATTAAATCCTTAGTAAACATTTACCATGCATTAGAATACCCTGCATTTGTATGCTTAATCACTTAATTATTTTTACTGTTTAAACTGCCATCCAGGAGTCCCACGTGGAAGACAACAAAAAATTCAAGAAACGTACTAAAAATTGAAGAGACCAAGAAGCACTGATCCTCAACTGACACGTGTAATTATTTGAATTGATTAAAGTGTAAGATGGAAACTTTCAAGTAAAATAAATAAAATATTTGTTATGAAATGTAATTAAGTATTTTCTGTCCATTGATTTTCTTAGATATTTTTCAAAATGCCTGTTTATAATTTGGACATGCTATATTTATTAGCTGCTATATTGAGTCAATACAAAAAAGCTGCTGTTGAGGTTTGTTAGATTGAATCCCAAAATAAACAGTATAATAAAACGTAGTTGAGAACAATGAGTTTTTGCTAAATTCAGACTTGCATATCTTCTCCCACTCTTATTTGCAGCAATGGAAGACATTTTTCCTTCATTCACCTATAACCTCTCCTTCCCTCTTTACCAAAAATAATAACATATTGCATATAAAATATAATTCCAAGCGTTACATAATTTCCTTAAGTTTCATATTTCAATGTCCTCTCTTACATTCTCTCTTTCTCATAACACTAAAGAAAGATAAAGGGAGAGAAAAGGGAGGTATATATATTGATCAAACATCAAATTCATATACTTAGGAATATAACAATAAAATCAAACTGACCGGATTGAGTTTTAAGATTTGTAAAAGTGAGCATCAATAATCAGATTAAATAAAATCAGAGATGGCATTGGTCGCTCACCAGCAACCTAGATCATTATATGGAGCTGCAGGTTTGTATAATCAGAACGTTGGGCACATTAGAACCATACATGAAAAGGAAATGTGCGTAGCAAGGAGCAGGGAAAGGACCTCCCCTTCATGGAAAGAACAGAATAATCGGTGTGTAGTTGTGAGCAAGCCACCTTCTCAATCATCGTGGTGGAATGACAAAGATATGAAGAGAAAACGCAGAGTGGCCAAATATAAGCTTTATGCAACTGAGGGTAGGCTCAAGTCTTCTCTCTGGAAAGGATTAAGCTGTTTCAAGATTACATGCAAAAAAATCGTCACCTAGCTTAATGTATGGAACGTATGTGTATGTGTTAGCTTTATCTTGCACATAATATAGGTTATGGATGCCATAATTCATCATTCTTTTCGATAAGTAGCGCATACATATGCGTTTTTGGGAGAGTTTGATTTTCATTTTAATATATGAAGCTTGCAAGCTTCGTATATTTTGGTCATATGGAAATTAGATTCGTACTATGCATGTCTCCTTTTTCTAGCATGAAGTGTCTATAAGGATTGCATATTTCTTTTATTTTCTGTATTTAGATTAGTTCCATATTTTATAAGATATGATCCTTTTTCTATTGTCTTTCTTCAATGATGAAGTCTTACCTGCATATTACCTAATAGGTAATAGGTTTGTGTATGTGGTGGGCGTATTGATGAACATGTTTTTTGGGAAAATCTTTTTCCATCCTTTTACATACATTTCGAAAGTAATCATCCATAAAAAACAAAACACAGTATTTTTTATTTATTTACGGATGTATACGTGCACAAAACATAGTTTCTTTGCCCTTTGAATGTAGGCATTTGGACGAAGATGTGGGTTTTTAGAAACATTAGAGGTTAAAACAAACTCTATTTGTTTAATGAAGAAATAGTTTCTAGCATCAACCTATGGTTTGAAATATGGAGAAACTGAAGACATAACTAATAGGTACACAAAGTGATATTTCTTGGATTCTGCAAAATAACATGTAATAATGCTTTCTCCATCTATTTTTAATTGTCGTTTCAAGCATATTAAATAAACCATTTTAATTATTTATTATCTAAATCCACGTATCTCCGCAGCAAATTTGTAAAACAACATCTAATACAATTTTGAATTTTAAAAATTACAAATAAAAAGAATATATTTTTCTAATAAGTAGTTGTACGATCAAATATTTCATGAAATTTGACAATTATGTGGAATAGGATTGCTATTAGTATGGTTTTGTGAAGTTAGAGAATTAAATAATAAAAAAAATATTAAATTCGACCTTTATTCAAAGCAAAATATTAATAATATTAATTCTTAATATTGGCCGTGGTAAAAAATGTATTGTAAATACCTTTTTAATATATGAAAGAGTATTAAATTTATAAATTAAATGATCTATTAGTCTATATAAAAACTTGATGTAATTACTTTCAGTTAACTTTTCTCATTTGTATATGATGAGATTTAACTATGATTAAATCCAAAACTTCCATAGATTCTTGAAGTGCCACTAAAACCAAAATATCATTCCTAAGATGATTTGAAAAATAAAATTATTCTGTTTATTTAAATAAATATAATAAAGATTTTAATTTTACATTTGATCTTCTATTTTGTTACATTCATAAGATTAGTTTATTTTTTTAAACTGAACTTTTTAATCCTTCAAATACTAAATTTATTGCAATTTTAATCGCAAATCAGATATTTTATCCCAAAAATAGTAATGTAGCAAAATTTAAAATGATATCATATTCATGGTGATATGATAAAAAAAAATAGGTAAATTTATATGTCAGTATCTACTTCACCAAACGTTAAAATAATAATACAATACGACATCGTTGAGCCAGCCACTGCTGCCCTTACATAACGGTTCAAAGGAAAACGAGAGGAAGCAACTACAAAATTGAATTGGAAGCAGAAAACAGGTAGCGCGGGAATGGAAACAGGAAGCAGTAGCAAGAAGAAGAAGCAGCAACAGAAACAGCAACACGATTTAGATTTAGAGAAAGTTCGGTTAATCAGTTTAGCTCTTGAATTCGGCTTCGACGAACACTCCGCTAACCAATCTTTCGATCGTCTTCTCGCTCTCTACGGTATGCTACATACATTAATTAATCGTTTCACTTTTATTTCCACTCTATTAACTAATTAATTAACCGCTTATTCAAGGTGACGATGGTCGTGATTTTATCACCGTTGAACATTGCGGCGATGATTTTCTCGCGGCTTTGGCGGAGTCAGCTCCAGACACTGAGGAATGGGATGATCTTCACGAAATGGAATCACAAGCTTGTGGAACTTTGAATCACGTGCTTGATGAAGGTCTTGCCACGTGCGTTGATGCTTCCGACTCGTTTATTGATATTGTTGACAATTCGCCTCAACCTAAGCAACACCGAGCCAAATTTGTGGAGTTGGGTTCAAGTGACGATGAGGATACAAATTTTCATCCTCCAAAGTCTGTGGTAGTAAATCAATTTCATTTTATCATGATTAACAGTTTTATTTGTAGTTTCAAATATTTGTGAACATGAATAGAGCTATAATTGTGTTTCCTTAAGTGAGAAACATACATGGTTGGAAAATTGTTATGGATCTGCGTTGTATTCTAATTGCTTACATGTTATGTTCTTTCAAAACTATGCACCAAGATAAAACAAACTGGGAGATAATGAAATTTAATAAAATAGAAAAGAATATAATATGGATGTAACCTAAACCCAACTTGCGAAAGGTTACATGTCGCCATTAGCTATGTAGCACCCACACTTCAGGTTGAAGGTATGTCCAATGTCTGAACATGAACACCAACACAACACCGACACATGTAATTACATTCAATTACTTCTATTTTTTAAATTATTATCAATGTCAGTGTTGTGTCTGATGTACGTGGTAATGTCAATGTTTTATAGATCATTAGTTAGTTAATAACAAATAGATAGTTAGTTAGAGAGGGTAGGTTGGATCACAATGTATATAAATAATAGAAGAGAGAAAAGGAGAGAGCAGCCAGCCATCTGTGGAAAAGTTGGAACCTTAAGACTCGGAGGTTGCTTACCCTTGGATTTATGTTACGAAGCAGGGATTTGGAGGGAAAAGAGGAGGGAAGGACTTATTTTCCTTTTCTAAATTAAAGAAATAATAAAATGTTCCTAAAATCGATTAAAAGGGTGATTGGACTATTATATGATCATCTATTATGTCATTTCTTTAATATTTTAAAATCTCAAATATATGTCATTATTTAGACTTTTTTCCCTAAATATAGCCTTGAATATCTGCAGAATTGCAATCAAGGGAGATTTTCCGAATTCCTTTTTAATAAATTATACCAGTTCATATCAGTATCACACTAAGAAATTTGCAAGGGAAGTTTCTGTCATGATTGGGGTCTTGAGCTATTCCAAATCTTTCAAAAGGATTTTTTCCTGCCCCTCCTTTGAGGGATTGCAATCAACTAAAAATGTTACATGGTTCTATATAATAATTGGTGAAAATTTATCGGGGCTACTCTCAGCATATTTTCTTAAATCTATTTCCACTGGCTAGATTTTCTAGTATAATGTGACTAATATGACAGTTAGATTATACTGAAATAGTTAACATATGTTGTAGGATGGTAGAAGTGGCATTACTCAAGGCTCAGTTTCATCAACTTCCAGAAAAACACACTCCTCCTTTTCTTCAAATGGTAGAAATAGTATTCTCACATATGAAGAATTGCAGGCGCTAGATGATATTGAATTGGCAAATATTGTTATCTTCGGTAATATGACATTTCGAGCATTGCAGCATCAAGCATGTAAAGTAACTTTGGCAAAACAAGACTCTTTTATTCTTATGCCTACTGGGGGTGGTAAATCTCTTTGCTATCAGGTCATTGCTTTCTCTTAAACCCGGATATTTTTTTTTTGAAGATTTCCTTTTAAACAATGGTGATTATATATTTTTGAAGCAACTACTTGCTTAAAAATTCTAAAGATGTACACTGTTCAAATGACTGCGTATTTTCCCTACTTTTTCATTATTTAAAATGGTAGCTCCCAAGTTCCCAGCTTTTCTTTGTACCCCGAAGCATTAGTGAAATATTGTTATCTAGTTTATATGCTTTTGAACATGCTAATTTTATTTTGTGCTTACAGCTTCCAGCAACCCTTCAACCAGGAGTTACGGTAGTTGTATCTCCCTTACTTTCACTCATTCAGGATCAGATAATAACACTTAACCTCAAGTTTGGAATACCTGCTACTTTTTTAAATTCTCAACAAACTACTTCCCAAGCTGCAGCTGTTCTCCAAGAGCTGAGGTGAGATTCACTTCCTTGTCTATCTTGTCTACATGATCTGTCATATAATTTGCCCATGAAATTAGTGTATTAGTATCATTTAAAAAACATCCTTTCACTTAGTGAATGCTATCTTGCTCGATATTTTCTCACATTAATTTTCTTGTATACAGAAAAGACAAGCCTTCATGCAAGCTCTTGTATGTGACACCTGAGAGAATTGCCGGAAACCAATCATTTCTTGGGATTCTAAAATGCATGCATCAGAAGGTAAAACTTTCTTGATTTGAATACATTTTATGAAACAGTGTCACAGAGCACTAAAGATCTCATGAGTTTCTTTTGTTGGGGTTCCCTCTTAACTCACAGGGACAGCTAGCAGGTTTTGTTGTTGACGAGGCGCACTGTGTTAGGTATGCATTGTGCAACTGAATGCAATTTCTTGTACAGTCCCTGTAACTATGTTTCATCAATGAGTGCAATTGAATGACGTTTCGGGGACATAATTTTGCCGGTAGCTCTTCCCTTGTGTGTCTGATATGTCTGTTTGACTGATCACACGATATGAACACGCTCCAAAATTTTAATTACTATTGAAGTGCCATTGTTTAAAATGTCATTTTGAATTGAGCTCTCGTGGTGGCCATTAAGGAGGCAGATCAAGTGAAAACAGACAGGTTAGTTGGATTAAGTGATATCTTAAAATCAAAGGGTATGACCTTGTTACATTCAGTTGAAGGTCTTCAAGAAGCTTCCTAAATCATAACTTTTTGAACTGAATGGTTAAAATAAAAATAAAAAGATAAAGGACTTCATGTAAAACGGGGTTTGAATGGGTAACTATAGGGAGACTGAGTTTTGACACACGGCCACTTTGAAGTAGTTGGTATTTTTATACATAAGCTAGAAGTCTGTATTGTACCTTGTCTTTGTACTGCTAGTAGTTGATACAGTTCTTGACTACTTTGAGATATTGTGACTTGAACATGAAATATTTTCTTATTTAAGAAGTTTCACCAACTTTAATTACAAGAGCTGTGATTTGGATTGATGAAAATATTTTAGTGCTACTACAAAGGTGTGCAAACAGATGTTAAACTGCCAGGGTAGTAGTAAAGGCATGCCTCAACAGTTTTGGTTGGGAATTGTTAAAGCTATCTGATTTTTATTGTCAATAACCGATTCACAACATTTAAATTTAAAATTATGTTTTCAGCCAATGGGGACATGATTTCCGGCCTGATTATCGGGGATTAGGATCTCTCAAGCAAAACTTTCCAGATGTACCTGTCATGGCATTGACTGCCACTGCAACTCACCCAGTTCGCGAGGTAATTAGAATAGTAAATTGCTATTATATTTGGACGGCTATATTAAGTATTAGGCCCCTCCCCCTTTTTCTTTGCCTTAAATTGGATTTGTTTCAGGACATCTTAAATGCTTTAAGAATTCCACATGCAATTGTTCTTGAAAGAAGCTTTGACAGACCAAATTTGAAGTATGAAGTGATTGTTAAGACAAAGGAACCACTGAAGCAGCTTGCACAACTACTAGTGGATCGTTTCAAGAGTCAGTGTGGCATTGTATATTGCCTGTCAAAAAGTGAATGTGTCGAGGTATCAAAGTTTTTGACTGAGAAATGTAAAATTAAGGCAGCATATTACCATGCTGGCTTGGCTGTCCGCCAGAGAGTTGCTGTTCAAAAGAAATGGCACGATGGAGAGGTCCATATTGTATGTGCAACTATTGCTTTTGGAATGGGGATAGACAAACCTGATGTTGTAAGTTGAGATACTTTTTTAAATTACTATGATGATGTTGTTATCATTCACAATTTTATGATTGACTTCGATCAGGAATTCCACACTTTATGTAAGAAATATGCCCTTCTCTGTAAATAACTCGGTAGCCTGATAGTTAATCAACAAAGTGAGTTACTGAATGGTCTATTAGTGATTTGTTGCATAATCCTTGACAACTAGTCCGATGACCTACAAAATGACAGAGGGACTAACCCTCATGTGTAGCATTTTTCCAGCACAGCATTGATAAAAAATTCTTCATGTATACGCATAGTAATTAGGAAGTCATTTCCAAGTCTTATATTCATGATTGCCATAACAAAATTTAAGATACAAATGGTTATTTGCAATTTTGCACAATTATTCAAATTCTTGGGGATCTTGTGTATCCTGATAAAGCACAGGTTGAAAGTATAAATGCAAAATCTATAAGCACTTTAGTCGACTCTGCTATCTGCCTAATAAAATTGAATATATAATAGCATATGCAGTTAGTTCAGCATTTTAATGCTTGGCTAAGGAAAATATAGCACAAGCAAGGTGTTCATTTGCTCTACAAATTCTTAGTGATATGAGTTTTACAGTTTGTTGTTACTCAAATTATCCTTTTTCTTGTCATGTGTTTTCAGCGATTTGTCATCCACAATACAATGTCAAAATCAATTGAAAGTTATTATCAAGAATCGGGAAGAGCTGGAAGAGACAATCTTCCTGCAGTTTGCATTGTTCTATACCAGAAGAAGGATTTTAGTAGAGTTGTATGCATGATAAGAAACGGCCAAGTATATAAAAAGGAGAGTTTTAAGACAGCAATGGTTCAAGCCAAAATGATGCAACAGTATTGTGAATTAAAGGTAAGCAAGCTCCCTAACATTTAACATATGTTCCCTCTCTCTCTCACACACATGCGCGCACACGCACACATCTATAGTTAGTTCAGTACTTTTGAAATTAGGATATAAAAAATAGCGTTGACCATTTGAATTCATATTAAATTTCTCCATATATTTGTCATCCATATATTTAATGGTGTAACAAACTGACACCCAGTGCAGAAAGACTTTTTTATCCACAAATTACTAGTACATTTTATCTGGTTTGAATGTTCAGGTTGAATGCCGAAGACAAACCTTACTCAAACATTTCGGAGAATCATTCGATAGAAAGACCTGCAAGTATGGCTCTAGTCCTTGTGATAACTGTCTCAAGACTGCATCGTGAGTTGCTGCAGTTTCAAGTATGATATATACTCTATTCTATCCCGTTCAGTGGACCTTTTTGTTTTATTTTTATGGTGGTGTACGTTGAGAAGTTAAAATATTTCCCTAGTTTGTTATTTTTCAGATCTAATTTTGAGGTACTAGAAGTAAGTATATACAAAAGTAACAAAATTGATCATCCAAGATTTTGTACTAAAACTTTGAAGAAAGCAGAAAGAGTTAAATATGGCACCGCTATAGATTCTTTCTTGGCCACATTAATCTGGGTATCTTCCTCGTTGGAGTCAACATTGGTTCCTGCTATATAGGTCCTTTCAAGTACAGGAACTATTAATTTATCAGAAATTAAAATATTTTCTTAGTTAAAACATTTTTTAGTGAAAAGATCAGTTGAATTTTACGTTTAATACTTTTAATTTATGAATTTAATAACTCAATGCATCGAAGAGCATGATTCCTATTAATGCATCTATTAGTGTCAGTTCCATAAAACTGTAGTACCACAGAAATCCACCATACAATCTACTGGGTCCAATTCTGATGCATTGATTGAATATGGAGTACTTGTTGAAGTCCCTTACACTTTCTTGAACAAATGCATGCATTTATTTTTGTTGTAAAGGGCGCCAAAAAAGTTGAGTGTGGTTGAGGAGAATTTATTTAATTTTGATGCACCAGTATCTTTGAAAATGGCTTAGAATTTGAGCTTGACATAGTAATCTACTTGATACTGATTTGTAGCATGTTTAATCCCTTGGTACCAACCATTATGTCGTGGCCTCTTAAGCTTTCTGTTTTTCTGCCTAACTAACGATAGAAACCCGTGTTTAATCACTAATCTCTCAATCTTGTAAATAGCCGCACTATATATTAGCATAAATTCTAGAATCTATTATTGTTCTACAATACATTATTTAGTACAAATTGTTGTTAAATAGCAACTATAGCAGCACTATAACATTATTGTGTAGTAAAATTGAAACAACCCCTATTGGCACTATTGTAATCTCTATGTGAAATCTATCCAGAAAAAATGTTTTTTTGTCAACTATAAAACTAATTAATTGTATGATCTACATTGTGGACGAGACTCACATGTCAACAATTTGTTACAACATACCATGTGCTTTAATCCTTATTTCCTGTCTTTCTTTTGACCTTTTTTCATATGATAGTCACTAATTCATCTCCTCCAAGCTAAGTACAAAAACAATAATATTATACTGCCTTTAACTATATTTGGGTGTCCATTTTGCTAATAACCAGAATAACTAACCAGAACAATAGTCTTTTTGATTCATTGGAAGACAATATGGTTATGATTTATGAAAGGTGGTTACACAGCATTTTCAATGCTACCAAGAGGTGATAAAACGTGTTAAAATAAGTATGTGAACTATTCCAGAAATTATTGGTCTACAAACTTGATCACGTATAGCTTAATTAGTAACTTGTGCTTTGCTGCATTAATAGATTTATATATCATGCAATTTTTTGGTTAAGAATACTACTTATAGAACTGTTCTGATTTAATCGTGATTTCTTGCTGGTTTGTTTATATTAGATTTCTTGTTGATTTGTCTTTTCATAAAATAATGAATATCAAAATCTTTTCTTTCCAAGATTAATAATTTTAGGAATAATAATTCAATTTACTCTTGACACAGATTGTGTATAACCATCAGTAAATGGATGGGGTAACTCCTCAGCTTTTTCACCAGCATGCACTATGTTGAGTACTCTATTTTTATATACATGTTCTTTTTAAGAATGTTTTGTACAAATTAAAAAATTAATTTTGATTAATAAACAAATTATTCGATCCACGTGTGAGGGACTTGTTTGAGCCATCACTCTAAAAGCCACATTATTGGCTTACTCACTCATTTACCGTAAAATATAATATAGTAAATGAGAATATATCAATGATGAATTTAAATTACATCATCATATATTAAAATAAGAATAATTTATATCGTTACACTCACCATAGAAGTCACATTTACTTGCTTACCCACTAACTCCTTTTTATAAAAATGTTTTTTTTTTCTTCTAAAAAGACTAATAATTAAAAAAAATGGAGGAAGCATACTAACTCATAAATTACATTGATGAATTTGAACTACATCATATATCAAAATTGGTCGCTATAATACTATTTTGTCGTCGCAAGTGGCCTACTGCAACCACTATTCTCGAGATGCAATATTTGTCTACCGTTTTATGTCTACGTCATCGGAGTAATATTATGTTCTAAAACGTTTTTGTTATTTCAAATAAAATAACGTCTTTTCTATTATGGAACGTGTACTTCTAAAATAGCGAGACACCGTATCGTATCGTGTACTTAATTCGGTACCAATGCTCGTATTGAACTCGTCGATATTTTATTTTTTAAATTAATTTTATTGTGAATGAAATTAATAATTTTTTTTATATATTATTATTTGTGCATATGATTAATTTGTTATTGTAAATAAATACAATTATGATTCTTTAAATTCTTATTATAATTTAATATTGTAAATTAATTTTATTGGTCCTCTTATTTTAACTGAATTGAAAATAGTTTTTTCACTTTATTTCTCCTTAGTTTTGGTCTCAAATAGAATTTTAATTCAAAATTTAATAAAGTGTCACTTTTTTACATTTATTTAAGTCACATTATGACTCATGATCTCGTGGTGCAACAATCTGAAATCTATAATCATAAATTGTGTGGTGTGGCTTAAAAAAATGACATTTCATCAAATTTTGGACTAAAATTTTGTTTAAGGGACTAAAACTATGAAGAAATAAAATGAAATGACTATTTTCACGATTCAGCTAAAATAGAAGAATAAAAACTGAAATTAAGTCTATTATATTTCAACAACTTCATTTATTTTAATATAATATATTAAGTGAAACTCAATAAAAAGTAAAAATAGATAGTGCTTCTGCAACCACCTTTCTCAATAAACACCCATAATTTTTACTTTACACATAGATGTTTATTTAATATGATGTTTAATAAGAGAAACATCTCATTCTCAATACTCTTAAAACACTCATGTTTGGGTGTTTAAACAACTCACACTAATACATATTATTCATTTTATAATTTTTTAATGACAGTTTTTAACAAGTATTTAATCTCTCCAACACAACCTTTAAAAAAAATATTAAATATGTCTTATTAATAATTTTATATCATTACACGACACTCATCAAATTTAATACAATTTATTATGTACAATTCAAAAAAAAAATAAAGAAAAAAGTAATGCTTGCATAACCACCTTTCTTTATAAACACCCAAAATATTTTCACAACAATAAAAATGGATTTAACTTAGTACTCAATAAATAAAGCATATATAATTGTGCATGACCTTAGTCCCTCGTTCTATCAGCATAACTTCAATATTTTTTTTTTGGTACAGTTCAATACACAAAATTTAAGTTGTGCAGGTAAACTTCACCATGAAGACATTAGAATTTTGTAATTAGTAATAGTACATATATAGGTGATTTTTCTAAATATGTATGGAGTAAAAAGACATATGCGAACGTATAAGTAATGGATAAGTTGTTATGTATGTGTGACTTCTCAAGCTATAGCTTACCCCACTCCACCTCTAAGTAAAAATTAATTTTAAGTTTAATTTTAGAGGAATTAAAATTATTTTTTAATATATAAAATTAATTTTTATATACTTTTATATTATTGAGCATACTTAATTAAAATGTATTTTAACTTAGTACTCAATAAATAAAGCACCTATAATTGTGCATGACCTTAGAGTCTCTCGTTCTACCAGCATAACTTCAATTTTTTTTTACAGTCCAATACACAAAATTTAAGTTGTGCATGTAAACTTCACTATGAAGACATTAGAAATTTGTACATTAGTAACAGTACATATGTAGGTGAATTTCCTAAATATGTATGGAGGAAAAAGACATGTGCAAACGCACAAGTAATGGACAAACTATTAGGTATGTGTGGCTTTTCAAGCTACATCTTGCCCCATTCCACCTCGAAATAAAAATGGATTTTAAGTTGAATTTTAAAGGAGTTAAAATTAATTTTGATATACATTGATATTATTGAGCATACTTAATTAAAATGTATTTAACTTACTAAATAAAATACCTGTAATTGTGCATGACTTTAGTCCCTTATTCTACCAGCATAACTTCAATTTTTTTTATTTTTTTTGTACGGTCCAATACACAAAATTTAAGTTGTGCAGGTAAACTTTACCATGAAGACATTAGAACTTTGTACATTAGTAATAGTACATGTATAGATGAATTTCCTAAATACGTATGGAGGAAAAAAAACATGTGCGTGATGGACAAATTGTTAGGTATGCGTGGTTTTTCAAGCTACGACTTGCTCTATTCCACTTCTAAGTAAAAATTAATTTTAAGTTGAATTTTAAAGGAGTTAAAATTAATTTTTATATACTTTGATATTATTGAGTATACTTAATTATATTTTTAAAATTGATTTTAATTTAAAATTATAATTTATAATATTTAAATTTAAACGTAATTTTTATATAAAAAATATTATTAAATTTACTTTTACTTCAACATACTAAAATATAAATCATTTTTATATTTTATGTATTTTTAACTAAAATTAATTTTATAAAATTTATTATTTCAAAATCAATTTTGATCATATTAGAACTAAACAAAAAAAGGGATTATATTAGTTTATTTTAATTAAATTTTGAAATGTAAGAAAATGGTACACGTGGTTGATATGCGCTCTAAATAAATTGTCAGACTTTGATTCGCTAGATATTGCCTTTCCTTCGTATGCAAAAAAACTTTATCAAGTAATTAATATTGCATTTACCATCCACCCTCCCATTTACTTATATTCCCTCTCCTTTCTTGAATTTGGAGAAAACTGAAAAGAGACTCTGCTTTCTATGATATGTACATATTAGTAAGCTTTTGCAATAATTGTATGGATTTTTTAGCTGTAGAATAATAACTCCCTCATTTTTTTACAAAACCCTCCTCCCTTTTTATAAGCCTTTCTCCCTTTTTGTTTTGTTTATTTGTTTTCTAATTTTCTGACTCTAAGAAGTGAATTCTTAATCATTCACGACGTAAATAAATTTTGATTATTAATTGTTTTAATTAAAATTTGAATTTAAATAACAAAATTAATCATATTTATTAAAAAGATTAGTTAAAAGTTATTAGTCTTTTAAATTTCATAAAAAATAAGTTATAAAAAAAATCATAAAATATATATTGTGAAATAAACAAGTCATTAAAAATTTAACTTATTATTGCATTTTTTTTAAGTTTAGAACCAAACGAGTTATTATTTAAGCTAATGTGAAATATTAAATATTGTGTATTTAAAAAAAAATTGTCATCAATTATATAATTACTATCAGAAATTACAAATAAATATAAGATATAAGTTCAAATTCAATATATAATATTCAATATAATAATATTGATATTTATTATTTAAATTAAAATTTATTAAATATATTTTTGTTTATAATAACTTTATTTTATTTTACAAAAATATTATATCTATTTTAGTGTTTTGTGTGTGATGATAAAGAGTACATGATAATAGGGTCAGTTATATGGGGTGCAATCTCTATTGTATAGGATTTCGAAATTATTAAGGTTCCAAAACTTATCAAGGTTTCAATTTTTTTCTTATAAATAAAATAATGTTATTTAATAATAATATAAAAATTTGATTGATAAATTTGTTTTAGAAAATGTTAAAAAAAACTATTTTTAAATAGTAAAAAAGTTAGTATTAGTTTAAAATTTTATTATTATTTATAATTTACTTAGTTTGATGAAGATAAATATAGTAGTTTGACATTTTTGATGTGTTCATCAAGTAAATGTTTAATATTTTAAAATAATTAATAATTATTAAAATTATATTTTTTATTAAAAATTTTAAATTCAGACTCTAAAAATATTAAGATGGTTTTGTATAATAATATTATATTTTATGTCGGATATTCTTCTATAATATTCATTTGTATCACTTTAAATATATAAAAATATAAAAATTGAAAATTATAATTTTTAAATAATTTAATAAAATTATAATGAATATTTAATGAAAATAATTCAATATTATTTAATAAATTCAAAGTTATGATTTTATTTAATTTCACTTTTTGATATATAAATAGGGTTGGTTTTAGTAATGATAGATGCTAGTTTAGTCGGGTGGTTTGTTACGGCCACTTGGTCGTCATTTTAGTGCATTATTTTTTATTTTGATATGATGTTTAGTTATTTAGATTAATATAGTAATTTTGATTAATTATAATTTTTAATACATGATTTTGACGTTTTACAAATCAAATATTTCAAATATTTAAATTTTGTTATATTTATATTTGTATGTATATTTCTATTTTATATTATTAATTAAAATATTATAAATTCATACTTTTTAGTGTAACGAATTTAAATTTGGATTATTGATGCTCTCTATTTATATCGATGAATGTCTTAATTGTATAAAAAAACAGGTTTAAGCTTTAGGATGAAAAGATAAAATTGATGTCCAAATGATCACATAGAATTCGAAGTATTATTATCAGCCAACTTTATCTAGAGATTAGTTTATAGGTAGGGTAGTGGTCCTTGTCATTAATTTAAGCTTCTTTTCTTCATCAATTGTAAAGAAAATTAGTTTCGTACTTTCAAACTATAATAATATTAATAATAAAGGTGAAGACTATGATACTATACGTCGCATCCAACAATTAATCATTAAATAATGCCAATTTTTTAAATTTATTTACTTTTCTTGCAATTAATTTTAACTTTTTTATTACCGGCAACCATCATGTTTCCAAGGTTAAAATTTTTGTATAGAATAATATTCTAAGCGGTTGAGCAATATGTAGGCTATTCAGATATTTAAAAGTGTGTTTAATTTTACTGCGATACAATTAATTTTAAATAAACTACTTTGTTGTAATTTTACAAAAAGATTAAAATGCACAAAAATAAGTTAAATGTAAAATAAATTATATTAGATTGAAATAAAAATAAATTAAACAATAAATTTTATTATAAAAATTATATTTTAATTTAAAAACTACAAATCAAAATTTTAAATTAAAATAAATCTTTTTGGAACTTCAATTCTATTTGATATTTTTTCAACATGTTAAAATAATTTTTAAAGAAAAAAAGAAACACTTAAAATGGTAATTTTGTTGACTTATTTTCCGGGATAAAACGGGTAAACTCGTAGAAGCTAATTAATAGTATAGAAATAGGAGGGGTTAGAGGCGTACATAGAGATTAGAGAAGTAAGCATAACGCAAAAGCCTTACATCCAATCCAATCCAATCCAATCCAACCGACTCAAACTCTAACTTGGTTTTCCCGACGTACAATTTTGGTTTGTCCGCGAATGGAAATTAATATTTAAGTTAAGAGAGAAAAAAGTAGGAAAGAATAATGAATGGCATTCTATGATATATAAGGACAAAGAGAAGGGAATAAAAAAAAACTCACAATTTCATAGTTTTAATAGTAATAATAAAAAACGAATACGTAGAAAATAACAGCAATTTTTGAAAATAAAAATGATTTAAATATAATTATATGTAATAATATCAGACATCGAACATATTTTAAATATTAAATATTATATAAATAATAGTAATTACGTTTATTAAAATATTGAGAGAAAGGGGACTGAAGTCCATTCTTACTACCCCTAGATCCGTCCATGATGATGAAAATAATAATAGTAATAATAGCTATGATGATGATGATCGAATCTGAGGATGGTAACTGAAAGTATTCTGATGTTGAGGTGAATGTAAAATTGAGTAGAAATAGAGGTAGAAATAAAGTGTGTACCTAAATTGACGATAATGTCCAAGTAGACGAAGAATGTGACGTCGCGATTCTTACTCTCTGTTCACTTTTGACAGTTGGCTAGGAGGAACATTCTGTTAAATGCTTAGAGGTGGACACATGTTGGGCCTGAATGATATCTAATGGCGTATTGAGCCTAAGCCCAATCCACAACAAATAAAAAAAATAAGTTATTTATTAAAATTTAGACATCTGTTCAATTACATCTCACTTTGTTGTGAAAATGTTATTAAGAGTGCTTGCTAAGAAATTAAGTATAAACATTTTCAACCAGCTACTTTTTTTATGATACTAATTAACAAGATTTTATTGTTTATAAAATAAAATAAATTACATTAATATTTTTTAATTTAATTTTAAGTGACGTTTTAATTTTTTTTTTTTTTGAGTTGATTTTTTATTTTAATATAATATAATCAAATATAAGTATAAAAAATTTATGATCACAATTAATTTTTAATAATTATATTTTAAAATTCCATCGATGTACTTTATCATCCTTTCTTTTGTGTTGAGGTGTTCTTTATAATTTATGTACAATGTTAGTCTCTTTTTATTTAAAAATATTTACAATGTTAGACCAATTTTCATTCTCCATCAACTTCTATTAGTCCATAATAACAAAAAAGAAAAAATTATTGCATATTTGTGTATTTCCTACAGCGTGTGAAGTCAGGTTTCACTCTTTCTTTCTTCCCTTCACTCGCTTCAAGCCTTCTTCATTCTTCACAACACTGTCACATATACACACAGCGAAACAGAAATAGCAATGGAGCTCGAAAACTCCACCAATGAACCCAACACCCCAAACCCAGAACCTCCCAACTCCAACAATCTCATCGAAACCTTCATTGAAGACATGATAGACAGTAACTGTTCAACCCCTTACGTCAGCGCTCCTTCAAGTCCAGGCCGTACCGGACAACCTATCTCCGGTTACTTCTACAGCGCTCCTGCAAGCCCAATGCATTTCTCCATCACTTCTTCTTACCACCACCAAACCACTAACACCTCTTCTTCAAACATTCCTCTAAGTTACGAGTTTGAATTCTCTGCCCGGTTCGGATCCACCGGTTCAGCTGCTTCCGGTTCAATGACTTCGGCCGATGAGTTGTTTCTTAACGGCCAGATCCGACCCATGAAACTTTCCTCTCACTTGGAACGTCCTCAGGTTCTTGCTCCATTACTGGATCTGGAAGAAGAAGAAGAGGAAGAAGATGAAGGTGAAGTTGTTGTTCGTGGTAGAGATCTGAGGCTCAGAGATAAATCTGTTAGGAGAAGAACCAGATCTATGTCTCCTTTGAGAAATAACACGCATTTTGAGTGGACAGAGAATAACGTTACTTTGGAGATTGATGAGAATCAAATGAAGAACAATGATAGTAATAATGGTGTTTTATCGGAAATGGAGAATCATATAGATAAGGTTGATGATTTGGGTTTGGAAACAAATCCTTCAGATTCTGCTTCTTCTTCTAGATCTTCTTCAGCTGGAAGAAGTTCTAAAAGATGGGTTTTTTTGAAGGATTTTCTAAGAAGCAAAAGTGAAGGAAGGAGTAACAACAAATTCTGGTCAACGATTTCGTTTTCTCCAACAAAAGAAAAGAAATCAAACTCTAATAATCAAAATCTACAACCCCAGATTTCAAAGGAGAAATCTTGTGAAAATCAGAGAAATGGGTCATCGTCTTCTTCTAGCAAAGGAAGTTCTTCTCATTCTCAAGGTTGGGCTAAGAAAATGACAGGAAAGCCCTTGAATGGTGTTGGGAAGAGGAGAGTTCCACCTTCTCCACATGAGTTGCACTATAAAGCTAATAGAGCTCAAGCTGAAGAGTTGAGGAAAAAGACTTTTTTGCCCTACAAACAAGGTTTGCTTGGGTGTTTGGGATTTAGTTCCAAGGGTTATGGGGCCATGAATGGCTTTGCTAGAGCCTTAAACCCCGTTTCATCAAGGTAGTTTAATCCCATCATATTTGAGGTTTTTCTTCAAATTGTACAGATCATTATTATTACCACTATTATCATCATCATTACTATTATTATTTCCTAGATTATTTTGAAATTAATGGTAATTAGCTTAGTTTGAAAGCTTCTTTAAGGTCACTCACCTCATCTTCCATGGGGTTGGTGAAGATTAAAATATATGAAGTTTCTTTCTTCCATATCCACATCATCCTTGTAGTTGATGATGATGCTGATAAAACTATGTACACTATACTAGTACTCACTGCATTTAATTATTTACACTATTGCTGTGAAGTAACTAGAGTTCATATATTATTATTATTTTTATTACTATTCAACTTACCTTAATTTTGTACTTAAAGTTAAATGCACGAGTTACTTACGGTTAATTATTAATTAATTTAAGCTTATGCAATGTCATTATCATTGGGATGATGTTGTGCTTACACCATCAATTTAATGTAAAAGGGGAGAGTGTTACAGAATCGACGTGGTGTGGGGGATTCAATTAGTTGGCTGAGGCCCCATATCGAACAGTTGGAACATGGAAACACTTGTGTTGCACCCAATCCACACCACAAAAATGAAAGATGCTTGTGTTTTTTGTTTGCATCTTATAAGTCCTCAAGTCTTTGTTGCATATGAAAATTGCACGAGATAGTTGTCGGGGTTACGGCAAAAATAACGATTATAATTGCATGATATGAGTTTGGCTTTTTATTTTGGGGTCCAATTGGTGTTAGATGCAAGTTTATAATTATGCTATGATGATAGATATGTTTAGATTTAGGATAAAGATGTTTGCAAATCTATACGCGACAAGATGTGGACGTAAAGTAGATTTAGATTATTTGACATTGACTTGTTTTATAACTTAGCTTATTATTATTGTTATTAAAAGTTGGGAATGGAACCCATATAATCCCCATTTTCTTTTTGGTTGCGTCTGAGTTAGTTTCTTTTTTCTAATTATTACTCTTTTCTACCATTCCCGTTGCACGTTGCACTCGTGCCCCACACCTTAGTTTAAGGATTTATGTTTGATTTTTCTTAGCTGTAACTGTTGTTGGCATAAAATTTCATAATGGAACCAATAACTACGAAACATAGGTCTGCATCAATGGACCCAACTTATTTAATACACTGGCCGGCATTTCAATTCTTATAGCTGTTTCAAAAGTTGTGGCAAATTTGTTACTACTTAACTAATTTGGATTGCCTTCCAAATTTCCGTTATATTTTAAACCATGGTAAACGGATATTAAAGATAAGCAATTGGTAACGAATGTTTACTGAGGGAACTAATATTTTATTTATTTTATTTCCTTTTCCCGTTTTTGTATGGTAGAGTTCATGTAGTACTGCTAAATAGGGCAATTTCGTGACGAAGATTCATAACGTTCACTCACTCCTCCGTTCAATCATTTGATAGCTAGCTGTGCCACGATTCTTTTACTTTTCTTGGGTTGTGGTTGCTTACTTTTCATTAGTGTATGTTTGGACCATATTTTATTGCGAGCAAGTGGGAAAAATAACATAGATAGAAACTACAAATCTACCAAATTAGTCTATAACTTTGTAGGGTGATGATCGTCTATGAGATTATAAAGATTTTAAAAAGTTTCCTGACTTGATTAAATTGTCAAGTTGTCTTTATTTAACCTTTTCCTATTAAATATGTCATTTATTATCAATTTAATTTTTATATTTAATTATTTTTTATTAATTTAATTCCTATCATACTTTAATAAAGATTAATATGAGTAAAATTTGATAAAATCAGATATATTTTTGAAATATTCACAATTTACCCTTTATGAGAGTGCCCTTCAAAGTCATTGATGAATTCGGTGGTTTGTTCGGTTATAAACTTCACTTTAAGTGTGTATCACTTCTTTTATTAGATACTTCATTTATTCAAAATTCAAAATTACAAGAAAAATATTTTACATTTTGATCACTATTATAAATAAAATTTAGCTACTTTTGAATCATTTAATGTTATTATTCTTAATATATCTTTTGTTTAACTAAAAAATGTTTAATGTGATTAGTGTTTTTTATTATAATTGTGAGCAAAGATAATATTGTCCATTTTGTGTCTTGATTTCAATCGGTGTAAGACTATTTTAGTATACTGAAATACTAGCCTCAAATCGAGAATAATAGACTAAATAGTCGGTCAATTCTTGTGCGTGACAAATGCCTTAATGAATTTGATCCTCCAAATGACACCAATCATCTAGAGTGGAACTTCAGTGACGTATGGAGTTGGATTGCAACGATAGAGCAATGACATAGCTTATGGTCGGGTGACTTGTAAACCCTTTGACGTCTTAGTCAGTAAGAATTGGAGGGAGTTTGAGGTATATTTAGGGGAAAATGAGTTATATACCTTGCATCATAGACGAGTTTTTATAGAGAAACTCCTTATTGAAGGTGTATTCAAAATCCGTTTGGTTGTTGCACGATTCTCAGCAGAATCACCCATGACCATGTAATGTGATCAAGAAAATTGGATTTCGTACCCCTCAATTAACCCTATACCTCCCCCATTTAAAAAATTTAAATTTGAAATGCCTAAAATAGACTTAAGTAAACTGTAAAAATTAAAAAGTGTCATTATACCCCACAATTTGTATTTATTCCCTGAAAATTTTAGAAGGAACTAAATTTCCTGTAGTCAATTTCAATATCGGAAATTTCATTTTTGAAATTTTCAAAAGTTTCATCCAAAAATTTGAAATTTCTAGTAGTTTGTTTTCAATACCAGAACTTTCAAATATCTGGGTGAAACTCCCGGAAATTTCATTTTTTGAAATTTCCGGTATTGACTCATAACTATCGGAAATTTTAATTTTCGAGAAAGTTCACTGAAAATTTCATTTCTCATTGAATCTTTCTGAACTATGTTTTTTAAATATTTTTTCATTCTATTTTTTTCAATGAGGACCAGAGTAATGATAACAATCATTCGATTTTGTCGGTCAATTTCTTTTGCCCATGATATGACAGCTTCTCGTGACTAAAAAATTTGATCAGTTGTGAATGTTTTAGTCAAATCTATACATAATAGTTGTGTTTTTTCCATCCCTATTTAAAATTAAAAAAAAAAGTAAAAAAAAAAAACAAAATACATATCAGATTTTTGAAATTTATGGTTGAGTAAAAGTAACTACTAAAATTTTTAAAATTTTGAAATTTCTATTATTATAAAATTAACTATCAGAAATTTCAAGACACAATTTTTCGGTACTATAAATAATGTATCGGAAATTTGTTGACGAAATTTCCAGTAAACAAATTGTATAACATGACTTTTTAAAAATGAATTTTCCGGTAGTTATAAATTGTGTATCGGATTTTTAGGCGAAAAATTTTACTTATCGAATTTTTACCTACCGAATTTTTAGGTAAAAAAAATTCCACTTAGTTGAGGGGGTCAAATTTTAGAGTGAATTCATTTTTACCATTTACTGATTAAAAAATAAAGAGATAATTTTGGATTTTTAATAATTTGGGAGGTATACGTCAAATTAAGGGGTATAAAATTCAACTTTCTGCGATCGAAAAGGAATGAATCGATGACGAGAGCGTGTTCGACTATGATGCAGTGCATGTTGATGTCTTGCGCCATAGTAAGATGGCCATATGAGAAGTTTTATACTTGACACCCTCCCACTTGTACCTCACACCCCCATTCCCATGAGGAGTTTTCGAAACTCACTTTTATATATTTTGGAAGTTTGAAATTTTTAAATGTTTTTGAAGATTTTGTAATTTTTAAAAGCGGGGGTGAGAAATTGAGTGATCATTTTTTTTTTTTTATGGTTTTATACATAATAAAAAAAGACAATATGATATTTTTTACGAGGATGGGAGGAGTGTGAGAGATGTGGGGATGCACGGTACAAAACTCCAACTATTAAGAATGGTTTTTGTTGGTGTGGTTTTGTTAAACACTATTTCAAATAAAAGATAATTTTATTAAAATAGAGTTAGACAAATTTTTAAAAATAATAGAGTGATATAAAATTGAGTAAACTTTTCAACATTATTCTGCACATTTTCTTATCAATTTAATTTAGTCAATGAGTTTTGGATAATTAAGTTTGATTTTAATAACTAAATATTTAATTGTTTTGTCAAAATCACATTAAATTATATTAGAAGAAAGTCAGCAACTCGTGCTTGACATTTCTTATTACATATCCAAGATACAAGAAATTCTACCGTGCACCATTAAAATAGGTGTTTCAAAACACCTTATTTTTTAATTACAAATGTGTTCATAAAGTTTATAAATTTCTCATGTTTGGCATACCTCCTGCTTAGTTGTTCGCCCACTCTCTTTTGCCATTCTGTTCTATCAAAATACCAATTTATATGTAAGTGAGGATTTCCCCACATACGCTGTGGAATATGGGGACTAATAAGTAGAGAATTTTTCAGTGAACGAAAACGCTGATTATTTTTGGAAAAACTAACAACAGATACAGTATATCAATTTCAAGTCTATCTCACGTAATTGAATTACAAAGAATTTTATAGTTAAAAATACTCAAAAAATAATCATCAAAATTAAAAAGCCCTAAATTTTTTGTGATTTTAGTTGGGTTTATGAACTTTTTCAAATTTATATTTATAATAAAAAATTATTTTAAAAAAATTTCAATTTTCTTCACGATTTTTTTTTTGGAAAAAATATTAAAAAACAAAACTTTTTATCTTTTTCTCAAAAAAAATTTAGAAACAAATCATTTCAATTTTTTTTTGACAAAAAAGCCTTTTTGATTTTTTCATATATTTTTTGTAGTAAAATAAATTTTGAAATCTTTTAAGACAAAAATCTTAATTGACAAAAAATTGTGTCTATGAGCTATCTCACTTAAACCTGCAAAAAATAATAAAATATTAGACAAAACTTGAAAAAATTATTTCATTAGAGAAAATAATATTAAAGACTTAATAGAAATTTTTTTTAAAAAGACTTTGAACTTTTAGATTTAATTGACGTCTCTACCTACATATCTAGTGATGTATAAAAATAGAGAAAACATGTTACTAATATAATATATTAATGATCTGATAAGAGGATATAAAAAAATTAAAAAATGTATATGCATAACTACTTTTATATTTCTCGTATTTTTATTATTAAAAATATAGTATTTATCTTTTATATAATAAGTGTGGAATGACATTTTCAACTTGAAGATATGTACAACATAATCTAAGTAAAAAGGGAAATACATTCTAACTAATTAAAAATATTACAACATAAAATTGAAATTGTAATTACATCCGTTGGAGCAAAAGGTTGATGCTCAAAATGACAAGTGACAGCGCTAGAGCAATCAAGGTGTGTTTAACTCATAGAATTCTCCTACTTATTTTTGGCCATTTTCAAATTTCTTTCGCCATCTCTATAAATCTCACTCCAATAAAATCGATAACTCGATCTTGGGTTATTTTTAAATGCCAAAAAGCTAAGCTACTATATTATAGAATCAAATTAAAGAGAATATAAATTGCTTAACTACTCTAAGGTAGAAGTACAAATAATGAAAAATTGATTGACTATCATAGGATAAGATCATATAACGAGGCCATTAATGGCTAAACACCAATAAAATAAGTCATGAAATTTAATATCAATGGAAGAAAGCTATACATCTTTAAACAAAATGAGCATCATCAGCAAGATCGCGATCTCTGCAACCACAAGTTCTTGGGAAGAAGATGATTGCCACACAATTCATAATCTTCACACCATGCATTCGAACAGTAACGAGAGAATAGAACAACCAAGCGATAAGCGAAGCAAATATGAACATCAATCGATTTTAAGTATCAACCAATTTAACGGATGCAGAAATGTGAATCTATTTCTAATCACGTTATTTCTAAATTTTCTTGAGAAAATAAAAAAGAGGAAGCCAACGAGTAAATAAAAAATGAAATAATTAAAATATTCTCTTCAAGTTGAGTCATATGGCAGTCTGTTTGAGAAACACCATTGAGATCAACAAAAACAACAAATAAACTAAGATAAATTTGAATTTTAGAATTAAATAAACAAGAATGGGACTTAACGGGAGAAATTGATTAAGTGATTATTTATTATGGCAGTTTTAATTTTGTATTCTCTAAAATAATTATTATCTGGATTGGATTATATTATTGAGATTATCCATTGGAATCCAATAGAATCGCAATCGCAATCGGAATGAGCAAAAGTTTGCAGAAGATTGAACGGCAAATCCTACATCTCCTTCACAACACCAAAACACACACTCATCTCCCTCAAATCCACGCCCATTTCCTCCGCCATGGCCTCCACCAATCCAACCAAATCCTCTCCCACTTCGTCTCCCTCTCCATCTCCCTTCACCAAATCCCTTACGCCACTCTCATTTTCACCCAATCCCATAACCCCAACATTCTCCTCTTCAACTCCATCATCAAAGCCCATTCCTCTTTCCCACCTTTCCATCAACCCTTCCACTTTTTCTCCCTCATGAGAACAACACACTCCATTTCCCCTGATAACTTCACTTTCCCACCTTTGCTCAAAGCTGCTTCCAATCTCAACAACTACAACCTTGGCATGTCCCTTCATGCTCATGTTACTGCACTTGGCTTCTCCGGCCATAATCCCGTTCGAATTGGGTTGGTTCAGTTTTACTCTAGTTGTGGGAAAATGAACGATGCTAACAACGTGTTTGATGAAATGCTTGACAGAGATGTTGTCGTTTGGAACTTGATGATTCATGGGTTTTGTAAGTTGGGTGATTTGGAAATGGGTTTGAAGCTTTTTAAACAGATGGATCGACGCAGTGTTGTGTCTTGGAACCTTATGATTTCTTGCTTGGCACAGAGTAAGAAATGTGAAAAAGCTCTTGAGCTTTTTCGTGAAATGTTGAAGCAGGATTTTGAACCAGATGATGCAACGTTGGTCTCGGTGCTTCCTGTTTGTGCTCGCTTAGGAAGTGTTGATGTTGGTGAGTGGATTCATTCCTATGCAAATTCGAAGGGGTTACTTGGAGAAGTAATTTCCGTGGGAAATTCTCTTGTGGATTTTTATTGTAAATGTGGTAACTTAGAAGCTGCGTGGAGCGTTTTCAATGAGATGAAAAAGAAAAATGTTGTTACTTGGAATGCAATGATATCTGGTTTGGGATATAATGGAAAGGGTGAACTTGGGGTTGACTTGTTTGAAGAGATGGTGAAAGAAGGGGTGACTCCTTCTGATTCTACTTTTGTTGGCGTTTTGGCCTGTTGCGCTCATGCAGGTTTGGTTGATAGAGGGAGAGAACTTTTTAATTCTATGAGTTTAAAGTTTAAGCTTTCACCAAAAATGGAGCATTATGGATGTTTTGTTGATCTACTTGGGCGTTGTGGGAATGTGAGGGAAGCTTATGACTTGATCAGAACTATGTCTTTGATGCCAAATGCTGCATTGTGGGGTGCTTTGCTTAGTGCGTGTCGTACTTATGGTGATAGGGAAGTTGCTGAAATTGCAGCTAAAGAGCTTGTTCGTCTTGAACCGTGGAATTCTGGAAACTACGTCTTGTTGTCTAATGTTTATGCAGAAGAAGGGAAATGGGACGAGGTTGAGAAAGTTAGAGTGTCAATGCAAGGAGGTGGCGTCAAGAAAATTCCAGGGCAGAGTGCAACAGGATAGGCAAAAGAAATAATTGTCCCTAAATCTAACAGTCCCTACCAACTACCGCCGTTGTACTATACTAAAGCTGTAGAGGATTCAAATTTATTCGACAAAGACTGAAAATGTTGTGTTATGGAGATTGGAGAATGCCACCGATTTCATTATGTATGAGTATTTCAAAACAAATCCCAGTCGAGTCAATTCTTGACATTCTATCATTTTATGGTTTTGAATTGAAAAGGAACCTGTGGTCTAATTTTTTAACATTCTAGTGCAACAGGCACTGTGTAACATATTTATATATTTTGTTGAAATATTTTTCATTCAAAATGGAAGTTTTGGTTCAGATTGAATGGTACCATTCACACTTATACAGAGTACATTTAAGACAACAACCATGCATCTTCCAAGCTAGTAGGGAGTAGGAACATGTCGGCTCTCGCCCAGGTTAAAATTCAATGAGTATTTGTTTCTTGCTGCTAATACATAATGTTGCACATTCAAAATAAATAAATCGCTGCGGCCGCCACGATGAAGAAATAGCATCTAATCAAAGTAGGTGTATCCGGAGCTTTGTTTGTCTCTCCTCCAATGTACTCTTCCAAATTGAAGTTACCTATATGCACAGCGTACATTTTATTTAAGTAGACAAATTTACAACAAAAAAAGGAAGAAGAAAGGGAAGTTCAATTGCAATTTTTTGGAAATTAAATTAGTAGTATATTAACCTCTTTGTCTAGAGTAGCTGCAACCAGCATTAAGTGCATATCTCATTTGTTGTACGTTTGCTTTGTTGTAGAATATGAAATTAGATAGTATGTTGTCAATGCAATCAAGCAATAGGTGTGTTTCAGTGAGACATGGTCCACTACAGAAGAAATCAGTAGCCTCCGGTGGCACCTTAATATTCCCAGATGGGTTTAATCTATATACGTCATCACACCCAACATAAATCTGTGAAGTAAGGATTCAAAAACAACCCAAAGAAAATAATGTAGGAAAAAAATATGTTAGAAAGAAGACAATAACAGAATTGATGTCAGCATGAAGTCACATGCTGATGCATCAACAAACAAATGGCATCAAATATATGTCACTTACAAGGTTATTTTCAAAGCATGATAAGGCCTTTACTATGTTTTGCCCTTGTAGCTCCCCCTCTGAAGCCACTGCTCATTTTTCACATAGGTCATGATATTTTACATATATGGATCAAGCATGGTTTGTTTATAGAATAAATTTGAGCTAGAGGATTTTATTGAAGGTATAAAACAATCAATCACCTGAGTAGCAGCAAAATATCGGAATGGAAATTAAAGTGACGATGAATACATTTCCCTTTACGGTGAGTGTAAATGCCATTACTGTGGAGACAGAATTGAGTGCATGAGGGAGAACAAAAGATGGAAGCTTAATATGGAAATTGTGACGAGTAATGATGAGGTTGGTATTGATTAGTCAACAATAACATTTGCATAAAGACAAGACAAGTTAAACAAAGTGGTAGGTCACCTCACGAAGGTCTAAACATGGAAAAGAATAAAAAGAATGGGAAGTTGGTTTAACATATAGTAGCGGTTTAGTGACCAACTCGAGTTTCTTATATCTTTTTTTGGATTCAGAACTTTGTATTTATACGTCACCTACATACATACCAGAGGATTCTGTCACTGAAAAGATTAAAAATTGATATTATGGAGATGCGGGGTATCGATCCCCGTACCTCTCGCATGCTAAGCGAGCGCTCTACCATCTGAGCTACATCCCCAATTGATGTTCAATCGGTACATTCGGAATATAGTATCTTGAACGCAATTTCTGAAGCAACTTGCTTCTTATTCTGTAATGGTGGAATGATTTATTTTGAAAACTTTCAGCGTTGTAGTTCACAACATAATTACACTGTCATTTCTCTTTTTATTTAAGCTTTCAGCCGCTAATAATGGCATCCATTTGTGAATTATTTTTTATATTACAAAAACGTATCACAAGATTGATACAAGCCGAATAATCTAATATATTAAGTAATTCAACAACCTTAAAAGTGAACAATTCATTTACATTCTGTAAATTTAGCCCAAAGATTTGTGTAAAAAGAGTAAAAAAAACTTAAAATTAATGTATATATAAACGATGGATTTAACTACTTTAAAATGAAAAATTGATGAAATAAGTGAATCAATTATTGATATTATAACTCATCATACATGTGCACAAAAGAACACCAATTTATTTGATGATCAATTATTAACATTACTCACTTTATTCTCTAAAGTGAGTTGTTCATTTTAGATTAGCCAAATTCAAAAGTTGTTTAGGTATTTTGCCATAAAAAGAATTGTTAAATTATTCCAGAACCCACAGCATACATATTTATTTAAGTTGTCCATGAATATGTTTATAATTTCAGTCATCGGATAAAATTTTGTTAAATTACACTTCATCAAGTCTAGTAATTAATTTAAATTATGAATATATCAACATACCATTAAAAAAATCATGTGTCATATGCTCAGGAAAAAACTGTTGAAGAAGAATGTATGAAAATCATGTAAACAAAATTACTAAACTTTAACAGTAGTCAAAGACTCATATAGTATAGCAATAAACTTCCATCTCTTACTAATAAACTATTTGATGTACTGAGAGAGCCATTTGAAACCATCTCCATAACCCATTTTCCTCACAATACTGCACATGAATACCTCCATAGGACGAACATCAGAGTCTGACAAATTTACCTTGCCCTTGCCTGTGGTAAAGTTGCTCAGGCCCAAATGGTAACGCAACTCTTCTTCTGAGGCGGCATATGGAATATCTATCTTGTTTCCAAGGATAAGGAAAGGGACAGTAGTCAAAGACTCATCAGAAAGGAGAGCATCCAACTCCTTTTTTGACTCAGCAAATCTTTCCTTGTCATAAGCATCAACCAAGTAGACCACTGCATCTACCTGCATCAAAATAATGATGATGCTTACTATATATCTTAAATTTAGAAGGAATAATATTCTTTTCATATTTTATTATGAGGTCACTGGACCTATATATATATACATGAGCCAGGGAAAACAGATCCCTGTCATTATGGGATTGATCCTAAATACATAAACCTAATAATAACAAGATACAACTGTTACAGAAGTACAATAAATATAAAACTGTTACAGAAATACAATAAATATAAAACTGCCTAAAATACTAAGGGGAATCACAGTTTTGACACTCCCCCTCAAGCTGGTGAATAGGTGTTTTCCATTCCCAGCTTGGATATAATTCCTTCAAAGTTAATGCAGTTCAGCCCCTTGGTGAGTATGTCTGCAAGTTGATTCTGAGTGGATACATATGGTGTGCAAATCATGCCACTGTCTAGTTTTTCCTTGATAAAGTGTCTGTCAACCTCTATATGTTTAGTTCTATCATGTTGCACCGGGTTGTGGGCTATACTAATTGCAGATTTATTGTCACAATATAACCTCATAGGTTCATTCCACCTTATCTTCAAGTCTTCCAATATAATCTTTAGCCATAGAAGTTCACATATTCCGTGGGCCATTGCTCGAAATTCTGCTTCAGCACTCGATCTAGCTACTACACTCTGTTTTTTGCTATTCCAAGTTACTAGATTTCCAGCAAGGAAGGTGCAGTATCCAGTAGTTGATCTTCTATCTACCACCGACCCTGCGTAGTCCGCATCCGTATATGCTTCAAGACTTACACTCTTGTTTCGTTTGAACAAAATCCCTCTTCCTGGGGTCCCTTTCAAATACTGGACAATTCTAAGAGCAACTTGTAAATGTGCTTCCTTTGGTTGGTGCATAAACTGGCTAACTAGACTTACAGCAAAAGCAATGTCTGGTCTAGTATGAGATAAGTAAATAAGTCTGCCCACAAGTCTTTGATACATTTCCTTGTCCACAGCAATATCCTCCTCCGCACTTCCCAACTTTATATTTGGGTCCACTGGAGTACTTGCTGGTCTGCAGGCTGTCTTCCCTGTTTCTTTAAGCAAGTCAGTAATGTATTTTTGTTGAGATATGAAGATTCCTTTCTTGGAATGGGCAACTTCAATTCCCAGAAAATATTTAAGTCTCCCTAATGCCTTGATCTCGAATTCCGTGGCAAGGCATTTACTTAGCACTTGCTGCTCCTTTTTGTCATCCCCACTAACTATAATATCATCTACATACACCAATAAAATTGTTACTCCCCCTGAATCTGAATGTTTGATAAATAATGTGTGATCCCCTTGGCTTTGTTTGTAGCCTAGACCTGTCATAACTTTGGTGAATCTTCCAAACCATGCTCTTGGGGATTGTTTCAGCCCATATAGAGCCTTTCTTAGCTTGCAAACAGTTCCAGCAGTAACCTGCCCATTGTAACCAGGGGGCAACTCCATGTATATTTCTTCTTCAAGGTCTCCATGTAAAAATGCATTCTTCACATCAAACTGCTGCAGGTCCCAATCATGATTTGCTGCTAATGACAATATTACTCTGACCGTGTTCATCTTAGCAACCGGGGCAAATGTCTCCAAGTAATCAACTCCATAGGTTTGAGTGAAGCCTTTGGCCACTAATCTTGCCTTGTAACGTTCAATGGTCCCATCAGCCCTGTATTTAATTGTATATACCCACTTGCATCCTACTGGTTTTTTCCCAATTGGTAGGGTGACAAGTTTCCAGGTCCTATTCTTGTTTAACGCCTCCATTTCCACATCCATGGCTTGTTTCCATTTCCTGTCAGATAATGCTTCAGATACAGAGGAAGGTGTGTGTGTGGAGTTGAGGTTTGTGAGAAAGGTTTTATGAGTAGGTGAGAATTTTTCAAAGGATAGGAAATTTGATAGTGGGTAAAGTGGTTGTTGGGTGCATGTTCTAGTTCTCTTTCTAAGGGCAATGGGTAGGTCTAGATTTTGGTCCACCTGTGCTTCTAGATTTGCAGAAACAAACTCATTATAATCATTGGAGTTTATAGGATTCGAAGGTGTTACCTCATGCAGTGATGATGGGTTGGATTCGAAGGTGTTACCTCATACAGTTTTGACAATATACATTATCAAAAAGTAACAAGGGTGCAAGAGTAAATAATGAATCTAAAGCTCTGCAACACTGACACTTATGATCAAAGACGTGTCCCAATGTATGAGACTACACAAAACCGACACCTTGATTACATTCAATTCGTTCATTTTTACAAATTATACCGGAGTCGAAGTATCCGTGTCAGTATGTGTGTTTCATAAATCTAAAGCTAGAATACTATATCATAACTCCACAATCAAAATATAAGTATATGTTATATATCTACTTGCACGTATCAACTCAAAGTAAAGTTCAATGCTTGAAAATAATAATGCAAGCAGAACAGCAATTAAAATACCAGAAAGGATACAAACTTCTAAGAATGCTAGAATTGATCTGCATAATCATTTTTTCCAGAGAGATACAGTTTGTAGGCCTTATATAGAGAAAGAACGTAGCATATATAAATTCCCGAAATGTTGTTCGCTATTCATGAATCAAATAAGCATGAAATATTAGCCAGCAGTATTATGAAGGCAAAGAGTATTGGAGTATCCATTGAGTTAAATATTTAGTATGCCCAGTGAGAAACAGATACTTCATAGGAAAGATTGTATCAGAAGCATATATGTCAGATAATATACTAGCAACCATCTAATGATAAAAGGCGCTAGCAGCGAATTACCATGTATAGTTTCTGCCTTCCATGAATCAGATAAACAATACTCGTTTAGCTGGGAATATGAAGGCATAAAAAACTTAGCTCTAGTAACAATTTAATTAGCAAAAGGAAGGAAACCTTATCATTGCTAACAACCAGAGCTACACATATTACAGCTTTATATCTGGCATGTAATCATTGTATATATTGAATTGGAGTGCAAGATTTAATCCCAAATTCTTAATGACATGTTTTCATAAAATGCTAACAAAAGTGTGTATTGGAGAGAAAGAGAGAGACCTTGGCATAGTAGTCTTTCCAGACTCTTCGAGCAATCTGGTGACCTCCAAGATCAAATGCTTTAAACTTGATCTTCCCAATACTTAACTCCTCTGATGTTGGATGCTGTGTTGGTTGATGCTGGACTAATCTCTGTCAAACAAATCACACGGTTAAACCAGGACCATATCATTATATCCATTATAATAATAATACTATTGTCACGTCAATAAGCAACAAATTGTGAAGTTCATGTTCGTTGACTCAAGCTTGGTAAAAAAATCAGAAAATAACTGTTGAGAAAAGCACAAACTCTACAAAATTTAAATGATGCTTGATATAAAAAAAAATGACAATAAATCAAAACATGTCAATTTTCAATAGTAAACACTAAACAGGAATTATTTTCCTTGTAAAGTGTGGGGAGATTCATCTAATCTAATTTTTCTATAGGACCGACACTTCTAATTCAAGTCGTATTCTGGTGTCTCACACCGGATCATTGATTACACTTAATTAGTTTATTTTCTTAAATTATTAGTATCGCCGTAGTGTCGTGACTCTGTCCGTCAATATTCGCGCTCTAGAATTTCTAAAATTTCAAATATTCATCTCAACTATATATTTGACAAATGACAGCAATTAAATTGAATCATGTTTAATTTTTCAGTATTTAACAAAAAAAAAAACATTGAAATTTGGAAAGAAGAAACGATGAATTAAGTAATCCGAAAAGAAGAAAAAGAGTGAAAACCTCATCTTTGAGCATGTGAAGCAAGGTGGTTTTTCCAGCATTATCAAGACCTAAGAATAAGATTTTGGCTTCCTTCTGCCACAGACCAAGCGATGCTAGAATACCGTAAAACCAATCGAACAAAAACATTGCCTTAACGATAAAAAAAAAAAGATAGAGACAAATTGACAGTGGTAAAGAGTGTTGTTGCTGCTACAGTGTTGGATGCATGTAGAAATAAAAGTAGGAATTTGGAGTGTTGGGGTGGAGATAGATAGAGACCCGTCACCGGTTGACCCGGTTCACTAACATGACTCAAATATTGACATCAATCAACACCGTTTTTCAACTCAGTTTTTGTTTTTTAGATTTTTTTTCTCTTAAGAAGATTTTTCTCTCACCTCAAACAACCATATTACGTGTCAAAATACAGTGTAATCCCGATTAATCGACTATCAATATTAATCAACTTATTAATATAAGAAAAAAATATCTATAAAAAAATCAAAAAATTATTTTTTATCATTAAATTTTGAAGATACGAGTGTCAATAAACTCAACATAAAAAAGTCATAACTACCTTATATTATAAGATAAATATAATTACCCTATAAATAATTAACTACCAAAAAAATCAACGTTTTAAAAGGAAATTTTGTGAAAAAAAAAGAGTTGTTTTTTCTTTGAAGAAAAACATTTTTATAAGTTAAGAATCTAGAAAATGTAGTGGTTTGCTAAAAAAATTTATAAACGTCATTTTTTTAAAGAATAACTATATTAATATTTTTTATTGATAAATATAAAAAATTAAATAAATATAAAAATTATATAATAAATATTTGTTATTAATATTTTAAAAAATAAAAAATAAATATTAAAATAACACGGAATAAATTTTTATAACTGAAACATAAAAACACGATACAAATGTTTGTTAATAATAAAATTAAAAATTTACGAGATAAATATTTATCACAGATACATAAAAAATACAATATAAATATTTATCATTAATAAATATTAAAAAAATATGGAATAAATATTATAAATAATACATAAAAAATACGAGATAAATATTTGGAAGTGATATACATAAAAAATTAATGATAAATATTTGAAACTAATAAATATTAAAAAAACAATTGGATAAATATTTTTATTGTGATATATAAAATATAAAATAAATATTTATTATTAATAAATATAAAAAATACAGGATCAATATTTTTATTGAATACATAAAATAATATTTTTTATTTAAAATTTAAATAAAACCGTTATATTTTTTTTGCTAGTTTAAATGAAGATTATACCACATATCCTACGATTTACCTAAACTATTTTTTTTCTTTAAAAGATATTTGTTTTACTATGTCAAATTGGAACACAAATTATTAGAAAAAAAACAATTTAAATTTGAAAAAACACAAAATATTAAAATAAAATAAAAACTAATATTTAAATTTTTCGAAATACGAATACAAAAACTCAATTTTAAATTTTTCGAAACTAAAAAAATTTTAAAAATTTAAAATATGGATTTCTTAAAATATTTTTTGTTAAAAAAATCAATTTAAATTTGACGGAACATGAAAATACTAAGTAAAATATTGTTTAAAAAAATTAGAAAATTTCGTTTAACCCGAACCAAATATTAGTTCGGTCTAGGCCCAATGAAACTACTTTATCTCTAGAGTGTTTGAATTTTAAACCTGTTTCCAATTGGCATAAGTCCTAGTCTGCCTCTATTCACATAGACATCCTCAATTCCTTTGGCCTTATGTTGCAATTTTTTCCTAAAAAAAAATGTCGGGCCATTCCTAACGACAAGAAGGAGAGGAGGGTGAAGATCACCGTGCAGTATCCACTGAGCAGGGATGTTTTTGTCTTCTATAGTTTCAACCTCCACGCTGTATATAGCATTGTTCAGACACATATATACGTTCTACATTTCAATATCTCTCACTCTCTTCAATCGGTTAGTTACTTAAGTTAGGGATAGCAAAGCATGTCAACCTGCTCCATTTAGTCTGCCCCATGATTTGCCCATCAAAAAGTGGAGGCATACCAACTTATATAGTCGAGAAGAAAATACCACCCTAACTTCGTCTCGTGGCTGGTTTACGAGTTGGCTGGCAAAAAAATTATTATTATTTTTTATTTTAACTCAATTGTAGTTTTAGTTTTTTATTTTTATTAATTTATAAAATTGATCATTTTATTTTTAAATTTGATAACTTTTGTATTTTATTATGATTTTTTAACTAATAAAATTATAATATGACATATTTTAAATACTGTGACATATGAAACTATCATCAATCAACACGACAAATGCCAAAACAAAATGACGATTAATTTAAGAAAAAGTCTAAAATATTCGCCAACATTAAACAATTTAAATAAATGTACGACAACCAATTTACTATTATAGTCTATTAAAAATAAATATATTATAATCACTATGGAGTTTAAGTCTCCATTGTGAACATAAAAATCTAACAATTTTGCTTTCCACACCCCTCAATTTTTTTTAAACCCAAAATACCCAAACTATTCTTCCCTCTTTATTCACTTAACCCCTCATTTTCTATCTTCATCATTTCATCTTCATTAACCTACCATCTTCAATCTTCTTCAATATTCTTCAATCATTTTGATACATTTCATTTTCAATAATCTTGAATCATTTTCATCATTATAGTGACTCAAATCAAGTAGGTATGTATTTTGTTGTGTTCTGTAGCTGATTTTTTTTCTCAAAATCTGGGTTTCGTACTTGAAATGAATTCACGTATTTGATGACATTAAGAAAATTCAGATGTTATGTGAATTAGGTCAATTAAGTTTGCGTACATCAATGGAGGTTTAAAATTCATATGAGCTACGTGAACTTAGTTCACGTATGTGCACATGAACTCAATTCACGTATCACATACATAAATTGAATTCACATACACATACGTGAGCTGAATTCACATATAAGAGTGAAATTTGTAAAATGTCAATCATATGTGAACTGAGTTCACGTATGTTCACTTGAATTCAATTCACGCATGTGATATGTGAACGAAGTTCACATATACATACGTTTTCTCAGTTCATGTAAAGCTGATAAAAATTGGATTTTTTTTTATTGTATTTAGGAGTTAGGATTTTTTATGTTATATTTATGTAATTTATTGGATACAGTTAAATGGATCAAGGGGGAGACAACAGTGACGAAATGTATGAAGGTTTGAAACCTGATTTTGAAGAAATGTATGATGATTTAGATCCTTATTTTGAAGAAATGTATGATGATGTGGAACCTAATTTTGACGCTATGAATGACGGAGTTGAACATGTTATGATTGATTTGACTGATGTGTTTACCACCGACATGATGTTTTACATACGAGATGAATTATTGAAATGGGCTAGAAATGTTGGAAAGGAAAATGAAATTGTTGTTGTGATTTTTAGATCCTTATTGTGTTGTGATTTTTAGATCCTTATTATGTTGTGATTTTTAGATCCTTATTGTGTTGTGATTTTTAGATCCTTATTGTGTTGTGATTTTTACCACGTCGTCCCATAGTCGTGTCGCAACATGATCCCCATATGTCCATAATACAGACCTGTCAACCGGACCACCAAGATATCCGTCATCTGCTTCAGGTTGGGCCTCATCTGCTTGGACCTCTTCAGGTTGGGCCTCATCCGCTTGGGCCTCTTCTGCTTGCCCTTGTTCTACTTGTGCCCGTTCTGCTTGTTGATTCTGTAATCTTCGTTGTTCACGCAATTCACGCTGAGCACGGTGAGCATGTGCAGAAGCGGTTGGTATAACACGACCCTCTCTATCAGTCCCTTCGTCGAGTATAACACGATCCTCTCTATCAGTAAACATTGTGCGCACCATTTCAGCATAAACAAATCATAATCATTATTAAAACAACATAACAATATAACATTTGTGCAAGTTCAGAAACATAAACCCATACGTGAACTGAGTTCACGTACGTGAACTCCACAAGAACACCATCAACCTACGTGAACTGAGTTCACGTACGTGAACTCCATCAACCTACGTGAACTGAGTTCGCGTACGTGAACTTCATCAACCTACGTGAACTGAATTCACGTCTACCTACGTGATATGAGTTCACGTACATCACCTAAAAAACTAAACCCTACGCTTAAACCCAGAAAACACCATCAAACCCAGAACCATTGATGAACATTCAAAACCCATAATTCAAAACCCATTGATGAACATTCAAAACCCAGAGAGTTAAACCCAGAAAATGAAAAAGAAAACACAATTGCTTACTTGATTGAAGATGCTTGAAGTGATTGAAGATGGTGTTGAAGGTGTTGAAGATTGCTTACTTGATTGAAGATTGTACTGTGTTTAGGGTTGAAAATGATTGAAGATTGCTTACTTGATTCAAGAATGTAGATGATTGACGATGAAGGTGTTAGGTTAATGAAGATGAAGATGACGAAGTTAGAAGATGAAGGTGTTAATTGAATAAAGAGGGAAGGGTAGTTTGGGTATTTTGGATTTACAAAAAAATTGAGGGTGTGGAAAGTAAATTGAGGAGTGTGGGAAGCAAAAGTCAAAATATATTTATGATTTGCATAATTGTACGTAATATTCATATCATTATTAACTTTTGTGGTTCCATATATTCGGTAAATTAACGAATTAATTTTAGTCCTTTAATTTAATTGAGTTATTAAAAAAAAAAAAAACTAAACTCAGAAAAACAATAAAAAGATAGCATTTTTTTTAATCTAGGCCGACATTCAACTCACCCCTAGCATGTGATTGTTTTGTTTTTTAAATGGAGTGAACCAACTTAGATAAATGAGTTTAAATATTCAGTTCAATCCATCTAAAATAGATCAACCTAACAATTGGAGATGAATTTTAAGTATCAAATGTTTTAATGATATTATCCTCACCTAAGAATCATGAAGTGAAGTGTTGGTTGCCGGATCAAACCGGTCATATTTCCTTGATCCAGTTCGGATAAGTAGTAAATAAAGTGAGAATAGGATTCTGTGGGCTTGTTCGTAAAATTGAAAGCAGAAAGAAACCGATGATGAGTGGTGGCTGAAACTGGCAAGTCACATAGAACCAGTTGTCAATCACATAATTGCCAACCACAGTTGCCTTCAATTTTACTTTTCATTTATTTATTTTAATAATCATCTATTTATTATTTATTATTGAACAGTAAAGTTTTCATGTTAATCTTAAAAGGCCCACTGTGTTGAAATACCGAAAACCAGAGAACCCAAACCCTGAAACCGCCAATAGATTCCATCAACAAATGATTATCCATTCAGAAATAAACTAGGTGCTTACTCTATGTCCCCTCAGGCTAAGCTATATAAATAAACTATATATTTATTCTCATTATTCATCTATTCGACCGATCATAATTTGAGACACATATATTATATATTAAAGTTTGCAGTTCAACGAACTATTCTATTTTCTTGCTCAATATTTCTAAGCAGTAGTGTGGGAAATGGCCGGCGTGACAGAAAACGGACGAAGAATCATGGTAGCAATCGACGAAGGGGATGAAAGCATGTACGCTTTGTCGTGGTGCCTAAAGAATTTAATTTTCCAAAATTCAAAAGACCATCTTATCCTCTTCTATGTTAAGCCCCCTCGTGCCGTTTATTCGGCCTTTGATGGCACAGGTTCCTTTAATTAATCCTGTTATCTTAATCTTCTAATTAAATTAACTTAATTATTAATATGTGTATTATGTTTCAGGATACCTTTTTTCATCTGACATAACTGCAACCATGGAGAAGTATAGCCAACAAGTTGCCGATTGTGTCTTGGAGAAAGCCAAGAGAGTTTGTAAAGACCTCCAAAATGTACTTAACATATTAATCAATTATTACTTATATAGTTAGTTAGTTAATTAATTAATAATTAATGTGTGGTATACTATATGGTTTAGGTGGAGACCAAGATAGAGAATGGCGATCCGAGGGACGTGATATGTCATGCGGTTCAAAAATTGGGTGTTGATATTTTGGTCATGGGAAGTCACGGCTATGGTGTCATCAAGAGGTGAGTTAGTGATCCAGAATCCATGTAATTCAATATGTGATTTCCTTAATTAAATCAAGCTCTATTTGTGAAGTGTAGTATTTATTTTTGTAATGTCCAAAAATTATATGTGAATTATACTACTAATGTTAATTTGGTTTTGGATATTGATGAATGGCAGGGCTTTCCTTGGAAGCGTGAGCAATCACTGCGCACAGAATGTGAAGTGCCCTGTTTTGATAGTGAAGAAACCAAAATCAACCGCTGGAGAAGACAATATATAATTTGCTTCTTTTGTTTTTTCTGTAAAAAAAAATACTTTTCTTCTGTATGGGTATGTATATGTATGTACGTGTCCTTTGCGTTGTGCTTGTTTTGTTCCTTCTTATCTTTTGAAATATTGAATTGACGTTAAAGGCTAAAGTGTGTGTTTCTTTATAATTATATGTATAGCTGGATCTTTGTTAGTTTATTCTCAAGTTTTATAATAGTTGATCCCATTCTTTCATGTTTTATTATTTTACATATTAAACGAATTTTATTTCTCAATGTATATTCAATAGCTCATGAAGTCGTAGTCAAGTGAAAATAAATAAATAGATAAAGATAGGAAAATGTCACTTTCTCTTTTTTTTTTTTTGTCCCTTTCTTTTTAAGGGTCGGGTTTTTAAATTTTTTTTTTTTTAGAATTTCATGTTTACATTAATAAATTCGTTTGACAGTTGTATCTCTATTTTATCACTTATTTTTTTACTTTATACTAGAAATAAAGAAATAGTGAGAACAAAAAAGAAATAGTAAATGACAGAGTGGATTAATAAATATAAGTGTATATTTGAAATTAATTTATTAATTAAAATAATTTCTTAGAGTTATGTAAAACAAACTTAAAAGATATGTCTATAGGGTTGCACAATTTACTCTGTTCACTTCCATTGTTAAAAAATAAAAAAATAAAAAAAGCTCACTTCCAACGTAGCAACAAAGGAACCTTTGAATATTGATAAATAAATAAATAAATAAAATAAAATAAAATAGGAACCTTTAAATACCGTATACCATTTATTGTTCTAATTTTAATAAATATAAGTGTATATTTGAAATTAACTTATTAATTAAAATAATTTCTTAGAGCTATGTAAAACAAACTTAAAAGACATGTCTATAGAGTTGCACAATTTACTTTGTTCACTTCAATTGTTAAAAAAAAATGCTCACTTCCAACATAGCAACCAAGGAACCTTTGGATATTGAAAGAAAAAAAAAAGGAACTTTTGGATACCTATATCATTTATTGTTCTAATTTTAAAATATTTCATAAATTCTGTAGAAGAAAAAATCATTCATTAACTAGACTTGTATGACAGCAAAATTATGCTTTTGATTGAATGTATGTGATAAAGAAAGCAAATATGAAGGTAGTAGACATTTCAGTTTTGTTTGTAAATGCTTATAAATATTATGGATTATTTTTCTTTTTGTAATTTTAATTATCTGTTTAAAATTAATTATTTTATTAAACATGGAATACAAACTTTTATTTAATATTGTTGTTCGTGTACTTAAGCAAAACTTTGAGCATTGATATTACTATTTGAATATTATTTTATAATTTATATAGAGATTTTTTTTCTTATCAAAGAAAGAAATGGAATATATATGTTTATTATATTTAATTTAGTGAAGATATCATGTAAAGCTATCATATTATTATTCATTTTAATTAGAATCTAACTCAGCATTATTTTGTTAGTCAACCAGTTTTGGTTTGCAATATGTTCCGATTAGACAGAAGAAAAACTTTTGTTTCGCAATTATTTGTTTAGTAGTAGTATTGATTGAATACTTGATAGTAGTCTTAATTCGTTAAGATTTCTGTCGGACAATTTTATGCCTCCTTTCTATAAAAAAAAATCACATTTTCACATTTTATGCCTCATTTTGTTTCTGATTTCTTATTTTTCTTTTGCATCACGTTTCCATCAAATGATTAAGAACAAGTCTCTCTGTTTTTTTTTCCCACCGTTACTTAATTATTTTTTGGAACTTCAGAGGCATGTGATTTCCACAGAAAATCCACTAGCTATTAAGATTTTGAGGCACAGCTTTATAATCAGAAAACTCGATCAAAAACATGAAAAAGATAAATTCAAATGAGACTTGTTCTAATCAGCTGAAATAGTCTTAATGGTGAAGCAAAAAACTCAAGTTTTTGCTTGCAATTTTCAAAGGTTTGCTTATCTAGGAGAAAAATTCTACATAGCTAAAAAAGATATAACTTCCACTCCGGAATAAAACTATAGCTCACGCCGCAAACTCTCTAGAGCTCATCCTGCAAACAAAAAGAAGGGGAAAGAATTGTTAAATACATTGCTATCGAGCTTGATTTAAGTAAATATGTGGAGAGGGATAAATAAAACTTACATGTACATCCTCTTTGTCAGTTTCTGTCTTTGATTCGGCATCAGTGTCATTGCTAGCTTCATCCGCATCTTCGTCATCCTCTTCGGCCTATACACAAGCATATCAACATTATCAGAATTTGTGTAACTGATGATGGACCAAAATTTTATGAAACTGTAAATCTACTTACGTCAGAGTCAACTGGGTCGTCCTTTGATTCCTGGCAAAAAGGGTACAAGGCAAGGGAGGTGTTGATTAATAAAATTAGAACATGATACGTTTCAAATATGCTTTAAGAATCAAAATCTACCTCTTCTTCTTTCTTCTTCTCAGCCTCTTCAAATGCTGCCTTCTCAGCCTGCAAAAATATATTTTCACCAAAGAGATCAGCATCCATTCAGCATTATACCTAAAAGTAAAAACAATGAGCCAATAGAAATAACTTACATCCTTCTGCTTGCCCCATGTTTCTTCAGCCAGTTGCTTAGCATATTCGGGATCATCGGTAATAACGACATTGTCAAACAAGGTACCAGATTTCACCTGCCAAGTTGAGTAGCTTGCTGGTCAGAATTCGGATCCAAAAGACTCAAATGAAGTAAGTAAAGTAAACATAACAGAAACTTTACCTGCCACAATTCAATACCAACATACTTCAACTTAGGGAAAACATAGATTTCGGGGTCGTCCTTGAATTCTGGTAAACATATTTCAAATGTTAAATATATACTTCATAATACAAAAGCAATTACATAAATACATCTAATGTGAAAACAAGGATGAAAATTGAACCTGGGTTGTCGATCAATGGTGCCTTCCACTTTCCACTGTAGTTGGGGTTCTTAATTTTCTGTGAGGCATAGTACACAAAGTTAGCAAACAAATACATTCCTAAACATATTGCAATATAGGCCATAGATTTAATATTTCCACACAAACCTTTGGCTTCCATGGGCCCTTGTACTCTGGGTTAGCAATGGTAGGTGCTGTCCACTCACCATCTTCCTCATCATCCCAATCTTCAGGCTACAGCAACGATCAGTCTAATCAGTAACCACTAACCACAATACGATGAGAGACGAATGAATACAGCAATGGGAAACAACAAACCTTTTTGGCATCAGAGTCTGGGATCTCTTTTTGGATGTCATCGTAACCCTGCAAATACAGGATATCACAGTCAATATCTAATATACAGCATACTATATGGAAAACTCATAAAAAGATAACAGTCTTTTAGAAAAAGGTATTACCTCTGGTTTCTTATCCTCAGGGTCAGGAATAAACTCTTTATCATCCCAATCTTCTGGCTGTGAGTATATAAGTTATGATTAAATTATGAATACAGAAAACAAAAGGAAACTGGCAATTAAGCTATAAAGTGGAAAAGGTACTTTTTTGGCCTCGGGATCCTTGATTTTCTTTGGAGGAAGAAGATCCCAGTCAGTGTATAGACTACCGGTTTGCTTCTCCACATTATCAATCAGGATGCTGTAGGTTGCATCTGGACGGATGATAAATGTGTAAACATGAGTAAGTTGGTCAGTCTCACATGGAACATCCTTCTTTATCAACTGGTTTGTGTCATTGTAGGTTAGGATAGCATGCACTTTCTTGGTACTGTAACCACAGATATCTGGACCAAACATGATACTGCAAAATATCAACAAACATAAGAACATCAGTTATTTTCCCATATATCCAAGACGTCATTAGGGTTGAATGAGAAACTAAACAAAAGGGGTTATTATAAATCACCTGTAAGGAGTATCACCGCCAAATTTCTTCTGATCAACATCCCCGCTAAGCAACTTCATGTAACCACCACCACAGTCAAGCTTTTGTTCATGCTTGACAGAAAATTGGAAGACTAGTGTGTTATCCTTGTTGCTAAATTCAGGGAACTCGGCAGAAATAGCGTAGAATCTGTAATCTTCACTTGTTTGAATACCTGAGGAGATATCAAACATTCAACAAAACCAACCTTAATATCACTTTTAAATTAAAAGTAAACACCAGCAACAATAATATAAGGTCATTCAACGAAGCAATTTAATTTACCTTTGTCAGTAGCGTCTCCATTCCATTGACCAGAGGTATAATTCCATTCCCCAGCCAAGTTCTCATCTTTCTTCCATTCAGATTTTACCCAACGATTTTCCCATCCATCTTCAGCATTCACCGTAATGTACCAGCACATCAGTTAGTAAAAAGAAAAATACCGATTTAAGGTAAAAACATGCATATTATACTGATTAATCGTTAATATAGACTACCCCTAAAATAAAAATGCTGCCGTTCTTGCAGTAATGTATACAGTCTATCATCAAACGGATAAAAGCAAACCTTCAAATTTTAGAAAAAGCTCCGCATTTTTGCCAAAAAAACAAAAATAAGTAGCTGCTACCAGCAGCATGTTTAAGCAGTAAAATCACCTTACATACACTACCATTATTCGAAGTAATTAATGTCTAAAAAAATGAGATATATTTCATTTTAGAGATATTTTAAACAAAATGAGAATTCAAATACAGTTAACTGTCCCAGCTGTTTAATCAATTACCAATAACATGGGTGAATTTAACCAAAAAAGCCAAAACGACAACCGAGAAGCTTCAGTGCACTACTATTATTTTTCCAAATTAATTTCTAAAACAAAATCAGCACGTTCTGTACACACGTTCACAGATCTACTCCAGAAAATGACACTTCATGCGGGACCTAATAGTCAAACTAAAATTACAAAATCAAACTATCTAAGCATACAGATCGAGACTCAAAACACATTATAAAATCATCTGTGAACAATTAACACAAAATTCAACGCACTGCACAAATCAAAATTGAAAATCGTTAAACTACAAACACGAAGGTTCAAGTTCACGATCTATAAAATGGAAATGAAAAGATCATAGAGAGTGATGGATACCATCGAAGCGTTCTTCGAAAAAGACTTTAGCGGATGCGATGGCGAGAAGGGAGAGAAGAATGAGAGAGCGGAGGTTAGGGTGGCGCACCCTAATCGCCATTGTTGTTCAAGGGGAATGGATTCGCTGAGATAGAAAGAGGAATGAGTGAGAGCTACTTGCAAATTTGACTGAGCTTCTGGTTCTATATAGGCTCCTTCTTGCTTTGTTTCTTTCAGTACATTGGGTAAATTTGGAAATTTATGTCAATGTTGCTTACGTGGATGCGAGGTGGCGGCTCCTGACCAATATATGAACGCCACGTAGATGATGATTGTCATTGATAATATGTGGCGTACTGTTATTGGTAATTACTGCGACTGTAGGAGTCGTACACGCAAGCTGAATTGTTCAGTATCTACGTTTTTGCCATCGGGCTTTGTATTCACATTTTTTAATATTATGAACTATTTTTGGATTTGGATATTTATGTGAATAGATACGATTTTGATCCGGCATTATAATGATTTTGATCCAATCTCTAACGAAAATACACATTCAATTTTATAAAAGTGTTATTAAATGATTTTGATTTTTTTTTTTTTGGTGAAGTTTTATATTCTTATATTATATACATTTATGTAGATTTGATTTAGAGATGGCAATAACACCTATGGACACATATTATAGTGTTTATTTTCATATCCACATTTGAAAAAAAGTTTATACACCGGTTTGTTTCCATGTGGACAACAATTTTAATTATCATTCCTATATCTTAGCTTTTGAATGTAAAAGATAACAAATATTAAAACTCAATTAAGATATAACAAAATAAATATCTTCTAAATCAAATATTATAAATAATAGTATTTAGTGAAATTGAAACTTGCATAATATTAAAAACAACTTACATTACAATAAACATAAAATTATTTATATAAATAATAACGATATATATGATTAATATATAATCTCAAAAAAATCATAAAATTGTTTATATACCTACAATATAAAACAATTTATAATTAATATTAAATTTTATATATATATCACAATAAGAATTCTGACTATGGATCGCTACACATATAAAACAATTTATAATTAATATTAAATTTTATAAATGTGTTCTATGTGATAATAAATTTTAATTTAATTATTACTTTTATAATACAAATATATACTTAACAGCCATCAAGTATCTTATAATATTAAGTTTGATATCATGATGTCAAATTATAATAATTTTATATATTTTTTTAGTTCTTAAAGTGTTTGTGCATGAATATATTGTGATGCCAAAACAATAATTCATTTAGTGTTATTTATTTTATTTTAATTTTTTAAAACATATATTAATTTAATTTGTTAATATAAAATAGTGATTTATGAGACTTTTGAGGTGAATTATTGTAATGAAGACAATATAAAATACTAATTATAAGTGATTTATTTCTGAAAATAACAAAAATTATTCTTTAATATATTTATTATTCTAGAAAAACACAAACATTCGTCAACTTTAATTTTATTTTAATTTCTTCTTAAAAAATTAAATTAACACAAATTTTAAAAAATAAAAATAAAAAATATTTTCACTAAATAACGAACCTATAAAATCACACAAAAGTTCTTAAAAGTTCAACACTTTTTTAAGCTCCTTTTATTGAGTTTCTTACCTTAAAGAAAAAAATCATTTTAGGTAAGAGTTTTACTAAAATGTTTTTGTCTTTCTAAGATAAGAGAAGTAGGTAAGAAGTTGAGTGAAACAACATCTAACACTTGTTGGCTTCTCTCCCACATACGCAAACTCACATTTTAGTATAGGGTTAGATTCAAAGTATATATATGCTAACTTTATTAACCTTTTAACAAAGAAGAGGTTACAAAAGACATACACTATCATGAGGATCGGTTTTTTACTTTATTTTGCAGACTTATCATCCTTATAATTATTTATGTATTTTTTTTTACAAAAAAATAATAATCTATTTATTCTAATTAAAATATTTTATGAAAAATAATTTGTAATAAAAATTAAAATAATACTATTTAATATATCTTATAACATAATAGATCATAATTAATTAAGATTTTAATAATTTTAATTTAGAGTAATGCATATCAACAAATGCAACGATCACAACGATGATTAATATTATTTTATAAATAATGCATACATTTTGAGGACAATTAAATGTTAACAAATAAATTTAAAATTATAAATCTTAATTTTCATTCAATTGTTAAAATATCTCTAATGATTTTTTTATTTTTCAATTATAACTTTTAAAATGTTTATTATCAAATAATTGGTCTAAATTTTTCAATACCAAATATCTCCTCGTATGTATTATATTATTCAAGTTTTGATGTTAAGCAAGTTATTTATTTAATCTACAATATAAATAATACAAATAATGAATCTTAAAAGATTTCTCCGCTGTTTTGATGTTTGTTGCTTGCATAGTGCAATTTTACAGACTTTTTTATATGAATTTTACATTTTTTTTAATTGATAATCTGAATTTTACATTTTTTAATATGAATTTTGATTATTTTCCAAAAAAAAAGTTTCATTATTTTTTATATTTTTCTTCGAGATAAATGAATTTTAAAAATTTTCTATGAAAAAAAAGATATTAATTAAGGTTAAAAAAAATTATCATTCTAATTTTTGAATTAAGTTTGATTAACAAAATTATTTTAAATATGTGGTTCAATTCATGAACTATTTAATTGATTTTAGTTTTTGTAGTGCAGGGCAATTCAATTTATCAAATCTAATTAACTATATATTTTGCACACCCCTATCCACAATTATAGTCATACTTCATATTTTACACAAACTACCAATTTTATCCTTTTTATTTTGAATAAAATATTTGTCATACCCTTCAAATCTTCAATTGTATTTTAAAAAACTTAAGTTTTGAATATTTCAATATGCAAATGTGTATTTAATTTAAGTTTTTCTGAAAACAAATGTGTACTAAAATATTTAGAGTTTGATATTTTCATAATATTTTATTTTTGTATTTTAAAAAACTCAAATTTTAAGTTTTGCAGAATGTACAAAGAAAAATAAACTAAGTTTTTTAAGTTTTCTGATACATAAATTTTAAAAATAGTTACGTGTACTAAAAAGTTTAAAATTAAGTTTTTCAAAACATAAACGTGTTCTAAAAAATTTAGAGTTTGATCTTTTTTTTTTCTATAGTTTTTTTGTTTTTTTAAAAAAATCAAAATTTAAATTTTTTGAAACATACTTGTGTATAGAAAATTTGATAAACAATTTTTTAAATGATTTAGTTTTAAATTTTTTAGTATGTAGCGAAAAAATTTCTGATTTATAAATTGATTTTATTTTATTGTTTTTTATTCTTTGAAAAATAGTTATATATCAAAAAATTTGAAATTAAGTTTTTCCAAAACACACTTGTATACAGAAAATCCGATAAACAATTTTTTAAATGATTTAGTTTTACATTTTTGTATATGTACCGAAAAAAATTTGAAAATTTTTATCGTTTATAAATTGATTTTTTTATTATTTCTTTATGTAATGAAACATACTTCAAGTTTTAAATTGTTGAATGATTTTTTTTAAGACATTATTAAAATTTTATCAGTACAAAATACATAATTTTTTTATTTATAATAAATTAAATTTGAATTTTGTTAATGTCACATATTTAAAATAAAAATTCTTAAAATATAAACCTAAAAATCAATATTTGAACTCATAAAAAACACGAGAATTAAAACTATTTGTGTAATAATTTTATAGAGACTAAAATATGTAAATTTTGTTATGGGGAGTAAAACAAAATTCAAAATTTTATATAGACGAAAAACTTAATAAACTCTGTGTTATATAGGTTAGAAATATAAAGTATTCATGAATTCGAACCTTATTATATTTATGTATTATATATTTATTATATATCACATACCTTAACTTTTATAAATAGCCGCATAAAATTGTATATTCACTTAATTTTCTAATAAGATATAAATTTGATATACATATCTAAAAATATAGAAGGCATTGGGTGAATCAAACCCCAAATATATTTTCTAATAGTAAATTAAAGTTGCAAATGAACACATACATACTATTAACAAAAATGATAGTGGATATTAATATTGGGGACATAGGTAGTTGTAAATGACGGTCGATATTAATATTGGTGATATAAATAGTCGTTAATTCTAAAAGTGTATTCCAGGATTATCATTTATTAAAATATAATAATTTAATACAAATTTTATAGAAGGCATTGGGTGAATCAAACCCCAAATATATTTTCTAATAGTAAAATAAAGTTGCAAATGAACACATACATACTATTAACAAAAATGATAGTGGATATTAATATTGGAGACATAGGTAGTTGTAAATGACGGTCGATGTTAATATTGGTGATATAAATAGTCGTTAATTCTAAAAGTGTATTCCAGAACTATCATTTATTAAAATATAATAATTTAATACAAATTTTATAGTAAACATATCTATTTTTCATTGTCTCAACTTTCTTTTTCTTTTGTAACATTCTATACAATATAATTTGAGATAATAATACACAAATGTAATACAATATACATTAACAAAAAATATCTAGCATTATATCATTGACCAACTAGTAGTCTAACTCACACTTAAAAAAAAAAACTATTAATTTAAATTTTTTTCATAGCAACGATTAATCTAATCTTTAAACTGTAGATATTTTTTAAAAGAAACCAATTTTTTATTAAAGATAAAATAAGATACAACTGAAGAAAAAATATATAATAACACCAAGTAAAAAAACGTTATTTTATTGTAGTGCAACCATCCTTTTTATGAATACACAACCAACAAATCATTTAAATTCAACAATTCTTTTAACTATTTATAACCAACTCATAATAATAATTACAATTTTGTAAAGGATAGGGATTGGTTACAAGGCGAAGGCTATAAATATGTCGTTGGCAAAATCCTTAGTCTATTTTTGTGTGTGTATCCATAACATGAGAGGTGTAAACCATTATTAATCCTTTAAAAGTTTTTGTTTGTGTATCATGACAACACCGAGAAAACAGTGTTAAATTCATTCAAATGTCACAGGGTCGTTGAAGCAAACTTTATAGTCACTTTAAAATATTATAGAAATCCTTAATCTCTATTTGTGTATCCAGTAAAGTGTATCCAATTAGTGTGACAAATCTTTTAAAAATATTTGTTTATGTATCATAGTAAAGTGTAAACCGTGAAAAATTCATTCAAATGTCACATATACTTTTGAGTGTTTTCAAAGTTATCAAAGTGATTTTTGTAGCATAGAAAAACTAACCCCATGTTTCTCAAATATTTATTAATAAATTGAGTTATTTCAAAATTTAAATTAAATACATTAATTTTTTAATTTATATGAATTTTTATTTTATATGAAAAAGAGAAGAGAGAAATACAAAAATATGTTTCATTCAAAAAAGATGAAGAGAGGAAAAATATTTTTAAGGATCATACTAGCATGTGTTTGAAAAATAAAAGAATAGTGATTTTTTTATTGAAAAATAACCATTTTCAAATACTTGAGAAATTGACCACACAGATTTGAAGATACATTTGTCATATTTAGTTTATTAATATATGCGAGTTAGCATTTTTCGTATTTTTATTAAAAATATGTTTGGTTCAAATGGAATAAAATAAATTTTGAATTATTTATAAATTTTTTAGTTAATTCCAGGACCGAATCTCCAAATTTTGAGTAACAAAAATAGTTTCAAGAGAAAATATGTTCACCTTCTCTTATAACCAAAATAGTTTGAAGAGAAAATATGTCCATCTTCTCTTATAACCAAACATATAAATTACAAAATTTTCCTCTCATACCCTCCGGCTTCCATCTACCATCAACTGAATTTGATTCATATATTGTGTTGTAGTGGAATGCATCATCGGATTTTGCGAGCGAGGAGAGAAAAATGATGAAAGAAAAATAATATTGATGATAATAAAATAGGAAAATAATGAAATAAATAGAAAGAAAAAGTTTTGTGTCTTTAAGTTTAGGGCTCGCCATTCCTCAAAGTGTTTGGGGCCCATCAACTATCATTTGCTAAAATACTACTACCTCAAATTTTATAAATTAACATAGTAATTTGATACAAATTTTAAACAAAATATATCTATTTTTTGTTGTCTCAACTCTCTATTTCTCTTATACTCTTGTATACAATAAAAATATGTGGCATGATACTCATGGGCGGAACTAGATGTTAGGGCTAGGGGCTGTAAATGTACTTAAAGTTTAACCGAAAAGGTAATATTATTAAACATTTCAATAATTGTTTAAAAAGATAAATTGTGTATCTAAATCGGTTTTAGATTTTCATCCTAAATAAGATTGAAATTTTATTTACATAATTATCATAATATACTCTCTTTGGATTGAAATATAAAAAAATTATATATTTTGTTGACAAAAATATAAAAATAAATTAAATAGATTTAATATATCTAGAAATTCTATAAATTTTTTAAAATTTTCAAAAGTCTTCTAGTTTGTATTATTTTAGATTTAAAAAAAAGGGTGATTTTTCCTTTTTAAATTATTTATAACAATAGAAGGGTAAGATGAGATTTTTATTAAAATGGGGTAGGAGTATAATTGTAGGGTGTGGCTAAAATTACGAAACATCAACTTTTTAAAATTGTTGAATGTTTTTTTTATAAATATTTTTATAAAACTATTAAAAGTTCATTCACAAAAATATAGATTTTTTAACTTGGAATAAATTAAATTTTAATTTTTTAATGTAACATATTCAAGATAAAAATTCTTAAAACATAGACATAAAAATCAACATTTGAGTTTATTTAAAAAATATTGAGTACTAAAATTTTTTGGATAATAATTTTATAGGGGTTAGAATATGTAATTTTTGTTACGTGATTAAAAATAAAATTTCGTTTATTAACATGTGCGTGTTAGCTTTTTTTCATACTTTAATTAAAAATATGTTTGGTTCAAATGAAATGAAAGAAATTTGGATCATTTACAAGTTTTTTTAATTAACTACATGATTGAATCTCCTAATTTTGGATAGCAAAAATAGATTCAAGAGAAATTATGCTCACCTCCTCTTATCTTTCTAAAAAATGAATCAAACACATAAATTACAAAAAATTCCTCTCATAACCTTCTTCCTTATGTCTACCTTCAACCGAAGTTAATTTATCTGTTATTGTGTTGTAGTAATTGCATCAACGGATTTTGTGAGTGAAGAGAAGTAAGTGATGAAAGAAAAATAATATAATCATAATGAGAGAGGAAAATAATAAGAGAAATAGAAAGAAAAAGTTTGGTGTCTTTTAAGTTTAAGGCTCGCCCCTCCTAAAAGTGTTTAGGACCCATCAACTATCATTTTCAAAAATATTACTAACTCAAATTTTATATATAAAAGACAATTAAGTCAACAAAAATAAATGTAATAATTTAATATAAAATTTAAATTAAATATATCTATTTTTTTTATTATTTCGACTATCTCTTTCTCTTATACTCTTATATACAATAAAAATATTTGACATGATATCATGGACAGACCTAGAATTTAGGAGTAAGAAGGACTGTAAATATATTAATTTTAACTAAAAAGATAATATTATTGAACATGTCAATAATCATTTAAAAAGATAACTTGTGTATCTAAACTTGTTTTAAATTTTCATCATAAATAAGTTTGAAATTTTATTTACTTAATTATCATAATGTATACTCTCTTTAGACTGAAATATAAGAAAAATATATATTTGATTGAGTAAAATATAAACAAATTTTAAATAAATATACTATATATAGTTATTATTGGATGGTGTAGTATTTACACAAATGTTACATCTCTATTATTTGATTCCTCCTCGGTCAATATTATCACTTCCTAAATACCCTTTAATTGAGATTCTCATGAAATAAATGACCGTAGGAAAAATTAAGTGAAGAGAAATAATAGTTTACAAATTATAATTACTTATATTATATAAAAATGTTAAATGATGTTTACTAATATTCTTAAATTATGTACATTTTATATTTTCTTATATTTTACTATAGATAAACTATCACTTACTTGAATAGCATAAAATAATTAATTAGTTTTGTAATGCTGGTCGTGAAATAATTACTATTATATATGAGTATAGTAAAATAAAAATCGCGAAAAAGAAATATCAATTTATTTTTACGAGTCGGACATTTATAATTTAAAGAACCGGTCTTCTTCAATCTATTCGTCCTATTGTACTCTATTTTTTTATTTTTTTTTTACGTGTAGGATTTGAAGTAAACAAAAGAAAAATCACAACACTAATTTATATTTAGTACTGAAGAAAGAAAATCTAAAATGTTTGGAAGGGCCATACCGCTATATTGTTATACATAAGTTCGCCGTTGATGATACCATTGACCAACTAGTGGTCTAACCCACATTCCAATTTTGCAGATTTTAGAAAAAATTACAAAAAATGGATATATCTTATTCTAACAATGCAAACCTTTGAGTGAAAAAAAACATTGTGAACATTTGGCTCTAAAGCAATATGAAAGGGTTAATAATAAAAATAAACTATTAATTTAATTTTTTTTATAGCAACTATGAATTTAATCTTGAAACTATTGATTTTTTTAAAAACCAATCTTTTAATAAAGATAAAAAAAAATAATAGGTTTTTTAAAAAACAAATCTTTTATTAAAGATAAAATAAAATAAAGCCGAAGGAAAAAGAACACAATTTCATGACTAAAGTTATCGAAGAATACTGACGACGATAATTTTATTTTATAGAAAATAGAGAAATTTAGGTTATAGATCCAGCCTCAAAAAGGTGGATAGCCTTAAGGAAAGCCCAAAGGTTGTCCTATCCAATCTATGAGTCATTTTAATGGGCCAAATTATTTATGATTTGAGTGTTCTATGAAGTAATATCTCTTTCTCACACTAATTCAATAGACTATTTTATGCATATTAAAAAGAGTATATAGTCAATTAATGAGATCATAATACTTTTATTAGAATATCATTTTTAAGTTAAGAGAATTTTTTTTTTATTATTATCGGTGCATTCATCATCATTATTAATAAAAAATAAAAAATATTAAACTGAAAGTGATGTATATAATATTAATTAAAAAATTTAATTAAAAAATAATCAATGTGATAATATTTTTGGTGGATAAACCATTTGGGATATCTTAGTTCCAAGTAATTATTATTAGTTTTTAATTGGTTATATCAGCTATTTTAGAATCAATATGTAAATTGTTATTGCTTTTGCAAGGAAAAAAAAATATATAAATTGTATCTCACACTGATCTTTTTATTCCATCAATTTTAATATCAATTTTTCTTCACACTTTATTGAACTCTATCAATTTTAATATTAATTTTCTTCGCACTTCATTGAAATCAGTCATAAATTTTTAACAAAATATTACGTAAAAAATTAAAGTTTTAAGTTTTTGTAATGTGATTCGGTGTGGAGAGAAAGTGAAGAGATAAAATAGGTGAAAAAATATATAAGATAATGTGGAAAGACAAGATAATGTGAGAAAAGAAAGTAAATTTAGAGTCTGTTTGTTTTGAGAGAGATGGAAAAGAGAGAAAGAGAGACGAGAGAAAGTGAGAAGACATAGATCATTTCACTTGTTTGGAATGCTAAAGAAGTAGCAGAGAGAGATTAAATTGACGAGAACCCCACACACTTTTTCTTCATCGCTAAACAGCAAAGAAAACTCCACACTTTCATTTTTCCAATTTATGCCCTTGTCTTGCTGCAAACAATAGTTCCACGGAAATTGCCTTGTACCTAACATATCGAACACAGCTTTTATGGCTAACACAAAAAGATAACTGTTTTTTATACTCAGAAATTACTTTGTATCGTCTTCGTAGAAGAAGAAAAAAGTAATATAAAAAAAGTTGAAATTATTATAGTTTAGGGAGAGGATTTGATTCTTTAAATAATAATTAATTAATATTACTAGTATTATTATATAAATAAATTTATGGAGTCGGGGATGTGAAATGGTAAACAAACATATACTTGTTAATTTGACAATTTGAACGATATTTGTGAGTTGATTTAATTAATTAAATTATAATAATAATCTTCATTAATTAAAATTGGACATTGTTAAAATTAACCCAATTAATAAATTGAATTATTCCCCTAAAAAAGTTGAATCACTAATTAAATTAATTTATATAAAATTAAATTAATTTTGATTGAAGTTTTTAAAATAGGGGTATTTTAGTAATTTTAAAACACTTATTTATTCTATATTTATCTTATTTCAATCAACATTAAGCACGACAAGTACAACGAGGTAAGGTGAGGGCGAATTTTACCTCTTTCACCCCGCACTCAACAGAAAATCTACATCCGATCCTGTTTTATAGCGGATGTAAAATTTAGGCATCAATCTCCACTACAACGAAGTTTGAATTTCTTCGCCCACACTCATATATATTTAAAAATCATATATCTTATAATTAATATTTAAAAAAATATTAAGTATATTCAATATGTATATGTATATAAAATTTAAAAATTACATTAATATTACTTGCTGATGCGAAATAGATATCATCACCCCAAATCCGTCGTTCCCCGAATTTTAACATATCAAATTCAATATATTTATTCTCTTTTCTATCTTTTCACACCATCTCTCACCTATTTCTCTATTCTCATTTTTCTCTCCACTTTTAATCAGATCCTTAAGGTATTGTTTGATATAAGAAAAAGCGAAGTGAAACATAAGAGAGAGAAATGTTAATTTGATAGATAATAATATAAAAAATATTATTATTTTGAAAGCACCTTAATATCCCATAATAGAAAAAGTCAATTTATTAATTTCTACATTATTTCAATTGATTTAAACTAATTTTATTAATCTAATATTTTTAAATCAAAACATTTTTATCAATTATATTTTTATCATAAAAACAACTCATTATTTTATTTTGCCTATTAAACTGAATTTTTAAGCATCGCATACTTTAATTTATTTGTTATTTTTCCGGTTTATTTGTACTGTTACGGTCAAAATGTGCAACACTATTTGTATAACTATAATAATTTGTTGTTGGGCAAGAAATGCAAAAAAAAAACATTCAACTCAATATCAATTTACCTAAAATTAATGGGTGGACCTCTACATTTTTTTTTCAAAAGCAGTGAGGGTAATACAGGAAAACAGAAAATTGAATCCTTTTGTCAACTATTTTTCTGGTGTTCCAATCACACCTTAAAATCAATGTTAAAATGCAGTCTTTTACGTTAGAAAGAATAACATAAAATTTGACTTTGAAAAAACAAATTAGTTTTCGACTAAGAAAATAAAAAATGTATCGATTATTTTAATTTATTATCTATATCTATATTATAAATAGTTCAGACATATTCCATCAAGAATAAATCTAAAAAGATACTTACTAGTTAGTCTTTGCACTATAGACCTCCTCATATGTGCTCGTGAAAAAAATAAAATAATAAATTATCAAATTATTAATTAATTTTTTCCAGTCAACAAATAATAATAAAATGGATGTCAACAAAATTCATTAAATGTAGTGAAATTAATAAAATGAATTATATAAATAATTAGAAACAATTATAATTATTATTAGAACAAAATTAATGAATTTCTAAAAAGTTAAAAAGAAATATAATAAATGAAAATTGGAATTAATAATCATTAGGAAATATAAGGAAATAAAAGGCAAATATAATGAATGGACATTTGAATCGGTAATTAGACTATGAATTGATTTTTCAATAAATTTTCGCTGGCATATCACATTTGGCTACTAAAATTGCCATTTTGAGTTTAGTATTTTTGTTGTTTTATAGGAAACAACTTTTTCGTTCATTCAAAATTTTATTATGTGATTGATTCAGTATATTATATGTAGCTTTTAAAAAATATTTTTGTCAAACTTACCCCACAAATTTGGATGTCTAGCATCATAGCTCCAAAGTTAAAAAAGACAAAACTTAAACATGATTGAAATCTTTCTACTATTCTTAAAAAAAAAAAAAAAATCTTCTATTTTACTCTCCCAAATATGATATTGTTTATGAATGTTAACGTTATTGTTGTTCGTAAGAGTCGTAACAAACTTCCATTTTTTTTTTGGAAGCTCTTTATTTTAGTTTATCGATAATTTGCATAAAATGATTAATTTTTCATTTATATGATCATAAACTCCATTTAATATTGAGAAATAATTTTTTTATGTAAAGACAAGATTCACATTACTCGTTACTTTGATTATATATATTATGTTTATGTTGGTAGTAATTTTATTGTTTCTTCTAATGTTGGTTCTTATAGAATTACAAAACATACATAGAAAACTAACTTTCAACATGCCACAAAGTAGTACAGTCAGACCTAAAAAATTAATCGTAGGTCAAACTCAGATCTTTCAAAATCTGATCTGGCTTGACCGATTCCCATCCCTAATTGTCAGAACCGAAAAAATACTTTCAATCTAACATTATCCGTACCTTGAAGGACTATTGCAACATATCTATTGTTAAGAAGCTCAAACTCAAACAAAAACAAAGACATGAAGGAAACATACTAGGATACTGAGTTAAAAAACAATGATACCGCAAGAACGGTAATACCAGGTACCTGCCTATAGGACGGGCTAAAAAGACAGTACAATGAGTTTCTTATAATGGGAGTTCACTGTTTTGATGCCTTTTCTGCTTTCCATCTAAGCACCAACCAACAGGCCATTTGCAGTGCACAAGAGCGAAAAGCAACAAAAAAAGCCTTTCTTTATCTCTTTGCGGCATTAAGATTTGGTCTAACATTGACGTAGTAGGTCGCTGCTATCTTGATCCCACGAAAACCAAAGAGGACAGAGGTTAGAGCACCAAACAAGAAGGCAACACAGTACTAAAGGTGACATTAGCATGTGCTGGTTTACATTTTATAAAGACACTGTCTTATATTAATGCAAGGTTCACTTTTGATACTAAATCCTTTCGAGAGGAAAATTATTGCACCAAATACTCCCATGTACCTACCTATACTTACTCGGTTAAAAGCTACGAAGTAGCTCCTGGTAACATGTCAAAAGAGACTAAGTCTTACTTTGCTAGTACCATAGCTAAATCCAATCATAAACTTAAAAATTGGGAAGCAGGAAGAAATTCCCAACAGAATTGGCATGCTGAATTTAAGCAAAGTTAATGCTAACTTCAAGACCCTTTTCCCAACAGAATTGGCATGCTGAATTTAAGCAAAGTTAATGCTAACTTCAAGATCCTAAACACCATTCTCCGATCTTGAATCTCTTATTAATCAGTATGATTAGAAGCAAACAACGGACCCTCGAAACTAAAAGTCATTGAAGCAAAGAAAACACAATTCCAATTAATGCAGCCACGCGTATCAGAATGAGTAAGAGCTTCACTCAAAATCCCTATTTCAATATGCCACAGTTGAAAATGTGTTATAGAAAAGGCAGAATAACAAGTGGGGATACAAAACTGGTTGTTTTCAACGACGGATTTGATCTTAACAGATATATCCCGACAATAAGAACAACTAGCAGTTATGATTAAAAAGTAAGATATTAGTCGCTTCAATTCGGATTGTTTTTCAATCCACCGTGTATAAATGAATTCAGCTTCCCTAATTAATATGGTCACCGATAAAAAATACAAGCATCAGCTTCCCAAAATTAAAAGCACCACTAACTCACAGTAAATAAATTAATTTTCAATACCAGAGCTATTATGTAATTACAATCAAAGTGAAAATGAAAGATAACATGAAGGTTGCAACGGACTTCGAATGTGTTAACGTTGCAGCACCTGGTTCACCCATTGTGGGAGGGGTGCACGCAGCATAAGGTGAATACCAGTAACAGGGTGATCAAATGACAACGTTTCCGCATGAAGATGATGACCATGATGAATCTCACCTTTCCATTCATAAACACCCTCATATTTCACATCACCTATTATTGAAATCCCTAAATATTGACAATGCAAACGAATTTGATGCGTTCTTCCACTCCTAGGATACGCTCTCACAACTATCTCGTGATGATTCTCATTCTCATCATCACCACCGTCCAATTTCACCGATTTTTCTTCAACTACCAAACTACTACTCCCTTCAAACTCCGACTCAGAAACATCCCTAAAATTTCCATTACCGTTAACGGATAGCACCTCAAACGAAGTTTCCATGGAACGAACAACCGAACCACCCGGTAACACGCGACCGGAATCGGAAAAAGCGTAAACTCTCCACGCGCCGAATTTCGACCTACCGTGACCGGATCTAACGGTTATCGTTTCCCAATTAGGAATAGAACCGGTGCAGCGAGCGATGTACGTTTTCTGAACTTTGTGATCGGTGAAGGCTTTGACAAGCTTGGAAGCAACTTTGTGTGATTTTGTAATTACCATAATGCCACTTGTGTCGCGATCGAGTCGATTAGCAAGATGAAGCTCTGATGGTAGGGTTTGCTGTGATTGAAGAGAGGTAAGGACGCTGTCGCAGTAGATTCCGTTGGGTTTGTTAACTACGAGGAGCCATTCGTCTTCGTATATAATGTGGATTTTTGAGAGAGAGAAGAGTTGTGAGTTTGTTGAAGCGATTTTGGCTCTGTTTAGTTCGATTTCTTTTGAGATTGCTGGAAGTTGAGGGGATAATGGTACTGGGTAGTTCTCCGCAACGGTGGGGGTAGTTTCGGGAAGATGTGATTGTTTGGCTTGCCGTGACGGTAACATGGCTACGGCGGCGGGGACGATGGGTGGCACCTTGCACGGGTTTATGACTGGACCAAGCTTATTTACCCCTTTAGTACTACTTTGGGGCTTGCTACCTACACCCACCAAACATCATTTTCACACCCCTCACAACACCATTCACAATATGAATGTCACTAACTAGCATGGATGAATTTCTTCATTTTTTTTCCAAGTATTTTTGTACGCGATTATTGTACATGAGTGTCTTTCCCTCACGTTCTTTCTTAAATATTTATTTAATTTCTTATTTTTAGAAAAAGAAAACAAAAAAATACACTTCAAAATTGAACATAAATTATTTAAGAGCGGAGATAAGAGATTATTTTTAAAAGGATCTAAAGCCTTAAAATATCTCCTTTTCTATCTTAAATTTCTCACCCTTAGTCCGATGCAAATTACTCATTCATTGACATTGTCACGTGAACTAAAGTCTTAATATAATTCTTTTCAAAAAAATGTCTTGATATTATTTGTCTACTTTCAAGTAAACTAGATAGGCATATGTGGCTATCTCAGGAGTAAGGGTACTCAAACAAGTGTTTTAGATCTCTAATAATAAATAAATGTTTATTTAATAAAATGTCTTTAAATAAATTTTTATTTATTAAAAAGATCTCATATATTAACATTTTTAAATTTAAAAATAATAAATATTATCTAAAACTTATAACTTGTCAACAGATATTAAATTAATTAATTTAATTATTAATTAAAAATAAATATTATACAAAATCAATTATATTAATTAAATAAATGATTTTTTATTCTAAAGTATCTATAAAAATAGTTTTTTTAAATTTTTTTTGAAGAATTAATGTTTGAAAAAAAATTTAATGACTAATATGATATATTCATAAAAATTAAAAGTTTATTTAACTCAAAAAATTAAGATATTCGGATTGAATAAGTGAGTTATTATACATATATTTTGGATTTGGAAGAATTGCACTCAACTCATCTTATTGACTAATAATAAATTGTGATTATGCAATAAAATATAATTTTTGCACGACAACAACAAACCTCATTATATCAATATCAACAAAGACATGTGAAAACTTAAAGATAAATCTAATTTTGAGCTATTTTAGAGTTTGTAATAAAAATTTAGTAAAATTATTAATAATTTTAGTTTTTATTTTTAAAATAATTCATATGCATTTGTGAATTTTTAAATACATATTTATAATATTATAAAAATATCTCATACAAAAATTTAAAATATATTATTAAAAAATGAATTAAATATGATTTTTTAAGTTCTCAGTGTTTATAAATTTATATTTAATTCATATTTTTGTTGAAAAATTATAAAAATTCATAAGGATAGTTCTTATATATTTTAAATATTTTTTTTAAAAAATATTAAAAATTCAATTAATATACATAAATTGATTTAAAATATTAATAAAAAATATTTAAAAGATCATTAATTAAAAAATAAAAAACCAAATATGATATATTTTATAAGAAAACAAACCCTTACTTTTTCATCAAATAAATTTCACAGATCATCCCATATCTTAACTTTTTGAATTTTATTTATTTATAAACTCCATGCTACAAATGTCGTTTTTTTTTTTTTTTTTTTATACCGGGGACTGGCGTTTGACAAAGTTTCATAAAATGACAATATATGTTATCTTACGAAAGTAGAAGTTTAAAAGTTTTTTTTTTTTTAAAAACCCCATGCTACAAATGTGGTTTTTTTTTTTTTTTTTTATACCGAGGACTGGCGTTTGACAAATTTTCATATATAAAAATTGAGATATATAAATTTATATCGCGGTATATAAATTTGAAAGGATATAATTAAGAGTTTTAAATAAAAAAAATATAAACTCGAAATAACCATTGTCCCATTTCTTATAAAAAAGAAAAAAGAAAAAAAGTGAGTGCATAAATTTATGAGACGGGGGCAGGAGTGGCTGAGTGCCAGGTGTGTGACGGACCATATTGTTTTTCCCCCGCTATCGTCTTCTTCCTTCCTTCACCGCATTAGGGTTTCCTAACTAACTTCCCGTTTCCTCAAACTCACACTCCACCCATCAATACGACCGCTAATCACTGCGTTTTCAAAACCTTCATTTGTCTCTATCCAACGATACAATCCAATATCGAAATTCTTCCGTATTTTTACTTATTCGGTTCCGCGCAAAATCGAATAGACTTCGACACTTACTTCTATTACTCATGGCTTCTTCTTCGGTAATCACTCCCGAAGATGTGTTGGAATCTCTTATGAACGACGGCACAATTGATGCCCTCAGATTGAAGATCATCAACCAGCTCAAAGCCAACGTAGTTTCTACCTTCCGTTTTCTATTTTATTTTTATTTCTTCTAATTTCCGAGTTTGAAATTAAATTTATATAAATTATAATGATACTAGTTTGATGTGTCTTTTAATTTTCTTCTATTTAATTTGAACTTTGGTGTGATTGGTTTACAAGTTCTTAAATTTCAGTAAAGTTTATCGTGATAAGTTTGTGGTATTTTTTTTTTCTTGCAGGAGGAACTGAAGAGTACTACTATAAAGATGGCTGAACAGAGTAAAGTTCTGAACACCCCTGGTGCTGAGAAACAGACTAAAAGAGAGCTATTTGATGCGCTTCGTCAAGAACTTGAGTAAGTGATACATTTGCTTACATTTAAGTTTGGATTAAATTTTGAGTCCTTCCTAAGGAACTTGAAGAGTATCATTTTTTTCGCCGTGGCTGTTGCATGTTGGGCTATTCTTTAAAGTGTTTGCTGTTTCAGTTGTTCAATTCAACCCGACCATATGAAACATAGATGATGAAATATAGGTACCTACGATAAGTCTAATCACAACTTTCTAACTTGAGGCAAATGGAATGAAACTAGAAGAGTTAAATATAATATGCAGTAAATCTGCCACAGTGCTACATTTGCATGAACAACTCCCATGATACATATAGTTATAATTAGCCATTTTTGTCTTGCAGAAATTTCACATCACTAAAACAAAAATCTCATTATCAAGTTCTTGGGTTTACCTTGTAATCTCTTGCCCCATATAAAAGTATAGTGTGAATATTTGAAGATCTTGAAATTCTGTCCAAACTCCCAATTTGCTCTCCCAAAATTTGTAAATCCTTTATCCTTTAAGTGGTTACAGTTTATTACTTTTAAAGTTTTGAATGAAAGAGAGGAAATCTGATAAACTCAATGCGATCATTTCTGGAATGTTTTGAAAGAGTTTGAAGACTTAAAAGTTTATTCTCTATGAAATTATCCACAGTACAAATATTCTCTATTATTACTGGTTTTCCATGCCTGATCCTGCACGGCATATTCCTTTGACCACGTAATGTCTTGGCTGATCAAATCAAGGATCGTTGTCTCGATTATGCACTATCAGAAGTAAAGCCAGATTTTGTTTAAAATATATAGTTTATTCTTTCCTATTGATTTCTGTTTGCCTATCTACTTCTATCTCATAGAATGGAGTACAGTTCCAAACCTCCCGTCAATAATTTTTTCATCCCCTTAACCATCTTGCTGAAATTCTGAAGGATCAATGGTGGAGCTTGACCGATTTCACCGAGGGAGCTAAAATTAATGTTGAGTATAGATTATAAAGTTTATTGTGGGTCATATTCGTAATACTTCCGAACAAACTTTGTATTTTGTTATTTTGGCAGCAATTATTTCCCAAGAGTAAGTGGCATTAAATGGAAATGCAAAATATGTCTCACCAGGAATCAATCGTGTGACCGGTTTTGCACATGAATTGGCTTAACCACTGCGCCAATGAAAACATTAGTAATGTGAACGGCAAACATAATATTTATAATTTATAAATATACACAACAGATGCGACAAAGTTGTTGCTAGTTATTTTCTCTGTTGTTCATTTATGTGAGTATGTCTCTTTGCAAATATTATGCATTTATGTTTATATTTATAAATATCAATTTCTGTTGTCGTATCTAGGTTGCGTCAAATCTTGTATCTAGGTTTCTTAGAACCTCGCGAAAAGAAGGATTGGAAACCCTTCTTTTATCTAGAAATTTTTTATTTATATTCTTTTACAACCATTAAACCTCGTTATATAAAGTAGTCTAAGTAGAACCTCTAGTTGATTACAAATCATATCCTGTGAAATAGACTTATCCTGAATTTCTAATAATCATGGATAAATGGCCAAAGTAGGATGAACAGTTAACTTGCTGCATATGATTATAAATCACATTCCAGTCCTCCGAAGACACATGTGTTGTTACTTTGGTCTTTCAAAGAATTTTGCCATCACCTTATTGCTATCATCATGAAAAGTGACATGAAAGTTGTTATTATGTACATACCATAGGATTAAGGAACTAAATTAATGTTGGTTTTTTTAGTGGTGAACTCGATGTCACTTTCTTCGATCAATGGCCTTCATTGATGTCCAAATTATTCAGAAAATCTTGGTGACAACATTTATATCTTCATTATGTACTGAAATAGGGGTTAACTCTGTAGTTGCTTCTTCGTATGGTAATACCTTTTAATTTTTGTGGCTTGTGTCCGCCTTGCTAGTTCTGAATTGTTTTTCTGGGTCCTTAGCCACGTGGTCACCAAAAAAATGAGTGCACTGCATAAAATTATTCTATTATACCATTTTCCATCTGTTTTTTTTTTTTTAATCTTGAGTGTCTATTTCATTGTATTTTCTCCTAGATGCTTTATGTGAGTCTGGGTCATAGAAGACTTGTTTGAAGTCATTAGTCCTGATTAGATTTCATCTTCACAACTATCAATTTATTTAGTTTTTGTTGCAACTCCGCCGATTTCCTGGCTTTTCCTGATATCCATATCTATTTCATGCAGAGCTTCTGTACTCGAGAAAGCTTCAAAATCAGTTTGGGATTTAATTTTAGACAACAATGGCTTAGGAAAAGAGATAAGTGAAACAGTTGAAAGCGTGTTTTGCCGATTGAGTGGCCAGGAACCTCCTTTATTTCCGCTTCTAAATGGAGAGCCACAACCCGATAAGGAGGCTGACAGCAGAAAAGAAAAAGGTAAAGGGAAGCAGAAAGAAAATGAAAATACAAATTTGATTACTCCATCAAAGAAAAGAAGCTTTAGTGAAACAAATTTGGAAGGAGCAGATGAAACTGCCACCCGGTCCTCCGATCCTGCAGCGATATCAGAAGGTTCTGGAAAATCACCTTTATCGATTTCAAAGACTTGAATAATGAGTTCAACAAGTTTCTGTAATGGAAGTGATCACATCTGGTAAATATATCGTAGTAATAGGACTTCACTGGAGCTCAGAAGAATCTTTCCAGCCATATAAGTTGTGTATTATGCAACAAACACCTTGTATGCCTTACATATAATTTATGAGTTTGAATGTTGCAACTTTACCTTAGTCCAGTATAGATCCACCAATTTTTCATCTTTGAACTTATGAATTCTAGGAGATGTGGGGATTATTATTTTAATGTCATGCTTCAAGCTATGATTAATATTAGTAACACCATTTTTAACATAATTCTTGTTTGGGCAAATTCTAGCATGTAGGTGGTTCACAACAGATTACATACAAAATTACAATTTAATACTTGAATTTTCTCTTCTCGCAGTCTCACTGTTATTTCTCAACTATTGTCTTTTCTTTACTAACATTGATTACAATCTTTGATTTGCTATACGGAAAATATGCTTCCAGCTGATGCTTTCTTCTAAATGGAAAAATATGTGCAACTGCTTGATGAGTAGGAAGGATGTGAACTGAAAAACAGCCGTCCTTGATTAGCTGTATAGTCACTAGAGTCAAATTCCACAGAAAATTCTATTGAATCATATTTGCCATGCTATCTGAAGACCAAGCTCACAGCTATGCTTTCACAACAGAACAGAGACCAATATTCTTGTATAGGCAAAAGTAAAGGTTCCAAAGTGGCCTCTTCTTAAGATGCCCCCACAAACTGCTAAGTTGTCTGACACCCTTAGAGCTCCATATGTATTCAACTTCACCCGCCCTAAATGAGGAGGCAGCCAGCAAATTCCTTGGAAAGGGCCAAGATCTATGCGGCTTCTTAGAAGGTGCACATTCAGGGTCTCGGGCTGAATAACAATGGACATCAACACTTGTATGTGAGGGCAGATTCAAGGACAGGTATCAGACTTCATACTCTTGTTTAACAGCTTGCCACATATCACTAGCATCAAGATAGACTTTCATTCTAACAGCTCAAAAGTGTAACACTCATTTATTATTCACTATTTTTCTTAATCTACGTGAAAAAACCAAAAACGAAAATATGAGACAGAGGGAGTAATCAAGTTATAACATAGACCAATCAATTTGTGTGCTTGTATTGGTGTTGTAAACAGAACTCGCATCAATTGACTGACCAACATTTGCGCAAACAACATTGCCATTATCCCTCATATATGTTCTGTTGAATTCAATTTCTGGGATATGGTAGCCTCTAAGCAACATGTTATTAAAGTCGCTAGGATGTTCATATTTTAACCCTTCTTGTCCACTTTGTTGTGCTTGTATGCAATTTGCGTGTGGCACAGACTCCATTGAAAGTAAAGTGTCATAATGAAAACCTTGACTCCAAGAAGTAGACATCATTGGATCTTGACGCATTTGATTGTTGATTGCCTCATCTGTAGCATATGATGATTAATTTACATTAACCTTGCTTATATTATATTAATGAACACATGCATTATTATGAAATAAAAGTTTATGGAAATTGTTGTTACCTAATGTTTGTGAAGTTAGGTTGTTATAATGATCAATTAGAGGCAATGGCCCTAGTAGTTGAACTTGTTGATCCATAACCGAGGTGTTTGTTGAATCCTGACAGAAAACAAGTTGTGTTGTCCTCTTATCAAAATATGAATCAAAATAAATAGCATGCGACCTAGGAAAGGGTCTCTGGCTCAATTCCAACAATCGATTATCGCATTGCAAGAGCTTTATATAGTATCGGTCAAGAACTCCAGGAGGGAATTGAAGATAGTGCCTCCTGAATAGAAATATTTGCCATCAACTTGAAAAATTATACATTGTATAATATAAATATAGTGAAGCTGAATGTGTATCTAGTTGTGGAAAAGATTTCATTTTTCATATAAAAATAAAAAGAAGCTATAAAGTATAAAAAAAGTGGTTAGAAGTAAATATATATAAACCTGTATTTGGAAGCTTGACCATGAGTGAAGTCATGAGATAAAGTCCACACAGTATGCTTTCCGGGCTTTGGTTCAATCTCGCGAAAGAAAGATGGCACTTTGTCTAGCTGTCGGTTCAAATAATTTTTTTTTTAAAACAATGAAAATTAACATTTGTCCATTTTTTTAATATTTTAAAGAAAGAACAACTTATTGAATAATAAAAAATACATTAAAGGGAAAAAAGAAGTACCTCAATTTCTAGAATACCCGGTAAGTTGTCCTCTATAACAGCTCGGATGGCTGAAATATTTTGCCACAGTATTTCAATCTTTTCCTTTAAACCATCACGTAATATCTCCCACACCAATTTTCGTTTAGCATAATAAAACTTGGCTACCAAATCTGTGGGATATTTAGCCTCATTCTGCATGCGCATGTAACTAATTGTGGTCAAGAATTTAACCAACACAAGGGATTACTGTATTGACTCTTAAGATAAAATTTATAAGTTATTTTCTATTAGTCGTTTTCAAGTTGAAAGTTGTATTAATTATTGTTTTCACAAAAATATATGACTTTTAATTGCATAGAAAGAAATATGTAAAATAAAATAATAAATATTTAAGAGTATCGTAAAAAAAATTCTATCAAAAGTAAAGAACGTTACTAATTTCTTAGTTTGTTCAAATAATCTTAAAATCATTATTAAAGTGGAATGAAATATGTACAGTTTGAAAAGAAAAAGTCATTACACATGTCAACTCAAAATCTATACAAGTTGGGTAGTATACCACAATAATTGTTTGATACAAAATATTTAGAGAATTTAAATTGTATGCTGTGGGACAGTGATAAACTAAAATAAGTTTACACAAATGATCCAATTAAATTTCATCTTTAGATATTTTATAAAATAATATTATAACATATTTAAATGGAAAGATTTAATCGGACATATAAACAAGTGAGCGCATATAAAATGATAGTAATACAGTAATCGGTACACATGAGATGACTTGTATTTCCCTTAAAAAAACAATTATACTATAGGAGTGAGTATGTCCTCCTCCAGAGGTCTCAAAATATAAACAAATATCATTAGTTAAAGAAAATTAATGAATTTAATTTAAAATTTTGAATTAAATATATTAATTTTTTTTATTCATTTTTTCTTATACGATCCGTCTTTCGATCTTATATATAAATAAAAGTAGTGTCAAATAAAATCCATATATTTAGTTTAATATTTGAATCAAATACTTTAAATTTCTTTGACTACATTTTTGTTTATATTTGAGACCAAAATAAATATTTAATAAAAGTATTTAACTACAATGTCGGTAATGGACCTGTGACGGCAGATCAACTGTACATAGTCTAATTTTTTTTAAGAGTACAATAGACTCTAAAAAAATACTACTAAGAGATAAAAATTTACTTTACACTATAGGATAAAAAAACAAAGGTATATTATTAAAAAAAAAAAAGAATCTCAATTAAAGAGTAGAATAAATTCTCTTAAATGTTTGAGACCGCGCTATTTAAATCCATTTAACTGGATAAGTCAAATATACTATATACCATAGATAGTAGTGAATCTAGTGATAGATACCTTGAAAAATCCGATGTTGAGGATATACATTGGAAAATGAACAGCCTTCAACTTCTCAACTTTAGTAGCAGGATTTGTTAATGGCAGCATCTCAGGAGTCAATGTGAGTTTTAACCCGAGTGGTAGCGGATACTTGGATAACTCTTTCAAGTTCAGATTATCCTATAAGAAGATAAAAAAAAACAATTGTTTTTTATTCTTTAATTAATTAATTAATTACATTGAATAGATCATGCATATGCTACTAACATAAAGTAGATGAATGCACGTTATTAATGAAGGAAAGAAGCATAAACTTAGATAGAGGAATAGCATATATTAATTAAGTTGCATACAAAAAACAAATCCAATACCATATTATATGCAGTTTGTTCATCATCATTGTTGGATAGTAAGGGAGTCCTGTAGTACCCATTAATGTGCTCCATATATAAGACCTTGTTAATTATTTCAAGTAGAGACTAGAGAGGAATCTCATGAGTTTTATGGTTGGTTTTGTAGTGACTCAATTAAGATTGATATCACATTTTATTGGTGTGTGAGTGTGACTCTGTATGTGCGTGTGCATGTGTTTTTATATTTCTTTTGATCGGGTATGTTTATAATATATTATTATTACTATTAGATATTTATCAAAGAAGTTTTGAAAAAAAAGAAAGGCGCACCAACTTGATTCTTAGGTAGTAAAAGCCAATTAGGATAAAACTTCTAAAGTAGAAGCTTCTTATCCCCTCAGAATCGGCTATTATGACTAGAATAGACATAAAGTATTTTCAAGATTAAAATATGTTTGTTCACAAATGTTTTTTATAAGCAGTTTATTAGCAAACGTTAATTCAAATCCAATAATATATATATATAATTTCTTTAGAGAGACCATTATAGAATGGTTATTAATGTAATTTTAATTAATATTTTTTTAAAAAAAATTTATAGAATAGTTATTAATGTTACTTTAATTAATTTTTTTTTTTTAAATATATATATTTGTGATGGTTCGTTAAACTAATTGATAATGCTGTGGATAAACTAATAGGATAAAGAAGAAAAGATGAATATTTTGATTGTTTAGAGTTTTGTTGGGTATAATATGATTTTTATTTATTTATTTATTCTGAATTAAATTTTAAATTTTGATCTGATTTTGTCTTCAAGGTTACAATATTTTTATATAAACAAAAGAAAGCTAAATATGAAGGAAAATAAAAATATTACGCCTATACAATTTCCAACTCATTATCCTAAAAATATTGACAATAAGATAAAGTACAGGAACAAATGCATAGACGAATATTCATAAACCCATCAAATCTAAAAGTTCAATCAAACACTCTAAAACTATAGTATAAGTTTTAAGTCTAGGTTGACAAACAACTTTTATGAAAATTATAAGTTGTTAGATGAAAATTATTAAATATTTTTTATTGTAATTTAAAATAAATAATAAATATCATTATAATTAATTTATAAAACTGCGAAATCTTAAAATATAACATCCAACTTAACAGTATTGATATCTATAATTTGAATTAAAAATTCAAAACTATAAATACTTAGAAATAAATACTTTTATTATTTTTACTCGCTGTAATAATAATACTTTGTATGAAAAAAGACAAATGTATTATTATCTTAAAAAATAATAATAATTTATAAATATTTTTAATTTTTCTATACTCATTTAATATATATTTCTTTTTATTTTATTTATCACATCACTGTTATTACTATGTCATATTATTTTTTCTCTCTTAATGTATTCATGAGATGTATACATGTCTACCAATAATTTTTCTATAGAAAATTTACTATGGATTGCCCCTGTGTAGAAAACTGAGACGATGATAATTAATTACTATGGATTGCTCACATCTTCTTGCCACAAAAATATATGCTTTCAGCATTATTTGCTTTTCATTTTTTTTTTATAAATAAAAAAATGAAATCATGTTTATAAAATTAAATTATTATTATTTCTCAAAAATTAAATTACATGTAAACTATATACGCTCAAATCTAAACTTTTGAAAGTAATGATAAGCTTTAGTGATATTATTTCATAAATAATTAATACAAAATAAAATATATCTATCTGTTCTCTTGAAATAAATTATAAGATATATGATTCGACGTGATTCATCCTATAACTACTTATCTATATAGTAATATTTTAGTATTATATATAATATACAAATTTAATTTTTTAAAAATAAATAATTTAATTTAAAAAATAAAATAAGTAACAACAACTATTAATAATTAAATAATCTATCATAATTAATTATAATATCATCCATTCATTTGTGGATTTTCATAGGATACTATCATATAGGAGAGCGGCAATTTGAGGAAGTGACGTTGGATTTTCTACATGATAAAGTTACACGTGCGTTTTCCCTAAGAATATAATTTAAGGAATGTAGGAAAGTAGGGTGGCATCCAATCATCCAAGAAAGTAAAGATTTATGCAATCTTCATTTGTGCCATTAAGATCACACACTTCTAGTTCCTAGATGGCTTTATCTAGTTTTTATGTTTACAAGAAGTTAAACAACTGGAATTAAAACTTGGTAAATAAGAAATTACTATATTTTTATTTTTGTGATCGGGAAATTCACCAAAATTATCTCATAGTATATGAGAGTACTATGAATTTTTTTTTACTACTTCGTAATTAATAATTGCAAGTAAAAAATGCATTGAATTTGAAACCATATGGTGGCGTGTGCAGTGGTAGGGTATCCACTTTCTCTGAAATCATACTCGATATGATCATTTAAGTGACGTTTCGTAGCTTCAAATGCGAAGTCAATTTGTGCATCTTCAACTCAAACATCATAACCGCACGCAGCTGTCACAATCGCCTATATATCATGCTACCACAAATTATTGGTATATACTTTATATGTACATACAAATATATATAGATATATCCAATTCATGACATGATCGTCGTTTATTATTAACTTAATAAATAAAATCAAATAACCGTATTTAGATATTTTTGTAACAAATTAAAACCGTTTTATATATCAACCGTAATGAATCGAGTGATCAAGTAATTGTCGCTTTCACGCTATCGCAGCAACCCACTTTCAGATCCATCAACTTTAACGTCATAAAGTTATTGTGAATAAAATGGATGACTAGGACTAACCCACGCGTCGCGTATCATTAGGATATTATTCTTAAACATACAAGCCTTTTTGCTAAAAACTCACTTAGATCATTAGAATTAAAAAATATGTAAGTTTTTCTAAAAAACAGCTAAGATAATTAGTATGTTAATTTGTTAATATGATCAGATGAGAACTGAACTTGAGATCATCTTAACAAAAATTATTTTTTAATATAAGTGAAATAAATTTAAGTGATGATGATGTATAAGTATTACCCCCATCTTCATCCTTATCTAAAAAAAATTTATTGAAAATTTTCTAATTTTATGTTTATAAAAATCTTAAAAATTTATTGATAAACTTATAAAAACATTAATTAATAAAAAATCTAATGCCACTAACGAATTTTTTAATTTCCTAAAAAATTAAAAATAGATCTTTGCTCTACAATATTAAAAAAAAATTGTAAAAATGAAATAAACTAATACGCGTGGGCATGAACAAATGAAGATAAAGATTTGGTAGCTCTTACGTCACAAAATCTAAAACGAAGAATTGATCAGCCGTCGGCAAAGTAATGATATCCGTCCCATACTTTTTGTTATCAATTCAAAGTGGATGAAAAGCAGACGCACACTATACCTACAGTAGCAGTGTAGCACGTGCGCTTTTTAAACAAAGTCGCAAAATTTAGAAAATGTGTTTGAATGATCTTGATTAAAGCTAGCAGTATTAACCACTTATGATGATCTCATTAAATCTTCTCATTCACCACTTTACACACTTTACATTTGACACTTGACTGGTATATAAATAAATAGCTTGCCTCACTGGCATATACTTACTTCCTCTCGTCTCAATTTCCAAATCAAAATACTAAATCTAATACACATTTATTAAACATGATAGTTAAGGGCCTTTGATTTTTCTTGATTAAATGTAAATAAAATAAAACTAAGTTTACTAACATATTCTTAATTATAATGATTATATCCTCACAAATTAAAAAAAAATAATTTAAAATTATTTTTAAAATTATAATATTAAATGTAAATAAGTTAGTTTTTGCTTATATTTATTTAAATCTAACAAATGCAGATTTTTTTGCTTACGATTGAGTCTTGATGAAGTACTCCAACTTTGCCCCAAAAACACAAGAAATAAATCCATTCCTACGATTTCCCAACACCTAATCCCTTTTGACCGAAAAAAAAAATACTTTATGAACTCAAATATAAGTATAAAAAAATACACATATTTAATTGACAAAAATAGAAGCAAAATTTTCTGAACTTCGTTCTATTAAATGATATTTTTCTCAAAATATCTTTCAATATAACTAATTCTTGCAGATCATTAAATGAAAAGAATGTGTAACTTAAATATTCTAATTAATATTTTGACTGCATCAAAGAAATTAAATGAATGTCAGTTCCATTCTTAATGTGTATAATGTATTACTAACATAAATCAGTATACTTGCATCTTCTTTAGCTACACATCTATTCTCTTATCTACGTTCTTTCTTTTTTCCTTTCTCTACACCTTATTTAAGAGCTGAAAGGTAATGCAATAAGGAGCTGTCATATTTTTTATAAATAAAATTGGGGCAGGCGAAAATTATTATTAATTAGTGCTACCATACTTAAAAGGACCGTGACAAAAATTATAAAAGATAATCATAATTGAACTAAAATAAATTAAAAAAGACCAAACAACGAATCCAAGTATTATATTCTCCAATGCAAAAAATAATAGTATTATTGTAAATGTTATATTGTCCTAAACACATCCCGCCATTGCAAAAGTATAAAACTTGGTAAACAAACAACTGGTTTGATCAAATATAAACATAAATTGAATATTCATACTACAATTGAGATGCACCAGACTGAAAAAAGAAAAAGAAAAGTATACTACTCCCTGAGCACAAGGTTAGAGATGAATAAAATCTCCGAAAATCATTGATACTAAAAAATCAATATAGTACAAAACTCAGGCCGGTTCCCAGCTCAATAAAGAATCGAGTTTCATCTTACTTCTCTGTATTGTGAGACTTCTCGTCGTCAAAAGCCAAATCAAAGATCTGCAAGTAGTCATCAACAAAATGCACATCAAGACCTTCTTTTACATTAGGTGCTAGCTCATCAAAATCTCTCCTGTTTGCCGAAGGAAATATTATAGTCTTAACTTCACTCCTTCTTGCAGCAATGGTTTTCTCCTTAACCTGCAATTTTCACAGCATTGCATGACAGGCAGTTTGAGACAAAAAAATGCACAAAAATAAGTCATGGCAAAAAATGCTTTGGCTACAGATGAATAATCACTTGAAATTTTTCATATATTCTTAAATGATATTTGTTGGTGAGTAGATACTGAAAGCAGTAGCCACAAAATTAATAACTTACAAAAGAAACTCCACAACTTGAAAACCAGTGACAACTAAAGATGCACACAAGTTTCTGTATCTAAAAATTATGAAAAAACAAAATCAATTTTCTCAACATACCCCGCCAATGGGAAGAATCTTCCCTGTAAGTGTCACTTCCCCAGTCATTGCTAGATCCTTCTTCACAGGCTTCTTCAAGGCAAGGGACAGCAGAGAAGTGGTCATCGTGCAACCAGCACTTGGTCCATCCTTTGGTGTAGCGCCTGCAGGAACATGGAGGTGTAACTTTGAATTGGCAAAGAAAGGGTTTCCTGGTTTTTTCTCCAGCAGTATTGCTCTGGCAACTGTGTGAGCTATTTGAGCACTTTCTTTCATTACATCACCTAATTGACCAGTGACATGCAGTGATGCTTTTCCTTCCCCTTCCTCAACAAGTGTAGTCTCTATATACAGAGTAGAACCACCCATTGCAGTCCAGGCAAGACCCATAACAACCCCAGTTGGTGTCCGGTCATAGATGCGCTCCGCATGGAAGACAGGCTTGCCAACAAAATCATCTAAATTTGTATTATCAACCAATACCTTATCAATAGTCTTTGTTTCAATTTCCTTATCTTCCTCTCTTTCTTTTGAAACCTGCCAAAATTAAGATCCATAGATATCAAATTTGTGAATCAGTAGCTTGGGACCACATAAAAGTCTAAGGTTTCACAGGAAAAATAATTGTGTAGTGGTTATTGGACCACATAAATATTTCAGATTCCAGATTGAAGTCTTCATACAGAAAACCTCATAATATTTTGCCAGTTTGAAACTATTGTACCAATTGTACGATAGTCATAGAAAAGCCGGCAAAACCCAAAAAATGCAAGTATATGGCACTAGCATATCATTGAAGTAAATATTAAGAAAAAGACTTTGATAGTTCTCAACGTCCCATCAATGAACCATATTTGGAAAATAACAATTTTACAAGAGAGAGAGATATATGATAGCGCTTTCAAAGTGTTATACTACCTCCATATCTGTAGATTTATTGTCAAGACAAAGAGATTGATCGGCTGGTTGATTTGATTGCAGATTATCAACTTCTTCGGAGTTTTCGTCCATATGTTCAGGATTGCTACTCTCAACTAACGCGGAATTTTCAACAATGGTTTCCCCTTGCCTCACAAGCTTTAGTGCTATCTGTCATGCCATAAACAGAATATTTCAGGGACCAAGATGCATTTACTAAATTTAAGTTCAGATATAGTTATGAACAAATGCAATCAATAATTTTGAAACAAATAGATCAAGAAAGGCTGTCTTTTCAAACATACACACCATAGCATATTTTACAGTAACTGACAGTATTGACCTAAAAAATACTACATACCTTCCGGTAAATTTTCTCTATGTGCTTTTGAAGGTTTCTGACTCCTGCTTCTCGGCAGTAACTTTCAATTAGAGCAAGGAGAGCAGCATCAGTCACCTCCACCTGTAGCAAGTTAAACTTTATAGTCATTTTTTTTTTCAACCAATTAAAACAAACAAGGCAATAAAAAATCACATCATTATCATTGTGCTAGCAATAGCTCATGTCAGTTTTTAATATCCCATTCATTGCAGGAAAAGAAAACCTGTAATGTAAATGGGTGGAAAAGATAAATACCTGTTCAGGCTTTATTCCACATGCTTCACGTGTATTTTTCTCCAGATAATCTCTTGCAATGTGCATTTTCTCATCAGTAATATACCCAGCAATAGCAACAACCTCCATCCTATCCAATAGGGGACTTGGTATCATCTCCACTACATTTGCGGTACAAACAAAGAGAACCTGCAGCAAGATTCCAATGCATGAGTTGTCGTGGTAAAAACATGGACGGCGTGCCAACTTGGACTTCAGGGTACTTCATGAAAACTATCCATAAAAAAATTGTTTTGACTATCAAGACTAGCTATAGAAAGATAAAATGGGTCCTTTTAGATCAGCAATGAGCATGTAACAAATAAACCATGCACAAATGCTGAGTCTTACACCTTCTAGATTATCAAATACTTACCTTTGACAGATCAATGGGAACATCAAGATAGTGGTCCAGAAAATTAGCATTCTGCTCAGGGTCCAGGAGCTCTAGCAAAGCACTAGCTGGATCACCCGCATGTCCTCTTCCCAACTACCAATTGAATGATACAGTGTCAATACTAATTGTCAGTTTGATAGAATATTTACGAGATAAGGAATTGTAAGAAAATAAATTAAACTGAACTTTGTGCATTATATTTATTAGGACTAGGAGAGCCAATACCAAAGGATAATCAGAAAACAAAAATACTCAGCCACAAATAAATCGAACTGTCTAGCGATGTATTACTTTGTCAATCTCATCAATCAAAACAAGGGGGTTGGCTGTTTCCACATTCTTAAGGCATTGTACCATCTTTCCCGGCATTGCACCTATATATGTTCGACGATGCCCCTGTAAGATTCAATATTAGTGATACAAAACACCACCACATGTTACTATATAACTGGCATCAATTCAACCTAGTGAAGGAAACAGATATTTTATGTACCTTGATTTCAGCCACATCAGCTAATCCTCCAACAGAGAAACGGAAGAACTTACGGTTCAAGGCACGTGCAATTGAACGGCCAATACTCGTTTTTCCCACTCCTGGTGGACCAGAAAGGCAAATAATTTTTCCTGCATATATGAGAAAGATCAGGAACCATGTCACACTTTTTGAACTCGCAAAGACCATAAGCAAGAATCAATGGCTTGAACTTTACAAAAATGAATAAGCTTACAGAGGCCAGTATCTTAAAACATTTAGAATTAGAATCAGCACAAAACACATAAAAAATTGAGTAAATTTGTCTTGATTGAATTTTGGACAAAAGAATAGGCATCACATTTCAAAGTTTGATCAAGTCAAGTATGCCTGTAATATTTTAAATTGATATTCAAATTTCACATTAAATTTATACCAGTCAAAATAACCAATAGTACATACTCCAGGGCCGGTTTGTATTGCCTTAAAACAATTATATGTATATATAGAATAAAAATTGGACATCAAGATAGATGGTGATTTTAGACTACTTGAAAACCTATTTCAAGAAACCATAGCAATTTGACAGACATTAAAACCAAGACCAGCATTTAGCAAGGTAGTACGTGTCACAAACTAAACACTCACATAAATATTTGAAATACATTACTAGATGATCATAGTTACCTTGTGAAGTCCCTCTTAATTTCCCAACAGCTATGAATTCCAATATTCTTTCCTTCACGTCCGTTAATCCATAATGGTCTTCATCTAGAATCTTTTGCGCCCGAGTAACATCAAAGTTCTCATCGCTGGATTGGGAAATTAACAGATTAAGACTTGTAAGGTTTGCGACGGTAACTTTTAAAATAAAAACTTAGTACATCCAAGAGCCTATGAAAATTATGCTTATGCATTTTAGTTGTCAACTTCAAGGGACTTCGTAAAACCTTTTTCAGCAAGTTGAACAAAACTTAAGCTATCAAATACATCCGTCCCACCACCGTGAATGGTAGGGGCCTAGAGGGGTTGTGTTTCCCATGAGACACATATTGAAATCTCAAACAAATTTAAATTACTTTAGCAATAGTAATAAGAATGAAATTCAATGTACACAAACCTGTATTCACCCCAAGGCAGTGCAGTCAACCAGTCCAAGTAGTTACGGGTAACACTGAATTCACTAGAACTAGCCTCCAATAGCTGTAGCTTTGTGAGTTCTTCATCTATAACTTGTAAAACATGAGGTGGGCATTTTTCTCGCTTAGGTTCAATCCTTTCCCTGAATTTACCTGAAATAAAAGGTAAAGTTAATATTATCATATAAAAAGTTTCATTAGAAAGTATACTCCAGAAAACATATTACTTTGTGGATTGATAACTGTAAGCTATATAAACTAACTTTGATCAGGAGACAAGAAGCATCAAATAAAACACAAACAAGTAGGAAGGATATAAAGAGCATCCCTATACTCACTATACAATAAAAATAAAAATAAAATTTATGATGTCAAAAAAGTTTAGTAGAGAAACATAAAGAGGAGAACAAGAAAGAAAGAAAGAAAAATCCGTCAGGTGAACATTTTTAGTAATTTGGCAACCAAAATTATTTCAATCAGAGTCTAGGCCCTACAACTACAAGAAACAATCAACTTCATACCTACATCATGTATACACACTACTACATCAGTCTTTAAGGCAGGAAACTAGTTATAAAAAGAAATCCACCATCTTGTTATAAAAACATAGATCAAAACCAACCAGTAAGAGCTGTCTTGTCATCAGTCTCCAGTCCCAATTCCTGCAAATAGAATACAATTCAAATTACAATAAAATGAACCTAAGAGACTAAGACCAATTTAAATAGTAGAGCATTCAGCAAAGCATATCATACATATATATTATAATTGCACTCTAATTAGGATAGAGGGAAATGCAACCAGGAAGATCAAAGGCCCAGATCAACACCAAAACTTTCTAGACCACAGGATAAACTATGAAGCCTACTGTAGCCGTGAATAGTAAATTATGAGCTTAGGTTCTACACATAGAACTAGGGATTCTGCAAAATAATGGTGCATAAATCACAGCTTAGCTAACTAGTTAAAGCCAAGAGCTTGTCAAGTGTCATAATTAACCATAATTATAAGCTTTACCCACGTGCAGAAAGAAAGGACTCAAACAGTATCTTGTGTGCAAAGCTAACATAAAGGTTCGTACAATGGATGCATGAAAGATGTAATCAACCACCTTTCTGAATTGTAGAAAATTTTATTGATATCAGCAAAAAACAAGCTTGCCTAGGATTTGAGGTTATACTAATCAAACCAAATCAAAGGTTTGGTACCTTCTTTATGGCCTTAAGCTGCTCATTTAACAAATAACGACGCTGCTCACCGCTTATCTTTTCTTCAATTGCTTTTGCAATTGATTCCTGCAATAATCATCACAAACTTCAATGAATGATGTAAAAATTAAGTGCAACACACAAGAAAGCCAAATACATTATTACCTGAATTTTACTGATTTCCATCTCCTTCTTTACCAACTCGAGTGTAAGTTTCAGTCGTTTATACACCTGTTCAACAACACAACAAATGCACCTTCAAATGTTACAAATTCAGTGTTTCATATGTTCAAATCTTTACATGTTAACTCGATAGTAATACAGAACAAAAAAATCCACAAGGGTTGGACCCAAGAAATTAAATCTTATGACAGCATAAAAACTGAAAAAAATAGTCTGCACTACATCAAAGTCGACAATTCTAAGTGTCAACTCCAAATTTACTCACATCGAGCTCTTCAAGAACTTGCTGGCATTGCAATTTGTTTGCCCCAGATATTGCAGCTCCAAAATCAGCTAGCCTTGGATAGGTAAAATCACCTATATGCTGCAAAATTTAAGAAGAAACAAAGTCAACATATTAAAATGATAAAAGTTATGACTGTAACCCAGTATCAAAACATGTAACCACCATATAAAGTACTTCAATTCATTTTTGTTTTGAATCAATAATAGAGTAAAAGAGAGGCACTCATTATTGATTTATTCATGCTTATGTAGGAAAACGAGTGATCCATTATCCATTAGTTTCTAGAAAATTAACAATTTCTTTATGTATTTGTTGTTTACCAAACAGAATAGCCATTAGTAAGTGATGGAAGCAAGCTTTCATGGTGGGAGAGGCCGATTATAATTATAATACATTTAGCCTTTTATGATTTGATCAGTGGCTAAGATCTATTTCTCTCATCTCTCACAATAAAAACTACAAATAAAATAGCTAAAAATATATTTAGCCCATATAAAATACCCTCTTATTATGTTTAGTTCCTGCAAAAAATTCATTGATTTAGTAGAAGAAACCCCAACAATCCATAGTGTGTCATACTTATACAGCGAGTTTAGTAGAAGAAACCCCAACAATCCATAAATCCTAGTAAAATTTAATATACGACACAATTACAAGAAACTTTTCTAAAGTACAGCCAAAAACTTCAAAGAACTTAGATTCAGGGTGCAAATTGATAAACAACTTAGGGCCGTTGGTTTAAGATTAAATAGAGTGGTTTTAAAATAAATTAACTAGAAATTAAACTTTAGAAATTTTTATGCAAAGCAAAAAGAAGATTAGTATACGACAGCAGCGAGAACAACAACCAAACTTATCCCACTGAGTAGGGTTGACTACATGGATCAAACGACGCCATAATGGTCTATCAAATAACACATCTCTATCCAATTCATTAATCTCTAGGTGTTTCCTAATAGTTTCTCTTATAGTTTTTCTAGGTCTCCCTCTACCTCTAGCGATTTGACTACCCTCTCCGTCTGATATATTCTCCTTGCAACATAATCTACAGGTCTTCTCTTTGCATGTCCAAACCACCTAAGTTGAGTTTCCACCATCTTTTCTATAATAGATTTTACCCTCCATAGATATGTATATAATTTTATTTTGGAAAGAGAGATGTATTTGTCTATAATAATGAAAATCACTTTTTTAATCATTCTCATCTACTATCCTCATTGAAATCAGATTATTTCTTTGAAACTACTAAAAAAAGACAAACGGGCTCTTAAATCAAGGGCTTATTCAATAAGCTGTTCTACAGAGCCTAATTTAAACACTTATTCATAGCTAGCTAAAAAAGCCGGTGATATGTTACAAGCTATTTTTATAAGTATATCAAAATACTAAATAAGAGCTTATATTATAAAATAAATCCAAGTAAGCTCTAAATAAGCTCATCTAAACAATCTCTCATTGTTATCAAGATATCTTAATTTTTAAGGACCATTGTCAAGGTATTTAAAATGTGGCGGGGTTCGAGAAGTCTTTACCTAACATTTTTTGTTGTCATTAGTCTTTTTATACTTCATCATTCTCTCTCTACAATCCCACTGGTGGTAAAATGATCACAAAGATTGACATAGACTACATTTAAAAAAAATGTTCATTTACCAAGTGGACTATATTCCATATTTGAACAAGTTATGTGACAATAGAATGAAACAGTTTTAACCTAAGGAATAACATTAGATCCGTCTTCATGGAAGAAGCAATATAAAGACAAGAGTTTTTGCAATGCAAAAAAGAAAATTATAATAATCAAGTAGTTTAAAATTCACAAACTACAAATTCTAGCAAAGCAATGCAAAGAAACCAATCGCATAACGAAGGACTACTCTGAACCCCACCCCATTCCCATGTTCCAATAAAGACAAGCAAATAAGGGTCTAAAGTCTAAACCTTGGTGTAAGTCTGAACATGATCTCTCCAAAGAGAACTTGTTTTAAGAACATCCCTAAGGGTCGATATGACCTCGAAAGATGTGGCCTTTATGATATCATCATCTTTGTTATAAGCTTTATCCTGCAGCACTAAGTAAAAATTAATAAAAGATAAAAGGTTTTTGTCCAATAAAAATGTAAAAGATATCTTTCACTTTAACGAAAATACAAAATGAAGAAATAATAAATAAAGACATGCCTTGAGATGATCAACTTTTACAGTAAGCGGATCTTCACTGACCTGCAAAAAAGGCAAGTGTTAAACAACCATCAGAATACTTTAGCCGTATATAAATGATTATCAGAAATCAGCATCTCTGTGAACAAAGCTCGAGCATAAATATAGAGAGAATGGCACCAAAATGTTATCAAACACCATTTTTTTTCTTAATGTTAGCATGTTAAATACCAACCATCTCTGTTATGCGAAGACGTCGATGACCAATCAGGATCACCTGGTCCCCGTGGATACTTGAAATCTGGTATTGAAAAAACAGAATTATTGACAAAGGTTAGGAAGTTATTAAATCTAAACAAGTAATTTGTTGAAGGCAATAAAGAAACTATTAAGCTGCATACAAAATCACATACTTGGGCAAGTGTCCCAACATCATGAAGACGGTTAAACAACTCTTTTCCTTTTAAATCATATACACTCTTTTCAGTATCAGAGCTAGATACTACACTGGGATCAGAGTCTGGCTCATCTTTAAGGAGGAAAGCACCAGCATAAGGGGCTTGTCGATCGCGACTTTCCTGTAAAGCTGCCAACACTTTGGGGTCCTGGACGCATAGTAAAATACTCAATATAGTTAACACAAACATACTTTCAAGTTCCAAGTCACATCTAACCAACTCATGGACACATACATGCACTGATCAGAGATTACAATTATCATATGGTTAAAAGACAGAGATTGAAACCATCTTTCTTGGCAACTCACCATACCTTAACAAAGATTGGCATGTAAAATCCTGGGAAAAGGGGTCTGTGTTGCAACGGTAATGCCAAAACCTGATCCAAAGGAAATAAGAAAAAATAATTATTAAGTAATCAAGGAAGCTGATAATATAGAAAAGAATATGAGGAACCAGACACTTGGATAAAATTATAATTAGGAGGTCAATGAAAGAGGGTGATATAACTATAGGATGCTACAAAGTTTAGGGCTGAATAAGGAGTCTATTGATAAGATAAACAGAGGTCAAGAATGCATGATCCCAAAATAAAGGTAAACTAGCATGAGCTAAAAGTCTTAGACCTAGATGTGAGTCTATCCGCGTAAGAGTTTGGAGAGAAAGGAGAAGTTTGTGAATTCTGAAAATGTGTAAGAATGATTAACTGAGTCAAGTCCATTACAGTACATCGTATATCTAGTGAACCAACTAACTATGGTAACAGAAAACTACAATGACAACAGAAACTACTATTCTCATTCGATAAGCAAAAAAAAACATAAAGAAAAATCACCCTCTAACAAGATGACATCAAAGCAGCTGGAAGCAGAAAATCCCAAGGATATTAATAATTTAGTTGTAGGGTAAAAACTACATTTGGCTCAGCCAATAAAATCCTCATTGCAGAAGCCTACAACAAATGCTAAGTTCAGACCCAACATTTGATCAACTAGCATTTTTGGCTACTCTTCACATATTACAACCCTAACAACACCACAACATCTATATCCATAAAAACACAAATTTCACTTGCAGTAGTAATAATTATCAAATTTCGGCCTTGAATCACAATTCCAGCGTCCCATTTTCCAATCAAATAAAAACGTAATGTCCTTATCAAAACCGAAAAAGAAGCCAATTTTCGAATCATTTAAAGGGTACTTAAAAACAATTCAGCAACTAAGAAATAAGTAAAATCCGAAACCAACAGTGAGGTAATCTTCGGGTCTAGGATACGTGGAGACGATAGCAGATGCCTTTGAAGGAGACTCCTCAGCCGCTTTGACTTCGGCTTCAACCACATGATCAGATCCCTCGCTGGAATCGGAACAGAAAAAAATCCGACCTCCTAAATAGCGGTTACTCCGACTCAAGCTGAGAGAACTCAACACTCTAAGCAACGGCGATGCGGAATCGGCTACGGGTCGGAGCACCGGAACCGAGGCGGGGTTTAGACGGTGGATGCAAGAGGATGAAATGAGCTTCAACATTGGATTTGGGGATGAGGTGAATGTGGGAAATGGATTGTGAAAATTGAAATTGAAGTGTTTAAGATATTCAGACAGTGGTGATAAGCACCATTGATGGTAGTGGTCCTAGTGGAAGCGAAACAGATGTAGAAGAAGGGTGTGTTCGATTCTGGAAAGGAGATTTGTAAAAGCCCCTCATAAACCCTCGTCTATCTGGTTTTACCAAACTGACCTTTCTTGCCCCATAAGTACTTTTATCTTAATACTTTGTTTGATTGTAATAAAAGGGGAGATGTAGGAATTATGAACTAACTAGTGTAGGGGTATAATGGGATTAATATTTGTAAAATTAGGCTTCCATCTCTCTTAGATATTTTCTTATAGCCTTTGTTTGCATTGTTATGTGATTGAATAAATCACATGGCATTTTTTATATTAAGTTTTATTTCTCCCTAATTTAAAACGAATGAAATTAAATCATATATTATTTTATTTTTAATTTAACAAAATAATGTTTTATGTCTCACGTTGACATGTGCCTAAAGACATATGTTAAAAAATCTAAAATATAAATATTTTGTTGGAAAAAACAATATTTAACCTTTCAAATAGTTAAATGAACAAATTTCAAAGTAAAATTTGTATACTTTGAGATTTTGTTTGAATAGATGGAATTGAATAAAATGAAATGACACAGAGTTAGATTTTATTGTTTGAATTTATAAAAAAATATAAAATTGGAATCTATTTAATCCAATACCATCATTTCCTTCTATTTTTCATTCCACCCAAATTAGGAGGTACGAGGTATGCAATGGAATTGAACTTCTTGAAAAAATTATTAACCCCTATTCTTTTATTTGATCAGGTTGGAGTGTTTTTTTTTTTTTTTGTTCACTTGCTCTTCTCCTCTCGTGTCTTCTTCGTAAGGTTAGTATGTTATTATGTTGATGACTCGATGCTAAAACGGAATGAATGTTAACATCCGATACTGATCGGCTTGTTTGTTTTCCATTGCCACCAGATGAGTTTGTTAGCTTTATTTATTAGGGAGCTACTAAACTTTCTTAATTAGAAAGATGTGATACACCTCTATTAATACCAGTATCTTGCTATTCTATAGATACTATCTTGCTATTCTACACATCACATTTACAACTGGCAAAGGAAAAAGAGAAATCTGAAATCATTATAACTAATATAATTTTAATTATTTTAAATAAAATGTTTTAATTTTAAATATTAATGATTTTGAATTAGGGTAAAAATGAAATAAATTATTTATAATTCATTTTATGGCATAAATTATATAAATAACGGAATAGTAATTTTGTTTTATTCGATCATAAAATATCTAAATTTATAATAAAAATTTAATTTTATTTTACTCTGTTCCGCTTTACATCATTTAATTCTATTATGTCAATTTTAAAATATTCAAACAAAATTTAAAATGTAACTTTCAAGCATAGCATTTATTCGTTTTTTTTTCTTCTATTTCTCCTCAAGCTTTCCACTTTTTTGTACTCGTTTAGGGTTTAGGGTTGAGTTTATCTTTTATAAAAATCGGGTATAATTTGTTAATTTATTTAAAAGTATATTTCATATTAACATTTTTAATTAAATAAATAATCGAGAAATGATAACATGTACATTTATGGTGGTATGTTTGGTTGGAGGGGTTTGGAGGAAAGTTAATTTTTTTTTTTAAATAAATTGTATTTGGTTCAAATTTTAAGAAGAAAGAGACGAGGAGAGCAAACTATATCTCTTTAAGTGATTTTTGTTCTCCCCCATTTTGGAAACTTCGAGGAGAGGAACGATAGTCAATATAACTTAAAAACCATTTAAAATTTCTCTTATTTTCTTAAAGTGACTTGAACCAAATACAAAACCATTAACATTTTCTCTTATCCTCTCTTTTGAAGCAAATATGTCTCCTCTCCCGTCCTTTTTTCTCCCATCTATTGAACCAAAAAGACTTATAGGGTATTTATTAGTGTATTGAAGATATACATTTTGTTTGTACAAAAATTGTATTGAAAGTTGTACATTCTATTTCTCAAAAAGTTAAAAATTGTTTTTGTAATACATGACTATTATTTATATGATTAAAACAATGCGTAAATATTTATATCATAAATGTTATCTTATAAACACTTAGTTAGACTATTTACTAAAAGAGTATCATTTACTTACGGAGGTCTCATTGAAAGAAAAGTAACATATTCTCTAATTTGGAAACAAATATTTTCCTCCCATAAGATTTAACTTCGTTAGACACCATTAACTATTTGAATACTCACAATTTATCTCTAAAACTGAAATTCTTCGCCCTTCGTAAACTTTCTCACGAAACCATGCCAAAAAACATAAAAAGCCATACCTTCTACCATTGAAACATCACAAGTTATATCTAAAATTGCTGCTTCAATTTTTTTCTCTCAAAAAGAAAAAACCACAAAGAAAAAAGAAACATCTTTGTTCTTATTAACAACTTGTTCACTATGCGATCATTGATTTCCAACATCTATTCTCTTTGTTTAGAACAGGTTAGTCCAATACTCTATTTTTGTTGATTTCAAATCACTGTCGGACCTAAAAACAATTTACAAATACTTGAAAGTTTATTTTTAATACCGAGATGGACACCACAACCACAAAATTTAATAAATTTAAAATATCTAATGGATTTAATATATTAATTTTTGTCTTGAGCATTTATAATTAAGTTAAGTTTGAACAATATTTAAATCTTAATATCATTTCCAACCCAGCATATTAATGTAACATTTTGAAAAAATTAATCCTTTAAAAATTAGTAATTTAAGAAATTATATTTAAAATATTTAGACTATCATATTTTAGTCTTCCTCAATAAATATGAAATTTCTTAATTGATTAATTAATTATCATACAATATGATTGGTTAGTAACAAGTAGAGGTGTCAATTTGACAAACTCACTAATTATTGGTCTCAACCCACATCGTAAAAAAAATTCATAATTAAAAAGCTCCTAAAATTTTGTGGATTTAGTGGGCCTATATTGAAAGTTGTACATTCTATTTCTCAAAAAGTTAAAAATTGTTTTTGTAATACATGACTATTATTTATATGATTAAAACAATGCGTAAATATTTATATCATAAATGTTATCTTATAAACACTTAGTTAGACTATTTACTAAAAGAGTATCATTTACTTACGGAGGTCTCATTGAAAGAAAAGTAACATATTCTCTAATTTGGAAACAAATATTTTCCTCCCATAAGATTTAACTTCGTTAGACACCATTAACTATTTGAATACTCACAATTTATCTCTAAAACTGAAATTCTTCGCCCTTCGTAAACTTTCTCACGAAACCATGCCAAAAAACATAAAAAGCCATACCTTCTACCATTGAAACATCACAAGTTATATCTAAAATTGCTGCTTCAATTTTTTTCTCTCAAAAAGAAAAAACCACAAAGAAAAAAGAAACATCTTTGTTCTTATTAACAACTTGTTCACTATGCGATCATTGATTTCCAACATCTATTCTCTTTGTTTAGAACAGGTTAGTCCAATACTCTATTTTTGTTGATTTCAAATCACTGTCGGACCTAAAAACAATTTACAAATACTTGAAAGTTTATTTTTAATACCGAGATGGACACCACAACCACAAAATTTAATAAATTTAAAATATCTAATGGATTTAATATATTAATTTTTGTCTTGAGCATTTATAATTAAGTTAAGTTTGAACAATATTTAAATCTTAATATCATTTCCAACCCAGCATATTAATGTAACATTTTGAAAAAATTAATCCTTTAAAAATTAGTAATTTAAGAAATTATATTTAAAATATTTAGACTATCATATTTTAGTCTTCCTCAATAAATATGAAATTTCTTAATTGATTAATTAATTATCATACAATATGATTGGTTAGTAACAAGTAGAGGTGTCAATTTGACAAACTCACTAATTATTGGTCTCAACCCACATCGTAAAAAAAATTCATAATTAAAAAGCTCCTAAAATTTTGTGGATTTAGTGGGCCTACTGACCAATTTTTTTAAAAAAAATTAATTTTAGAAAGAATTTCAAAAAAGAATTTCAAAATTAACAAATTACTGGAATTTACGAGATGGTTAATAAATAAACTGGATATTTAAAATAAATTTAAATACAATTTTGAATTTAAACTTTATAATCGAATTTTTTGCACAATCATATATGTGAGTATTTTAATGAAATCTGATCGAAGTTAGATGTAATTTTTCCAATGTTTATTTCACGTGGAGTGTATATAACAAAAATAATTATGTGCTAATAACACCTCCATTCCTAACAAACATATGTGGGCCTCTTAATTAGAAATTTAGAACCACGGGTTCTGAATTGCTTGGAACTTGAATTGCTTGGTTCCTAATTGACCCCAAAAAAAAAAAGAATTGGTTGGTTCCTTCATCACAATTACGAGTAGTTTTTCTGCTTCCGGTCAAGCCGTGTATCAGCGGTCAATGGTCAACATCATCGACGTTAAAAAGCCGCCGAGAAAGCAAGGTCGTTCAACATTAGTATTAAAACTCTTCCCTCTTTGTGAACCATTCCATCTGGCTTTTAACGACGTTAATTTCCGTATATCATTATCCATCTAGAGTGTTAGTTAAGGTTTACCGTTACTACCATGGATTTCCAGAATCGAAGGGTTCGGTTGCTCGTAATTGTTGCCGCCGTCATTGTTCTTAGTATCACAGGTATTTTACACATTTCCTTCTATTCAAATTATTCTACTTATGATTTTGAAGTATTTGCCATTCAATTCGTGATCAGAGGAGGATTCGCTACTTGATCATTTGATTTACTGTCTTAGTTAATATTATAATGTTTCTGATTGGGGGATTCGCTTACTCTTACGCTATTTACTTATTTGGTGTTTTTTTTTAATTAAGCTTATTAGTGACTTCATCTCTGTGCTTGAGATCTGTGGTGTGCAAGGATAATCCACAGATAAATCGTAAATCTATTTCATAACTCATGTTATAAGTATAATGTCTAAGCATCTAACAAAAAAATTATTTACTATCTTATACATTTTTTAAATGCATTTTCGTTTATTGCCAAGACATGCTTCATTGTTGAATCTGGAAATCTATTGGTATGATTTGGAGATCATATGGTTGTATTTGAAAAATTATTTTTTATAGGCAAATGTTAGTATATTAGTTAGGTTATCATTTTTCTCCTTCTCGAGGGTTTGAGTAGTTTAATAACCATACATGACAAGTCTGTAAATTTACACGTTCAATCATATTTGACTTTTTTTTTTTGCTCTTTCAAACTTGTTTACTATGAGAAAATGGAGAAATATAATTTGAACATATATGGAATGGAGTTAAATGTAACTACATTAAATAATAATATCATTTTATTATTCAGATATTTATATTATGCAATGAAGAAAAATGCAGATTGCATCCCATATACATCCCTTATTGGAATGAAATAAAAATGGCTGATCTGATTCAATCCTTTTGTATTATTATGCTTTTCTTATTGTTTGTTCATTGGCAACAAAAGACTTTCTGATTCTTGCAAAAAATACATGTTTCAATTCTGATGTTGTATATGATACTGTATGTTTATATCTGACTGTTGAAGAACTTCAACTACACTGTAGTACTAGTCTGAAGTGCCTGCTCTGGCTAATATAAGTTACTCCTTTCAGCTGAAAAATGCAGGGAGCTTGTCGGTGAGGAGGGGTCATCCCAAAGTGGAAAATTCACAATCTTGAACTGCTTTGATATGGGCTCTGGAACTTTGGCATGTGCTGTAAAGGAAGGCGTCAAGCTCTATTTTTACAATATTAGATCTTCTCACGTTGAAAAAGCAAGGCAACGAGCGATCGAGACTGCTCTTGTTGACGCTGTTAGTCAGGGGATGTCTCCAACAGATTCAGCAAAATACGCACAGAAAGAAAGTAAAAAGGCAGCAAAATTGGCCTCCCGTCAAGCCAAGCGGATTATAGGCCCCATCATATCTTCTGGATGGGACTTTTTCGAAGCTATTTACTATGGTGGTACAGTCACGGAAGGGTTCCTTAGGGGTACTGGTACTTTGTTTGGTGCGTACGGGGGAGGATTCGTCGGGGAGCAAAGCCTTGGCAGAATTGGCTATCTTGTTGGAAGTCACATGGGCAGTTGGGTTGGTGGCAGAATTGGATTAATGGTTTACGACGTGGTTAATGGAGTGCATTTGTTGTTGCAATTCGTTCAAACAGGCGAAATTGAAGTTCAGAAAACATCAGTTGATGAAGCTTCGGATGCTCTAGAAACTTCCTTTGATGGTGAAGTTCCTACTTATGACAGCTCTGAAAGTTCCAATCTATATGAATCATCTCCCAGCGAAGAATCCAATGCGTATGAATCTACTGAATATCAGAGCTATGAAACATATGACAATTCTGAACTGAGATGAAAATTTGAAGTTCATTTATTGATATTTGTGCAAAAAATTTAGGTGGATAACATGTGTTTTTTTCCCTTTCAATTTCATTGTCTCTGCTTCAACATAGTTGTATAAATTTAACTATTTTTTACATACATGCACATTCAACTGTATTACATTTTATCTTCTGAGCGTTGCACATGTTGTATTTTGATGCAATCTATTCTTGGTCAACAATGGGAGCTGTTGTCATGTGAACCCAAAATGAAGCAATGAGACAGAAATGAAAATAAGAGATAACAATGGATGAATTGTAGTATTTTATTGGAACAAGACTCCCAACTCCCCACAGAGCTAGACTCCTTTCAGAGAAATACACTCTGCCCAAAACACCTTCCCTCTCCACTTCAGTAGTGATCCTCTCCATTTCTTAAAATAAATGGACATCACTGTTAATATGATTTTAGTGTATAGATATCTAATTAATATCACATATTTTATGAATGTGTGGTTGAATTTATTTTATATTCTTTTTTTATTTGAAGCTTTCAATTATACTCTATATTGAAATTTATACATCAAAATTTCCTACTTTATTTTGAGCGCAAGACGGAGATGTAACCACATAAAGGATATTTTTTTGCTTCCGTGCGACCATCTATTGTCATTTTATTTTTTAATAATAAATTGTTAATTTAATAAAAAAAAATTAAATAATTTTTTGGATGAAAAATAAGAGAGTGTCGTTAAAATAATACTTATTTGTTCTGGTACAATTAAATAACCGCATTAACTTTATAATTTTGTTTTCATTTAAATGTATTTTGTTTGATTTTATTAATATATAATTTGGTTCTTTTAATTATTTTTTATTTATTAAATTAATAATTTTATTATTTGTTATAAAAAAAATAAAAAAATAAAAATGACAATAAATAGTCACATTTCTAAGATAGGATCTCTTATTTTAAATAGTCGAAAAAGTAAAGAATATAAATTTCAATTTAGGTATAATAAAAAGTTTTGAATAGAAAAATGATATAAAAATAAAATATTCCTATTTATATAATTTATGTGTCAAAAAATTATAGTAATGTAAAAAATGGAGATATTGACCATCTCCACTCCCCCATTTTGTCCTTCTCTATTTCTCCTAAATATATTTCGACAACAAATGTCCTAACTGTCCCTTTGAGCCCACATTCTCTCTCATATCGGATTCGGATCCTATCATTATGTATAAGTGTTTTCTGTTGTGTAAAGAGGAGAGGAGTGTTAACACCACGCTTTTTAACTCATGTTCCCTTCGACCAATTATTATAAATTTTTATTGATATTGTAAAAATAAATAAATTAACTTCAGAAATTATTTTTGGAATACGACTTAAACATGAATGTATTAATTATGCATGTTCTTGACGGCTGCCGGCGGCTATGGAAACATTCCAATAGTTACCTTTGATTACTAAACAACTTTTATATTCATCTTATAACTCTTTAACTTTCTTTGAATTTTTTCATAGAAATCTTATGTACAATTTTTTTCAGTACATTTCTCTCTCTTTTTTCATAGAACTATTTTCATAGAAATCTCCCCTTTCCTCTCTCTTTTTATTACATTTCTTCATTTCAAATGTTAAATTTTATTAACTTACATCTTGCATCATTTTTCTATCATACGGGATACATAAACATGGGAAGAATATTTATAATCGATAAATATAAAAAATACGGGACAAATATTTGTCATTGATACATAAAAATAACACATAATAATATTTATCACTGATAAATATTAAAAAAAATTACGGGATACATATAGGTTATTAATACATAAAAAATACATGTTACATACTTGTCACCAGTAAATATAAATACAAAAAAAAAACACGAGACAAATATTTATTAGTAATAAACTTAAAAAAATGGACAAATATTTGTCATTGATACATAAAAAATACGAGACACATTTTTTCACCAATAAATTTTTAAAAATTAACGAGTTAAAAATTTATCACTGATAAATATAAAAAAAATATGGGAAAATATTTATATTTGATAATCGATAAATATAACAAACTTAGGCCAAATATTTTTTATTGATACATAAAAATAACACCGGACAAATATTTGTTACATATGTATATGTAAAATACAAGATAAATATTTATCATTAATAAATATAAAAACACTAGACAAATACATCTTATTGATACATTAAAAAAACATGAGAGGCATATTTAACAACTGTAAATATAAAAAAATATGGGAAAAATATTTACCATAAATAAACATAAAATAACACATAATATTAATATTTGTCAATGATACATAAAAAAATATGTAGCAGATATTTGTCACTATAAATCAAAATAAAAAATTATGGGTAAACACTTATAACTGATAAATACAACAAAAACACATGACTAATATATATCATTGATACATAAAAATAACATAAGACAAATATTTGTGATGAATAAATCTACAAAAAGAAAACACGAGACAAATATTTATTACTGATAAATGTAAAAAAAATATTGAAATTTTTTTAATTATAATCAATAAATATAAAAAAAAAAAAGCACGGAACAAATATTTATCACATATGTATATATAAAAACATGATATAAATATTTATCATTGATAATATCAAAAAAATTACGTAGTAAATATAAATGTACATGACAAATATATATTATTAATACATAAAAAAATAAGAGACACATTTAGGTTATTGATAGATACAAAATACATGAAACTTATTTGTCACCGATAATTATAAATAAAAATACAAAAATAATATTTATCACTAATAAACATATAAAAAAATACCAGACAAATATTTAAAAAAATACGGGACACGTAGTTTGCACCGATAAATTTTTTAAATAAATTACGAGATAAAGATTTATTATTGATGAATGAAATAAAAACATGAGAAAGATATTTATAATCAATAAATATAAAAAATATGGGTTTAATATTTTTCATCTATACATGAAAACAACAATGACATATTTGTCACAAATGTATATATAAAATACAAAATAAATATTTTTTACTAATAAATATAAAAATATTGAACAAATGTATATTATTGATAAATAAAAAATACAGGACATCTATTTAACAACGATAAATAATAAAAAAATATGGAACATATATTTACCACTAATAAACATAAAATAACACGGGACAAATATTTTTATTGATACATAAAAAAAATTATATGACACATAATTGTCACTAAGAAAAATAAAAAAAATTATGGGACCAATATTTTTCACCGTACTTTGGTTATATTAATTATAATCTATTAACAATATAACGTTATAATTTATTTTAATATTTGTGCAATATACTTTAACAAAAATACACATACTTATATAATTATCGAATTCAATCAACTATTTAAAATAACATAACATATATGTTCAAATAGTATTTAGCTAATCATTTTATCCACAAGACATGTTTCGAACTAAAAATTTGAAACTAAAAATTTGAATTCGTACATGCGGATGCACGAGTCTCTTACTAGTTTAAATTAAATGAAGGGTATTATGAGAAAAATAATATTTAATGTAGTAAATATGGTTAAAAGTTGCTTATATTCTAGACTATTAAAGACTAGTTTTTTTCTTCTTATATTCGAAATCAGAGGAACTACTTTCTATCGCACTCTATTTGATTGGTTAAATTTACATACATTCCACTAAAAACATGTGAGTCCTATATAAAATCGGTGAAACTTAGGAGTGTTTACCGATTGGGTAGGGTCCATTTTTGTCAATTTCGATATCCGAACCGATCAATTTTATTTGGGATGAGTTGAATTCTTAACCCGTGATTTTCACATCAGACTCAAATCAACCCAATCCGATTGAAAGGAGATTGAGTTGGTTTGGGGGTCACAAATAATTTTTTTATTCTAAAATTTAATTAAATTCAAATACTAAAATATTTCAAAAATCATGAAACTCTATCTCGAGATCATTGGATACTTAAAATACATCAACAAACACAATAAAACTCTTAAATTAATTAAGTTCACAATAAATCCTCAAATAAATTATAATTATACATCAATAATAAAAAAAATAAAAAAAAATATCTATGACATGTTAATGAGTTAAGTTCGCGTTTCAAAATATTAAATTCGTTACTCGAAACGAATACTATTGAATTTAAATAAGTTGGTTCAAATTAAACTCAAATTTTAACGAGTGAAGTTAAAATACATATTAAATTGATTTTAGTGGCCAAATTCACATATTTACCGAACATGTGCAAGTATGGGATTGCAACGCGCATGAGAAGTTGAATTTCAAACTATTGTAGATCAGCAATATTGACAACTCTAAACAAATGAAGTTACCAATCTCCCTTGACTAAGTTAATCTTAGACACATGATATGTATGTTATTGAATGGGGTCAATTAATATCGAGTCATGAGTAAAATGCACGAGGCCATGAGTGAAGTGCATGCCTTTGGCTCATGGTGTCGTGTGAATGTCACACATCGCATTTGTGCAGTGATTAAGTGGATTTGACTTAATTCATAACCATACAACATGCTCATCATTCAACTTTTGATAAATGCCTCTCTTTTATGCCTAACCCTACAAATACAATTAAACTATTTCCCTTTAGTTTCAGCGTCGAGTATTCGCGTATGGTGCCGTTACACTGTCAATCATGGTGGGAGTCGTAATATTGCTCAAATTAAAAAACAAAAATAGGATTAATATGGGGCCTAAACTTTTCTTTCATATTCATCACCTATGCGCATTACTCTTTTATAGACCCAAAGGGCCTAGCCAACCACTCGTTTCATCACTCTCTCGTGATTAAAATTTAAATTAATATAGAATTGAAAGGAGAAATATAATAGGTAATTAAATATAAGTATTAAATCAGGAACCTGGTTATTAAAAATGTTATGTCTCGATTTCAAAGCATTTCTTTCTTGTTATAGCCAAAAGATAATGTATAGTGTAAGTCAAAACAACAACGATGCTATCAAAGGAGTATTCTATTCATCCAAATTCTAGTAGTGTACGATCATGAATACAGCTTTAAACATCATATATCATTATATTAGACTAAAAACATCTTCACATTAAACCTAAGGATATACGATTATGTATATGTCTCACCTTACTTGTATGTTACTCTCAATCTATCTTTTGGTTTAATTTATACAATATAATAAAATAAATATGATACATTGTCAAGTTTGACACGTGCTAAATAGAGTGTTGGACAAATATGAAGTTTTTATTAATAGAAGTAATTAGTACAAATTTATTTTAAAAAAAATAAAAATAAAACTTCCATTACACTACGATTTGACATGATGCGAACGTTGAGAATGACTAATTAAAAAATAAGAAAAATGAATTAAAAAAATACAACCAATTACACCACGTTTTTGTGAAAGTAATGGTTAATAGAAATAACCACTCAGATTTTTTTAAAGAAAAAAATAAAACTTCCATTACATTTTGATGCGTCCGTTAAGAATTTATTGACCAATTAAAAAAATCAAAAATTAATTAAAAATAAAATACAATAAATTACACAACGACTTGAGAGTTTTTGAAAGTAATGACTTTTTAAATACTATTTTAGCAACCACTGCTTCAAATTAATTTAATTAAAACATTTATTTTATTTTACGAAATCTTATAGTGTCACTTTTCTTCTTAATTCAGCGTTCTGTTAACCGTCTCTCTTCAATAATATATCGTTTTTGGCACATCCCTTATAAATATCATTCATATTATCTCATCTATACACAATTATTTACCTTTCTCAGGACCAAAAACCATGTTTTGTTAATTTCTCCAAAAAATGAGTAATGTCAAACATAAATTTTATGCGATGAAAATGGTATTGATGAAACGTGAATTTTATGCATGGAAATGATATTGATGGATGACAAAGTTTAATTATTTCTTTTATAAATTCAAATATTTAAATTATACACAAACTTATTTGGTATGTTATTAATTTAACAAATTTATGTTTCATATTTTTAGGCTGATAAAATTCAAGTAACAGTGCGAACAACTCTTATTTCTGGGTTTGAGACTAATATTCGTGAGGGAGATGTGTACAATTTTCGTTCTCTTAGTGTTGCGTCTAAATCTGGAACATATAGAAGAACCGGACACCAATTCAAATTGAATTTGCAAAATAGTATAATGGTCTGAGAATTAGAAACTTGTTTGGTCACACTCTACGTACTCATTCAATTCATTCCCATAAAATCAAAATATTGATATGAATTACTTGATTGGTAAATTTATTTCAACGTGTCGTTTGTCATTGTTATTTTATTTTAGTTATTCACAATTTAATCATTATTATTTTAAAAATTGTGTCAGTACAAAATTTAAAGTTATTGAGTTAGAGTCAGATGATTGAGACTTTTTATACTATATAAATTTTTTCAGTATTTATTAATTTTCTCTATTAATTATTAACTAATTTTCTTTTCTTTATGTAGTATAAGGATTGAATGTCCACTGTTTGAATCCTATGTTGATGAACTGCATGCATATTTGCAATCCGGTTATAATTAAAATATTGTTGTACTTGATCAGTTTCTAAAAGTGAAGATGTTTAATGGTAAAAACCAACTACAAAATGTAATGAATTGTACTAAACATTTATTCAACTCTACAATTCCTGAGTCGGATTCTTTCAAACTCAAGTAAGGTTAAAAGTAAATTAGAAGTACTACCAACTAACTTATTCATTTTTTTTATTGAAATATTAACGTTACAGAATATCAACAATTTGAAATACTATAAAAAGAGAGCAATACTTGCTCCGACTCATGATACTGTAGATATCGTTAATGATTATGTTTTATCATTAATTCCAGGTGAGGAAAATGAGTATATTAGTTCAGACTCAATTGTCATTTCTGATGAAAATTGTGTTGTGCAGGAGATTGGTTCACACTTGAATTTTTGAATGACATGAAATGTTCAGAAGTTCCAAATCACTGATTAAGATTAAAGATTGGTGTTCGAGACATGCTTTTGAGGAACATTGATCAAGCTAATGGACTATGTAATGGAACAAGATTGCTTGTACTATATACAAATATTATTGGAGCAACGAGCAACTGTGATCACGGGAAAAAACACTGGTGATAAGATTTATATACCAATGATGAATTTGGTTTCATTTGATCATGTTTTCCCATTTAAATTCCAGAGAAGATAATTTTCATTGTCGTTGTGTTTTGCAATGACCATAAATAAGAGTAAAGTGTATGAAAGAATTGAAGATTATTATTTTAGATGAAGAAGGAAAACCATGTGCCCACAAAAAAAATATTGTGTACAAATAAATTTTCAATAATTTGTAAACATGTAGATGACGTTCTTTCAAATTATGTCTTTATTGTTAATATTAGTAAAAGTATGTCATGAATGTCAACGCTAATTCAAATTATTATATTATATAAATTAATATAACAATATATTTATCAAAATAGTAACGTGTATGCGTGCGACGCACGAATTACACTAGTGTGAACTTATTAGTCAGAGTTCATAAATTAGAGACAAGTAAGAGGTGTATCTTATTAATTTTATTTACTAATAAACTCCAAAGTTCTTTCTCAAAATTTTAATGTTGTTACATTCGTATAGTTTAATTCGAACCCAAATTAACCATCTAATTAAACTGAAATAGATGCCAACCCTTTCATTCAAGTGCTATTGGCTACACGTTATGGTATAATATGCTGTATTAATTTAAAAAGACTTTTAACAACTCTTTGGTGCAAGTTTTTAAAATCTTAAAAAAGTCTGAAGAGGGATGTGGACCCTACAGAAGTGAGCATATATAAATATTGATTCATCCCATTGTGACTTGTGAGTTGTGGTGTGTATAAGTAACGTGTTTTTTCTCTTATTCTTTGATCAACAACCTCATAGTGTCAACATGGTTTGCAAGGAAGATATATTAATCGAACAAGTATGCGACCTTTACAATCAAATCTCAAACCTTGACACACTCAAACCTTGCAAAATTGTCAACACACTTTTCACCAAACTTGTCCTCACATGCATGTCACCAATCCCCAACATAGATGTCACAAAACTAGCCACAAATGTTCAAGAAATTAGATCCAAACTCATAATCCTATGTGGTGAAGCTGAAGGCCATTTAGAAAGCCACTACTCAACCATCTTAGCTTCACACAATAACCCTCTCAATCATCTCAACATTTTTCCTTATTACACAAACTACCTCAAACTTAGTCTCCTTGAATTCAATATCCTTAACCAACACATAACTAATAATGTTCCTAAAAACGTTGCCTTTATTGGCTCTGGTCCACTTCCACTCACTTCAATTGTATTAGCCACTAATTACTTACCAAGCACAATTTTTCACAACTATGATATTGACCCTTTAGCCAATTCCAAAGCTTCTTGTTTAATTTCATCTAATCCTGATTTATCAAACCGTATGTTGTTTCACACCAATGATATATTGAATGTGACGAACGATCTGAAAGAATTTGAAGTTGTTTATTTAGCAGCGCTTGTCGGAATGAACAATGAAGAAAAGAATAAAATCATTGATCATTTGGGTAAGTATATGGCACATGGAGCACTTTTGATGCTGCGGAGTGCTCACGGGGCTCGTGCTTTTCTGTATCCAGTTGTTGATACTAGTGATCTTCGTGGCTTTGAAGTGCTCTCTATTTTTCATCCAACGGATGAGGTTATTAATTCGGTTCTCATAGCAAGGAAGTATAATCCAATCGTTTTGTTACCAAATAAGTGTTGTGGTGATGAGATTCAAGTCTTCAAACCACTGAATAATATGATTGAGGAATTGGTCATTGAAGAATGAAGAGAAGATATAAATATAGTTTAATAAAATTATCTTCCTTAATTTAAGACTATATAGTACATGGCTATTGTGTCTTTAGCAATCTATTTAATATTTCTATTTATGTCCAACGTTTGAACTATCTAGCATCTATAAGTCTTTGGTGTTGTTGTTGTTTTTCTTATTCCTAGTATTTAATAAATAAAAGAGGAATTAAATCAAGTGCAGGCATGGTAGAATAGCTAACGTAGCATGTTTTAGGTTTTCTCTAGAGCCGTCAAAAAAGCCCCCAACTATAAGGTCCCCTTACTTTTTTTGTTTTATTATTATGCCCCCTATCAAAATAATCTTTTAAGGGGCCCTTAATTTAGGCACATTATTTAATGGGGCCTAAGGGAGGGGGCTTTAAGGGCCCATAGGCCCCCAATATTTTGTTAATTTTTAAATTTTTTTCTTGAAAGAAAAATTTATTAAAAAAAAAGTGAAAATTTTTTATCGAAAAAAAAAAATCAGAAACTTTTTATCGAAAAAAATCGAACATTTTTTATCCCAAAAAAAGTCGGACATTTTTTATCGAAAAAAATTGGAAATTTTTTATCGAAAAAAATCGGACATTTTTTATCGAAAAAAATCGGAAATTTTTTATCAAAAAAAAATCGGACATTTTTTATCGAAAAAAAATCGGAAACTTTTTATCGAAAAAAATCAAAAATTTTTTATCGAAAAAAGTCAGAAATTTTTTATCGGAAAATTTTATCGAAAAAAAATCAGAAACTTTTATCGAAAAAAATCGAAAAATTTTATAGAAAAAAAAATTATCGGTGAAAAAATTGAAAAACTTTATTTCTCAAAAAAGAAAATTGATTCTTTTTTAAAAAAAGTGGGCCTAGGGGCCTCCTAAGCCCACAAATTTTTAGGGGACTTTTAATTTAGGGGCCTTTTAAATTATTAATTTTTTTGGCCCCTTCAAAATGTGGGTTGGGGCCAATAATTAGGGAGCTTGTCAAATTGACAGCTCTAGTTTTCTCCATGCATTTATTTTTGTAGGATCATGTTTTGTATTTGATGCCTATTAATTAGTAATGCTTTTTTTTCTTCTTCATTTTTTAGGTGTACTTTTAATTTGTACTCGATCTATTTATGTTGGTATATTTTTAAGGTATCTCTTATATAATTTGACCTTAGAAGAAATGAGAAGTAATAATGGCTTAGAACTGTGGAGAGAATTTACTCTTAATATCTCAAAGAGTAAGATAAATTCAATTTTTTACTTTCAACTTGGATGAACATACATGTATAAATAAATTTGTATGTTAATTAATATGTTATATTAAATTAACAAAAAATCTAAATGAATGAAATTTATGTAACATCTTAAGAAATACAAATAAATATTTTACGGCAGCGATAATCTATTTTTTATACCAATCACAAAGGTTAATTTTCATTGAAATAGTATCTACAACAAATGACACAAATAAAAACACAATTTTGAGTATTGAAATCACAACAAAATTAACAAATAACAATATTATTAAGTTGAACATTATATTTCAGGCAATTATATCGTCTTGTCGGTAAAAAAACACAATTTTTTAACAATAGAATTGTGCGGTCAAATTCAATGGAGTAAGGCCGACCATAATATTTTTTTAGAAAAGAAGCTTATATCATTTCATTTATATAAGAATATGCTCAATACATGTGGATACATCAATCGTAATTTAGAAAATAGCTACAGATGAGGGGCCACTCTAGCAAGAGCATATGCTGCCTCATTTGTTTGTCTATTGATAAACTGAACATTGATAGAAGGTGGAATTTTTGCTCTTAATTTTGTTTTGTATCAAATATTTTCACTCCATTTGACCATTAGTGTTGCATGTGTGACTAAACTAATATTTGTTACTCCTTTCTTTCTAAAATAATCATAGTTGACCATTTCACACAAATTAAAAAAAATGATAAATAAATAAAATAGAACAATAATTTTATCAAATTATCCATATCAATTTAGTTTATTTTTATTATCATAAATAAAAAATAGAGAATAATAGTTTGGAAGTGACTCACACAATATTAAAAAATACAATTGAAAAATAAATATTTAAAGTTGTATTGAAAACTGAAAGCGACAATTTTTTTGGAGATAATTTTAGTATCTATATAAATGTGATAATTATTTTGAGACAAAATAAATAATAATTACAATAATCATGTATATTAGTGAAATATATACAACCAAAACATTAACTAGCAATATTTATTAAAAAAAATTACTAGCAATTACAATGTGATTCGAAGTTTGTAAAAGTTTTACCAACAGTTTCAGTAGTATGTTAAGTATTTGCCAGTAAAAGTTTAATATGTAAAAATAAACGTATTTCTAAAATTTTGGCATAAATAAGTTCTTTTTAGGCCTAAATCTGGGTTTATTAAAATGAATATCCAAAATAAATAAAATTTGAATTACTAGTTTTAAAATACAATAAGTTATATAATGATGTTTCCATATAGGTAAAATAAATTATCTATAAATATTTCTGATATTGAAAAAAATATAATACAAAACTTAATTGTTTTTGTTTCAAATTTGACATAAGGTTTAGGAAAAATATAGACTATTATATTTAATTAGTTGTTCTTTTACTCTATCAAAACACATCTTGTTAATTTAGATAAAAATAAAATTTAAGCAAATTCTAATACAAAGCCTTAAAAATTACTAGTTAAATTTTATTTTTTGACAGCAAAATTACTAGTTAGTTTGTTATTACTATTTATTTTCTTTATCAACGAGAGATCAGCTCAATAAAGAGGCACGTCTGAGCGCGGCCCAAGGACCAGAACAAGGCCCAACGGGTAAAATTGTTTTGGTATCTTCTTTTTTCACTCATATGTTTTCAAAATACATATTTACATTAAGTTGAATGTGTTTTTTTGTCAAAATAAACCTCCAAATGGACCAATCCGGTGAGCATCAGATATGTTTTTTCAACTTATAGTGCTTATTAGGCTTGGAGGTAGTCTTAAGAGTTGTACAAGTACACTTGTTTTGGATACGTTACCCTATTAGGCTTGTACCCCACAATATAAAAAGAAGAAAAAAATTGAATTTTATCTCTTTAATTTTCACTTATTTTATTATTAAAAATCTGCTCCAAATTCGTACCCCTTTATAAAAAAATTTGGCATGTTTTTTTTTTTTACAATATGAAAAATTTCATATAGTTGAAATCGATATGTATTTTTTTTTTCAATTGTTTTTGTTAGGTAAGGATGAAAAAAACGCAATTATGTGTAGATTTAAGTGAAACATTCACAACTGATTCAATATTTGAGTTATGAGAAGTTGCCACATCATAGGCGAGAAGGTTTGACCTACAAAAGCGAGTAGTTGTTATCATTACTTGTTCTAATGCAGAGATCAAAAAGAGAGAAAAAAAAGTCAAAATTCATTCTCGATTGTGATAAAGGTGAAAAATATAAGTCAAATAAAGGTAACTCAAGGACTTCAACTAAAAGATATGGTTGTTCGTTTAAACTTAGATAGAGACCATTGAAGAATAGTTTTAAATGGATTATTAGTTTAATGTGTGGACTTCACAACCATGAGTTAGTGACTATCTTTTGAGACTGATGCATTTGTGGGATGTTTAAAAAAAAAGACAAAGTATCACGTTGCATCGAGACACATCTTAGTATCTTTGAGAGATTGGGATAAGGAGAACATGAATTTGAAAGTGTCCATAACTAATATGCAAATTTGTCGAAGTTACTTGAAATTGAGAAGTATGTTTGTTGGAGTATGAGTCATGAAGACTCCAACGTTGTGAGGGACATGTTTCGGACGCATCTAGACCCATAACTTTATTAGCATGTTCCCTCTTGTATTGATCATGAATAAAACCTACAAAACCAACACCTATAAGTTACCATTATTTGAAATTGTTGATATAACTTCAATTGAGTTGATATTCAATGTTGCATTTGTTTACATGGATTGTGAGCGTCAATAAAAATTTTGTTAGGCATTAGAGAAGTTATAATAATTGTTTTTTTTAAGTAACTCATTTCCTAAGGTGATTGTGATTGATAGATAACTTGATTTGATAAATGCAATTGAAATTGTATTTTCATCTTCAACAAATTGACTTTGTCTCATTCATATCAACAAATATGTTTAAGTCAAATGCATAACAAGTATATGTTTAAGTCAAATATATTTATTATTGATTTTGTCAATAATAAATATAAAAATGATATAACAAGTATTTGTCACTAATACATGAAAAAACACGAGACAAATATTTATTATTGATAACATTAAAAAAAAACATGGGACAATTGTTTATGATTGACAAATATAAACAAACAAAATATTGAGTGCGTTTGTTGTTTATATAATTGAATCATTTTATTTTTTCCCTTACATGAGACTCTTATATAGGTTTTCATCAATTAAGTTTTTTTTGTTGTTTATATGGTTGAATCATTTTATTTTTACATTTATTTATATGTTGATACAAATTTTTGTTTTGTTTTTGTGCGTTTATTTATTATTTTTTTTGAAGAGTACTCAATGTATATTAATCAATTTTAAAATAGGGTAACTAGAAAAGTCACATCATATTATACGGAAATTTTGTAGTTTAAAAAATCACTTTTATAAAATTATATAAAAACAGATTAAAAATTATTTTAAAAAAAATCATTTTTATGATAGTAAACATACGAAAATCAATAAATTATTTTTAAATAAATCTCTACAAAATAATCTCTAAATTTTTTAAATTAAAAATCATTTTTATTTAAACTCAAACAAACGCATCCATTAGATAGATACTTTTCACTAATACACAAAAAATATGTTAGTGATAAATATAAGAAAATTTAAAATAAATATTTACCATTAATATATAAAAAATACATACTATCATTTAATAAATGTTAAAAAAACACAGTAGTTTTTGTTCGTAAATAAATATAAAAGTTATTGAATAAATATTTTTGTAACTCATAAATAAAATAATTTTTTTAAATTTAAAATATGAAAGTATCTCGAGCTATTTTTCAGTAAAATAAAATATTATTTGAAGTCCGCTTATTTTAAAACTATTTAACTAGGTTCACAATTCACAAAGTGGCTGAATTATACTAAGTTTGATGAACAAGGTGCGTTTCTTAAATATTTTTGTGCGTCATATAAAAAATAACCCAGTTGAAAAGCCCCCTACAATCCAAAGACTAAACTCGTAGAAAGTTACATTACTAGATAGAATTCACATATCTACAATTACAACAATATTCAAGAACGGCCTATATTTTAAGATTCAAGAGAAATCGAATCAAGATAATAAGATTCGTAGAGCATGGATAGCAAACTACACTCATTAATATCTACTATTTCATAGACCTATCATTGAACTTGACAATATTTCAACCATCGTTCCATTTAGTACTAATTAACTATAATTAATTAATAGTAATTTTTAATAATAGAGCGATAATTAATTAATTAATTAAACATAAACATTATAGTCGATATCCGTGTCTAAATGAACATCATCACTGAAGATGGCTTATGGTGCTAAATTCAAGGATAGTTATTTGTGCATTCATTTAGCAGGTTTATCCTCAAACTAACATCAACTTTGCACATAGCTATACAAATTTAACGTATTGTCATAAAATAATGAGATTGTGACTGAAACATGGATCCATTATCCATATCACATATAACTGCTAACATTTTGATGGCAAATGAGTATACAAGCTGAACGAGTTCTACTAAGCAACATATGCAAGCAAGCAAGCAGAGGGTAAACTTTGAAACAAGAATGGACCAATAAAATTAGAGATGTCCTCCTCCTGCTGTGCCACTTACACCTTCCATAATGGCAAATCGCATATCTTCAGATGGTTTCCAGTGCCTTTTCCTCTGATTTATGAACCAATTATTTATCTGCTTTATATCAAGTCCTGTCATTTCTGATAGCTGCAATTTCTCCTCCTCCTGCAAAATATTTTTTAATCCAACTTTCAAACTAAAATACAGAAACATTTCCATTTACTCTATAATATTCATGCTACAATTTTAATGCTATGTCAATTGAGAAAATAAGCTCCACAGTTGCTGTGACTTGGAGTTCAAGTCAACCTTTTGCAAACGCAAGATAAGATATTGTTGTACACATAATCTGCTAGTTAAAAAGTGTGTTATGCTAAACATTAATTGCACAATAAAACATATGGAATAAATTAGTATAGTTTGTGATATGAATTTGAATTAATTACCATGGGATAAGGCCACCTATAGTGAACATTCCACCACTCCATCAATGTTTTTCTGGCATCCTTTGGTAGTTTACCCTTTTTCCTTTTCTTTAGAAATTCCTTTCTCAAACTGCTAAGATAACCACCATACTTACGAAGTAGCATTTCTTTAAGCTCTTTATTGCCTGAACATATTGTGCCATGACCACCTTCTACTGATCCTTCAACCTTTACACAACTCATTTCATCCTCTGATGCCTCATGATCTGACAAAATAAATATGCAGGACAAAATTATATCATAATGCTTCCAACATTAAAACACACAAAATTTAAAGATTTTTAGTTCAACCAAGAAATGCAAGCTGCATATATGTAACTTTAATTAGCATTATACTTTTTTTTTTTGTTGAATGTGTGCGCACAATAAATGGATAAAATGAAAAATTAAAGGACAGAGCATAGAATTATGGTGTAGTACTATAACCATCAATTGGAAGTATATATATTGGAAATAAAACGATGGTTTCAAAGGATCAACACAACATATTGGTCCACCTAAAACTCTAACGATAATCGACGATACTCTTAAGACAAGTAGAAGTTCACGACCCTCTTTGTCGTTACAATTGATAAAAGGATCTAATTGGTATCGGTTCGACGAATTTAATTTTGAACAAAACACATTCGTTTTTTCTTGTTTTTTTTTAATCAAACAGACACCAATTAAATTACTTTCTCAATCTTGAGAAAACTATAAACTTTTACTCCCATGAAACAACGTTCGTTCATCGTAGTTCGAGTTTTGAATAGTTTTCTGTATCGGTGAAAAGTGGAACACCTTAATAAAAATTTAGCTAAGATATAATATCCCAATTAATATATACCAAACTAGTCAGCCCTAGTTTCTATTGCTTCAAATTTTGATGACAATGTATGAAAATGGTCCCCCCTCTCCAACATTTTCTATTTAATTTATTTATAATGAGTATCCAACATCAAGCTTTCGCTTTCACCTACGGAAAGCAAAATGATGCTGACTTCTTCTTTCGTAAATTTGTACTACTAGTACTACTCGATATATAGAAACAAACATAAATTCCCACCTTGGAGTTTCAAGTATGCCAAAATATTCTCACCATGCATGCAATGCAATTCAGTGCCAAACAAACAACTTCTGTTTTACGGAGAGATTCAATATTGAAATTCAAAAAATATAGGCAGTGCAGTTATGACATACATGAAAAGGAAACAAAAAATAAATAATATTATCTCAACATCCATCTATCATTCGCAGGCCTATTGCACAACCAAATGATCGAAGCCTATGATTTATGGAGTAAACAATCATTTCAATCTTTAAATGTGTGAGACACTCACAATTAATAGTTCTTAAATATATCAAAATTATAAAAACATATCTAGCTACATTATACACTACTTCCTGGTCTAATGTTGAAATACATACATTCACTAAAAAATCGTGTATTAACCAATGCTCTTATTGAAATTTAAAATAGAATTGTTTGTTAAAAACACAGTTTTGAATTAGTGCATCCAAGATATGTTGTCACAAAAAGAAACAAAATAGGACATCCATCCATATCTGGAAGAAAGAAAAAAAAGACATTAATTCAATATTCAATACTTACCTTTAAAAGCCTGTGTTTGAAATATTGACCTGTATTATAACTAGTATTTAAAACCTTTCGCATATATAATTTGGTTTTTGAACTAAGAAATACCAAATAAGTATTCAAAGTTCAAACCAAAATCTAAACTTAAAGGAATAATTTCTAACATTGGCCGATTAAAAAATGATAAAGAAAAAGTTTTTTCACATCTTAATTGAGAAAGAAGCTGAGAGTAATATAATAAATGTAATATATCGGTGATACGGTAGAAAGTGATAAATAAAAAGAAAATAAAATATTAAATGTAACATGTGGGGCCTTAACCCTGAAAGTAGAGATTTAGTAGGCATTAATTAAAGAAATATTAAATTAAAGCGTGTCGACCTCTTTAACGTAGTGCAGAATTAGAGGGCCAATGTGTTATAAAAAACAAAAACTAAAAAAGAAGAGGGACATTCGTGTTCATAACTATTTGAGCTAAAAAACAAAATAGTATTTTAGATATTAAAAATTATGATTATTGTATACCTGAAGCTGGGTTGTTAAAATCCGATGATGAGATTGTTATCGTACCCTTGCAGAGTTGGGTAAGTTGTGATTCAATATTACACAAAAATATTGTGGCTTCGTTGAAAGGCTTGGACAACTCCTCTTTGTATTTATGAAGAATTTGGCAGTATGATTCCTATAGTATATAAGAAATTAGTGTTTGAATTAAATAGAGAAAATAAAAAAAAATAATAATAAATTAGTACCATGAAGTGATCAAGGTCAGGATCATCTCCTATCTGACGGAGAGAAAGAGGTTGGTGAGTTTCACGCCCTATTTCTTCAAGAAGGGATGCAATTTCTGTCGGTGCTCCAACCTTCAAACACAACATATGGTATTAAATTTATTTACTAATATATATATGATGTGAAAAATTGAGTACCTGTTGACATTGTATATAAGCAGAGAGTAGGTTTGGATAAAGAGGATGAGTGGCGATCTGGTTTTTAATAATCCGATCCAACCCGCTTAGATCTACAGGTTCCACTTCCATCATGCAATTCAGAATATTTGAACTCTAAACTCTTTCTTATTGATATTCAACTATATACTGTGCACAACAGTCAAATAAAAGTAGTAGCTCTAAGTTAAAAGAATAATTTGTTTAAACAAATATGGAAGATGATAGATAGAAGAAAAGGAAGAAGCAGGAAAAGAGCAGACCTTGTTGGGTTTTCTTTTCCAAGAAAACCTACCTGAGGAAAACGAAGTTAATACAGTACACGGACACAAAATCTAGAGAGAGAGAGAGAGAGAGAGAGAGAGAGAGAGAGAGAGAGAGAGAGAGAAGATTTGACAAAGGTTAAGGTGATTATTAGCTATGTAGTAGTAGGCCGTACTCATTAGCTATATATCAGTCACTCAACGATATATTATATCTATATCTATGCATTTTTCACAACACATCATAATTAGCCACGTAACTATATACAATTGGTCAACACTTATTGCTATTTTCCACCTCATCTTGCTTCATCCATTTCTACGTAAGGTACCATTTGTTTCGCCGTGAAACCTAAACTATTATACACACCCTTGATTACTATAAATTAATCTATATGCCTAATTTTCATGGTAGACTTCTAAACAAAACTAAATTGTATATATATAAAAGAAAATAACTAAAACCAATAAAAGTTAATTCACCAAATTTATTATACAACCATCAATACACCTAACTAGAAACAACCAACATCTGTAATTTTTTTCCACTAAACTCTATAACAAATTTCAAACCAAACAAAGTAGCAATATTTCCTTCAACCATATCACTGATTAAATCCTATAATTGAAATTTTAGAATTTAATTTGTATTTTTAAAATTACATATATAGACTATTGTGATGTGCTGATAGGATAATTTTTTTAACACTAATAATATAAAATAAGTAAAACAATTAAACTTATAATTTGAACACCTAAAAAGGTATAAATATATTTTATGAAAAAATTATACTAACAAATATCTTAACAACACTTTTAAGAAATTAAAAAAATAAATAAAAGATAAGTGTTGTGTGAAAATATATATACAATTTCTAAAATTAGATTTTTATTTTTAATATTTTATGTAAAAACACGCATTTCCTTTTATGAAATTATGCTCCTAATGTTAGGTCATGATTTGATTTATATCCAAAAAAGAAATAACGTCTTTAAATAAAATCATGTTAGGTGTTTATTAAGTCATAAATCCACTAAAAAAGTAAATTTAAAAGGCAGAGTCAATTGTTTTTCACAAAAATTATTTGTTGTAGTAACATGAAAATGATTTTTTACTAATAAAAATTAAATTTAAAACAAAATTAATTTATATATATTATTAGTATAAATTATCAATTAATTATAACTGCTTAATCATTAAAATATTTAATTTTTATTATAATTATTTTTAAAATCATGTTTAAATTGTAACATATTAATAATATCAAAATGAATTGATATTAAAAGTTTATTTTTCACATAAAAATGTGAATGATAGATTATTAATTACATACTTTTATAGTTATTTTATTTTTAATATGACTTTGCTTTTCTAAATGCCAAGCAGTGAAAGCACAAAAGACATGATAAGAAAGCAAGTGTGGAAAGGTTGGAAGTGAGACAAGTCACCGGGGGAGGAACTGTTACTACAATCCGGAAGTGGAACCCTCATTCATGGAGATGGACCTGACAACATTTCAATCATTTATTCTGGGTTGGCAGTTGGCACCCCCTCCTTAATGACCTCTACTCAGTACTCAGTAGGACCCTCCCACATAAACACTTTCTTTCCTTTTGCTTTACAGGCAATGGATACATCACCTCCTCTTTTCCATTTATTTATATATATATATATATATATATTGAAGTTTGTTGAAATATTTTAAAAAATATTATGTTAATGTTACACCGATAAAATGTAATATATGATGATATAAAGAAATTTACATCTATAGTGCATACTTTTTTTTATGACTTAAATTTTTGGAATTTATAATAAAACAAAGTAAAAAAATAAATTTCAAACCACATAAATATCAGTTTGAAAAAAATCTTTAAAATTTTAATTTGTCTTTAAATTAATTAATTCGAATATCCCTTTAACATAATAAACATTTAAATTAGTTGATTTAGATTAAAATATTCATCTTGATCAATCAATTTAGATGTGTTGAGGAAATAAGCTCTTCAATTTGTTTGGATTGAACTAAGTCTGACCAATCGATGAGATCATGGATTCATTGAATATGTGTAAAGAAACTTATAAAATAAACATATACAAATTAGCATTTACGCACATGAAGTTCGTTACGCCGATTTATTTTTTATTTAATAGCTTTGGCGCTATTGTTTTGAGTGCACGTGGAATTTAGTTAACTCTTATTGGTCCAAAGAATTATGTCTCGTTGTCTTCAATTGATGATTCAAGTTGGATTAGATTTGGAACCATATAACAATTTTCCTTCATCGTTTAGGATGTGTTTATTTTAGATTTTTTTTAAACTAAAAATTATTTGTTATTGTTAGAATGATATTTGTTTTAGATGTTTGAAAAATTATTTTTTTGTCTAAAAATAAAAAATAGTAGTTTTTCATATTTATTTTATGATATATGAGAAAAAAAAAATGACATAAAATTTAAAAACACACAAAAAATAAAATGATGTAATTAATCTTACTCTTTTACAAAAATTCAAAATTGTTTTTAGATGTGTTTTCTCAATTTGACGATGAGAATAATTTAATTACTAAAGATATTTTTATGTAATTTATGGTAATTTTATAGTTTAAAAAAATCACTTTTATAAAATTGTACAAATAAATTAAAAATCATTTTTTTTAAATTTATTTTTATAACAGTAAACAAACACGAGTTAAAAAAATAATTTTTAAAAAAATATCTAAATTATTTAAAATAAAAATTATTTTCATTTAAGTTCAAACAAATGCACTCTTAATTGTTTTTTTTTCCTTTTGTTTTAATTAAAAATAATTTGGAGGATGCTATAATTTAGTGGTCCAATTTTTGAATCTTATTTAGCATATATTTAAGTTTAAAATTGTAATATTAGAAAGGCTTGTATACCAAATATTTGTGGTGGTTAGTCTTATAATTTAATTTTCATTAATTAAATTTTAATTAGGTTATATTTTATTTATTAGAGTTTAGGAGTCAATTGAAGCTATCATCTATATGTTATCTACATGTTGTAATGGATTCTATGAAATGAAGGTAAAATTTGATTGAGTAACAAATTGATATGGTATATTTTTAGATTTTTTTTAGCCATTTTTTAGATATTTTTTCTTTTGACTTATCAATAAAAATATCTATGATTAATTGTGACGTCTTTTTAACTTATCAATTAAACACTTAATTTTTTATCAATTAAATACTTACTTTTATTGCATAGTCTTTCATCATTTTCACCATCATAACTCTTAATTTGGTTCAAATGGCTCCATATTCGTCCTCACGAATTTAATTGTGAGATGAGATTTGATTACCTTGATATTGTTCATAATTGGATAAGCTCTAAGTGTTGGGACACACTCCAACGTGTATTAATCGGACAAAGTTTTTCTAAAAGTTGGTGTTTATTCTTTACTTTTAAAGAATAATTCCGATCGGAACATTAAGTTATTATTTCTCTCTAATTTGAATTATAAATTATAGAATCTAACAAGAAATTCTTGAATTATTATTAATTTAGTTTCTCAACTGTTTTAGAAGAATAAGATTAAGAGAGAACAATATTTCATAGACACTATTTAGTAACTATGTTTTGTTAGTTAGTAAACTATATTATCTAGTTAATTATTTTATACTAATTAGTTGTTTTACCTAATTGATTATATAAGTTTATATGTAATCATGATGTAAATAATTATTTCAATAGTTAATATTATTCCATTTACTTTTTAATATACTTCTCTTATTAATAGTTTAAATCAATAATTGGTATAGAAAATTCATTATTTCACTATATTCTTTATACCTCAATATAAATACAAATATTTTATACATCTTAATTTTATGATCATGTAAACGGTTAAAGGCATACAATTTGTGACTGTGAAAAGTATAATTATCAACCTCCTAATCTAAACATACAAGACATCATTTCAAGTGAATCTTCAAAGTACACAACAAAATCTAGTAAACATGAAATTAAGCAATGCGAGATATATAGTTGATTGAGTTTTATGATCAAAATTTTCAAAAACATACAAAATTTAGTGTTATATTTTTGTTTTCTTTATAATTAGTCTAATTAATATTTTACAAAATTTATTTTTTCTTTTGACTTTAATTGACATTGACATTCTACAAATTGTATTATTTCTATAAACCTGAATTTGCATTCTAGCAATCTAGCTTATATAATTAAGAAATGAGTGATTAAGCAAAATTCATTTTTTTAGCCTTAATGATATTTCGACTTCTATCCAAAAATAAATTATATATCAAACTATTAATCATAGTTTCATTCTTTATAATTTTAATTGACATTTCATATTTTATCAATATTAACTTCTATTTGTAATATGGATAGTTAAACACAAAAATCATATTTGTTTCGTTGATGAATTTTTAGTGTTTCAAATTCTTTTAGCTAATGAATTTTTGACGTTATAAATTTATTGTAAAATTAATGTCTTTTTTCGATATTTCTTTCTTGAGATTTTTCAAGTTAGAAGTGTATAAACACATTTTAGCTTGAATGGGGTATTATATATATTTAGTTAATTATTTACACTATCTACTTATTTATTTTACACTAATTATTTTTATTTAATTGATTATATAAGTTAATGTAACATGTAATATAAATAATTCTTTTAATTATTAATATATTCAATTTACTTTTTTCTAGTTCTTTCTTATAACTAACTTAAATAAAAAATCATAATACAATTAATGAATTAATGGTAGTTTGAAGGCTACTTATTTTATTTTGATAATTTAGAAATTAAATTGAAGAGAAAGTGATTGTTTAGGGAGTGAGATGGTTTATTTTCATCAAAATCATGACTTAAATAATAAGGGACATGTTTTTGTCTTCTTTTCGTTTTTTTGGGATAAAAGGGGCTTGATTTAGTCTTTCTAAACATGCGCCTATTATATGTCTATTTGCACACCCGCACCAATGCTACCAACCCTTTGAGCTTTTGAATAATCAAATCCAATGCAGACGAAGCTACTTTTCATAAAACTTAACTACATTTAGTCTAGTTTTCTAATATTGGATCCGCTACAGTTGTGAAGATTGTGGTTTTAATGAGAATTTTACACAATGTAGCCGCTATAGATGTTCTATTTTTTGAAAAGAGTAAATAAATAAATTAGTTTTTCAAATTATAAATCTGTTAAATTAATTATTGAATTTTGTAAATTAATAAATAAATTTTTTATATTGTAAAATAATAATCAAAATAATGTATATTTAAACTTTTATTGTAGAGATTATGATTTGACATTTTAATTTATATTTAAACTTTTATTAATTTATATTTAAACTTTTATTGTAGAGTTTATAGTGACATTCAATTATATGACATCAAAAAATATGTAACGACAAAAATTTATAAAGACATTGTTTTAAATAATATTTTACAATTTCGATGATATATTTATCAATTCACAAAATTAAAAAATTAATTTGATCAATATTACAATTTTAAAGACCAATTTGTATATTAATTTTTAAAAAATGTTAGCAACCAAATTGCATATTCGATTTAAGCGCTTTCTGAGGTGCAATATTTCCACAAAGTCTTGTTTTTCAATAGAAATGTCGTTTAAACCCTCTCAATGATTTTGGTCATTAATCGATGTTGCTCTTAATGTAAGATTTTTACACACTTGTATCCAAGCAATTAACAAAAAGTTTCAAAATATCAGACATAACAATCAATAATCTCCAATTTTATTGGCTCAATAAATTCCCATTCAATGTGTCTTTTGTGTCAAGTGCAATCTATGCAAGCAGTTATAAATTATAAACTGACACAAACAGTTGAATGTAGTAGTAGTAGAATTTTAATATTGCACACGAGATTTACAGAAACACTACCAAGTCACCAATCTCATTGACTTCAAAACAGTAAGTGGGCCCAGTCAGGCATTCAGTTCTCTGGCCCACCCAAAACAGTTAAGGATTCCATCCACCACTAAGTCATGACCAGTTGAGTTAACAAACTGTTAGTTATTATACAAATATTACTACATGCCTTAAATTCCTAGATTTACATAACAATCCATAGAAGGAGATAATTAAAGTTTTGTCAAGCCTACCATTCCTAGAAATCCGTGCCTAATAAAATATATCTAGAATTAGAGGAGATAGATAACTAACACCCAGCAGCCTTGAGAAAATTATCAAATGGGCTAGCAGGAGGCAGCTTCATGGCATGCCCAAGGTCCCTAGGCAATGCATCCCCACCCTCATATGCTACCTACAAGAATATAAAATAATTCGAATCATCACAAATAATTATAATATCAATAAAGTATTATTAATGTTTATTCTAGTATACTGTTTACTAATTATTACTCTTCTTTTAATTTCTCTTTCTCATAAAAATTTAATGAAGGATAATTTTGTAAAGTAACTCATAATTTCTCTTTGTAATACAAAATTAACTATCTTCTTCAATTTGTGTGCAATTTGCTAAAGTGACATTTTAAGACTGACGAAGTATTGATACACATCCGTGCGAGTTTATCACGTGTCATGCGAAAAACTTTTCTTAGAATAGACATATGGACTTAAAGACATACCTTCTCGACTGATGAGTTGCTGTTGCGAGCAAATGCCGTTAGAAACGACTTATCAGGTGATTGAGTGTAATGGTTCTCGAAAGCCAACCAATTTGAAAGCTTCTTCCGTGAAAATGTCCCAAGTGATTCACACTGGCTAGCCATGGTGTTGTATGGGAGGGGTGAGGTGGAGACGGCTGTTCCTGCCACATGACTTGCTACCTCTAATGCCTAAAAACAGTTGATGCACTATTGAGCTTATAGGAACACTCATCAATGATATTTATGCATGAGAAGAAAAAATACCCCCATCCAAGAACATCAAGACTCTCCTATAGTAATAATATGTTTTTTAAAGTTTATGTAAATATTAACATTTGAATTATATAACTAGTTAAGGTATATATTATTTGAAAATTCATCGTAAGGCTTGTAATTCACAACAATTTGGTTGCTATACAACAAGTACGCATGCAAAACAAAGAGAATGTGTACCGATTCCATAAGTTGTCCGATGCTGATAACATGAGGCTGGGGAGGTGATACAGGCATCTTTGGAATAAATCGAGAAAGGTCAGAAACAGAAGCTTCACTGATTGCGTCATCTTCACCTCCTGAATTAGAAGGAAAATCCTGATAAACAAAACAAAAATAAAAATATGAACAACAGATTTGTCTTCAACTTTTTGATCTATTATGTTAACTATTCGCCCAACAAATTGTGGGAGCTTCCTGCCAAAAAAAAAGTTGTGAGAGCTTGCTGTTTCCCAAACTTCGGCCTGCACTGAACCAGCCCAGCATCAGTCAAGCTGACGTGAAGCTGACTTCAGTCAGTTATGCCAGTTAGCTAGCGGGAAGAGGTGGTTAGTTTTGTGTAACTGTTTTGTATCTTCTAGACGCTAATATATAAAGCCTAGTGCGTGTAATCAAAAGAGAACTAACTGAAAAAATTCGGAAGCATGGGAGAGAGAAAACTGAGAGAAGGAAACACAAGGGAATAATGGAGAATATAGTTCACAAACTCCCATAGCTGTAATTTTTTCAAATCATCGTGAATCATTGAAGTCAGATTTAGTCCCTCCAGATGTAGGAGCATACCTCTGAATTGGGTTACCAATTTTTGGTGTTTCCTTGCATTTACTTTCATCAATTTCTTGCTTATCAATTCTTTCAATTGTGTTAGAAATGGTTTCTTGCTTATTTTCATTGCGCTTAAAGTTCAACATATTATTTTACCCCTCCGTCGTGTTAACCAGATATAGCATACCTCATCGATCGAAAGTGACTCTTGAGAATGAAAAGTTATTTGATTCTGATCAAGAATTGACTGTGGACCGAACACAAAATCTTCATCTGGCTTGAATGTCTCTGACAGGAGCACAGCCAGGTTATCTTCATCCTTCTAAGAAAAAAAGAAAAGGAAAACCAGAGAGTGATGGAGCGGCACGTTATGAAAATAATATGGTCCCTGAATAATTAAAATGTAATACCTCAGTGAAGTTCGTCAAATTATGAACCAAAACATTCTTTACAGTCTGGTGATATTTAGATATTTTGATTCTCAACTCGAACAAAGTCGACATGGCTAACTGATTATCAGCAACACTACCGTACTCTCTTAAATCCACATGGCTCTTAGCATATACTTGATTGTCGTCACTGATACCCAAGAATGGATCAACCTGATGATTATATGGAAACAGGTAGTCGTTAAGACGTATTCTTTGGAGTAAAAAGACCGGCTAGGCAATCCTTTGTCATTAAAGAGTAAAACATATCAGTTACTCACTTCAGATTTTGCTAACGACGTGAACACGTCATTCAGATCATGGATCTGATATATCTTGCAGGCAAATGTCAGCATCCCGACAGATAACACAAAGATAGACCTTTGACATGCTGGGGGCAACGTTCCTGCCAGAACAATATAAAAACAAGTTTTAATTTTTTGTTGAAGTTAAGTAGTTTACATTGAGATAGTCTATATAAGTCATACCATTACTTGAGTCCAACAACATAGTCCAGAGAGACAGAGGAAGCTGGAAGAAGCGGATCACCAGGTTATCTCTGTCTTTATGGTTCTGTTATATTGCAATTTTTAAAAATTAAAACACTCAGAAGGATGATTATAGAGGTTAATAACAGAATGATGATTGAAATTGCAATGAAATTCGGTATTAAATGAAAATGAGAATCCAATATTTCTCGAGTATAATGTGAATATAATCTATAACTAGAGCCAGACTAAAGTTGAAGAGAATACAATTTAAGATGATATAGATCAATAAATTTCTATAGTAGCTTCGTTATTCATGAAAAAATTATCGACAAAACCATGCCGAATTCAATCAGAAAACATGACTTCCACTAAACTGCTTAGTTTCTATTTTGAAAATTCAATTTTAGAGAACTCAAGTATACAATATTACAAACATTCAATTTTCCTTGCATGATTTGTCAACAAGCACAAAAGTTGGAAAGTAGACTACACAAATCACTGGGATAAAAAAAATAAAGACAATTTGAATGTGCACAGAAAAAACTACCTTTAGGCGTAAAACAATTAGCGCTAATATGAAAGAATGAGCTATAGCTTCAATATTTGAAGGTAAGTTATCAGGAAGATTGGCCTGAATCCAAAAGGCAGAAAGCAGCTGGCCCATTTGATCTTCACTTAGCTTCATAACATATGGTTCCTGCAACCCAATTCAACACCAAAATATAGAAAATTTTAATCAAGAAAAATTCCAATTAACAAAACTTATTGGCAGATCAATTCGGCTACTTACCGTGTCAGTCAAGCTTGGCGATCCTGTAGCCCTATCAATGATTGAGCTGAGTTTGTATAAGTTAGGAGAAGTCTTTAAGCCACAGCCTTGCTTCCATTCTTCTGCCGATTTATCCTTTTCTTTGTCATCATGAACAACATTCCCATTATCTGCATTGGTACCGTCTCTGCCTCTGCGGAGCTTTTCAAGTAAAGCTGTTATTGAAGCAGATGCAGTATTATGAGAATGCTTTTTATTGCGCTGATCTAAATATCTGGACCGCAGAGAAGAAACTTCATGTGTATGGAAGGAACTTGGAAGAAGAAGTACAGAAAATATAAGGTGCGCTCCAATGCGAGCCTCTACATCTGAATGCAACATTACTTTTAGGAGTTGCAAGAGAAGAGATTCAGGAAATCCCTACATTGAAACAAAGGAAAAACACTTGTCAGTGGACGTATTTCGAGATAAAACCAATAAACCTACAAAAATGTTACTAAAATGTTTGATTACAGCGAGCTCCTCGCACCTGCTGCAAACGTAAGTTGACCAATGCTGAAGTGAGTGCTCGAGCAAGGACTATCAGTGATCCAATGGTTGCTCTACCAACAACACCAGATGGAATATTTTCTAGGGTTATTGCCATCAAGTCAAACAATGGCTGTGCATCAATTACCTAGTCAACGAAACAAAGCAAAAATAAGTAATTTAGTAGCTGAGTAAAATGCAGTAACTGAACAAATCGTAAATTGTCATTGTTTTCTACCCCATTGGCGATTTCCAGTAAACAGTTTTCAATGGAACTTTGGAGTGAGATATTCAAGTTCAACTCTTGTTCTCCAACAAATTCACTGGAGGCTTGGAAACTTTTCCTAAGATGCCTGCAAAGGTCACCAACAAAACCAATCTCTGCCAACCGTCTCCCTGATCTAATTTGCATGGCTAATGATGTGGCAACTTGAACTACAAAGGACTTAAGTTGGGGATCATTCATAACATTTTTGTGGTCTAGATGATGTATCACGGAAGCTAGAATAAAGCGTTGATTCCCTGAAGAAAATATAAACATAAAGAAGGAATATGATCATGAGAAAAAATGGAAGGTTTTACAGAAGAACCACATATGGAAATTAATATTCAAATCTCTTAGTTTCAAAGCCCAAAACTCGATAAAGTTTTAAAAACGTTAAATATGGAATATCACAGAAGTGGTAGAGGGAACAATACCTGTGTTCTCCATGAAGTAGGCCATGCTGGATAAAACCATCATTGCTAAACCATTCTGAGGAGCCCAATGTTGCCTTGAATCAAAGTAGACAAACATTGGATCCAACACACGGCGCATAGTTGTGCTTTCCTTGGCTAATTCAACCATCCTTTGAATGCATATTTGAGCCCATATTTCTGGTTTTTCTATTTCTTCTCTAAAATAATAAGAAAAAAAAAATAATATGGGACGAGTGATAAAAAATTGAGTAACAAACCAATCACAGGTGCAACAGCTCAAAAAAGGCCTAATACTCGGCTCTTGAATAAGAAATACCTCGTTAAAAGGGAAGGATCCTTTACTTCTGGACGTGGTTGGATGATCAAACAACTAGAGCGATTGTCATTACCAACAACAGAACCGGCCCGGCTTTCACTCCGGACAACCTCATCCACCCAATTATGATGGGCTTCTGCCGTGAGGTCAGAATCTTCACCTCTACTCCATTCATAGTTATCTAAAGTAGCATAAACAATCTACATTTCGAACGAACCAACAAATTAGAGATGGCACGCAACTGAGATAAAAGAATGAAATTCACCACGAAATTTGAAAACAGCTATCAATCAAAGATAGCCACAGCATAATAGTAATTACAAAATGTTTAAATAACTTACTTACCTCATCAAAATCTACAAAAATGTGTGAAAATTCAGTCATGAACCAAACCTGCCAAGAGAAAAGGCAGTTAAATAAACAACACACCTCCAGAAGAGTCTGAAAAAATCACAAACTTGCAACACCATAGAATTTTACAGAAAATAAACATTGGAAATAATAAGCACTCAATGGACTGAAACACAGCAATTCAAATGGAGCACTAATTACCATTGCTGAAAGACATTGCAAGCTTGATGCCTTCAAGCAGTGTTTTTCATGTGTTTCACCAGGCTCCTGAGATAGCATGCATACTTTCCTCACCAATTTCTCAATGTTATGAGTGTAAGTAGCATCTACCTGTTCATTCATTGTGTCAATAGCATGAGAGCGCATGAACCTTGATAAGAATTATGCCACATCATAGAGACCAATATACAGTACTTAGGATTTTTGGATTGTATTATTCACCTGACAGTAGATAAACCTTGTTAAGGATTGGCAACCAAGTGTTTGAATAGTCTCATCCTTGGAATAACCCAAGAGCTCCGAAATTACATTAAGCACATCAACAGCGAAATAGGCACTGCAATATGCAGAAGATAAATGAACAAAATTTAAGATGAATCCTATATAAACTATATGTTGGAGATCAATATCATAAATGAGCTGATAAAAAGATCCATAATATATAAAATGTTTGATACCGACACACCACAAACAGAAGATGGAAAGACAAAATAATCAATCATGGGAAACTTACATCTGCACCTTACACATGGAAAGCAACTTATTGAATGATTCTGCTACAATCTTGACTAGTTTGATGTGCTCAGATCTCAGTTCTTTGTAGCATCTTTCTTCAAGATATTTTGCTATCTAGCGGAAAGAGCATAAATAATAAACCTCAGAAATGGATTGAACTAATTGAAGTATATCCTATTTTCTTCGTCTTCTTTGAATAAAATCAAATAAATTACCAATCCGTGAAATAAAAGAATAAATACCTTCGGAATCCGAAAAGGGTTTTTTGCGGCATATTCACACAATTTGATGATTTTCCTTTCATTCGGAAGCTCATCCTGAGAAGTTTTATAAAACGTGAATATCAAGATTCTACTTCATGAACAAATGAACAGTAAACTGAAGGCCCTAAAATTGAGTAAAATGATTCACCAACAAACATGCTTAGTCATCCATGTTTGGTTCCACATTTGTACCTCCCAGGATCACGTTTGGGTTAGTCAAACGTGTTTTGACCATAAATTATTATTTAGCATGCGGATTTAGAAGTCATTCTACTCCAAAAATCAGTTCTACCTGAAAGTTGATATTTCTAACTTATACAGTTAACATAGAATGAATATACAACAAGCTTCAACTATTTTTATCTATGAGAGTGATAAACAATTTTCTCCTTGCAATGAGAAAAACATTGCATTAAGAATACTACATTCTCCACATACATTATGTTTTCCTATAAGATCATAATCTAAAACTCCTATAAAACAGTGTGATAAAACACGAACCGGGGATTTAGGAAAGATATCAACAAGCAATTTTCTGTAACGTTTGACCGGCTGTCGTGATCTTGACCTCAAAGCAGGACAGCAAACACACATGCTCCCACAAGCTGGGAAAATCTTCCGTGAGATGATCCCCATTATCTGAAAATTAGCTCAAACTCAAGTAAAAATATTCAACTACAAATCTTAAAATAAAAAATCATCAGAAAAAACCAAAAGCTCAAATAAGTTCACATACATCAAAGACAAAATAAAAAAACCAAAGAAAAAATGTAGCTATGTTAGGATCCAAAGGACAAACTCAGTAACATAACACATGAAATGCAAAATGGGAGATGTTGAAACTGAGACCTGTTACGAGAGTACATGAGTTACAAACACAGCAAGTTTTTAAAATGAAAAAAGCAGAAGAAAAAAAAAAGAGAGAAAACCAGTAGACCCAGAAAGGAATACATAAAGAAAAAACGAACATAAACTGTAAAGAAAGAAACTTTTCAAAGTTTAATCAACAGAACTAAAAAAATTTATAAAAGGGCAACAACAAAAACTTAAAACAGTGACAGCTACCAAGTTTCTGATAAAATCTAGAGCCAAAAAAAAAAACAGAAAATTTAAAAAGGTGAAAGAAAATTGAAGTAGCAACGAGTAAGTACCTTGAAAGAAGATCTGGAAGTAGTAGGTGAACTTTGAAAGAGAGTAAGGAGGAGCAATGGAGAAGAACAAGTGCGAATTGAAATTTACTAGCCTTATTAGTACTGTAGATAGTAAAAAGAGAAGGTGTAGAAGTAAAAATGGCGCGTGGGTTAAGAGAAATGAATGGAACATGGAAAACTATGTTGTACTATTTGCAGGATCACGTGATGGTGTCAGAATTCAACATAAATCTATTTTATTTAATATTTTTTGGTGTAAAAAAGCGTACCTTCGTCTCGCTATTTCAAACTATGTCAGAAGTTGCAAGAGACAACTCAACGGAAATTTTGATCAGTTATTATTCAAAGTTGAATCACATAACCTTTCTCATGGAAACTGATGTTACAAAAACTTCCTTTTTTTTTTTATGTAAATGTTGAATACGAAAGTCTTTGAAACTTTATTTTGAATTCTCTCTGTGAGGAGGCACCGAATGGTTCCCCATTCTCGGAATGTTTAGTGCTTTTTTGAAGAGTTAATGTTTTTTAGAATAATTATTTAAAGGTTAATCACGATATTTTTGGAAAAAAGGAAATGATAATTCTCATTTGTCTTTGTAATAAAACTTATTTATGCTTATAATTAAGGTGAAAAATACATGTGTTCATGCATTACATTGTCTTCTTTATTTTTTTTTACTTGGTTTTTATTTTTGTTTGGCGGTTTGAATCGCCGGCTCAAATAAGTTACGCTGTCTCTACATTAAAATAAGAATTATTGTTTACGAATTAAAATAATGATTTATATTTATTCTTGTTAATCTCAAAGTTTGACTTTATTACTCTAATTACTCTCATATTATTTAATTGCATAAAAAATGAACATTTAATTTGAAAAACTAAAGTTAAATGAAAATTAGATAAATCAACATCGATTTATAATTTAATTTAGATATAATAAATATTAGATAAAACTTATTTTTTTATATAAAATAGATATCTATTTAGTTAAAAAAAAGTCAAATTAAAATCATTCAAAATATCATTTAAGTTTCCTTTTTTTTTTTATGTAAATGTTGAATACGAAAGTCTTTGAAACTTTATTTTGAATTCTCTCTGTGAGGAGGCACCGAATGGTTCCCCATTCTCGGAATGTTTAGTGCTTTTTTGAAGAGTTAATGTTTTTTAGAATAATTATTTAAAGGTTAATCACGATATTTTTGGAAAAAAGGAAATGATAATTCTCATTTGTCTTTGTAATAAAACTTATTTATGCTTATAATTAAGGTGAAAAATACATGTGTTCATGCATTACATTGTCTTCTTTATTTTTTTTTACTTGGTTTTTATTTTTGTTTGGCGGTTTGAATCGCCGGCTCAAATAAGTTACGCTGTCTCTACATTAAAATAAGAATTATTGTTTACGAATTAAAATAATGATTTATATTTATTCTTGTTAATCTCAAAGTTTGACTTTATTACTCTAATTACTCTCATATTATTTAATTGCATAAAAAATGAACATTTAATTTGAAAAACTAAAGTTAAATGAAAATTAGATAAATCAACATCGATTTATAATTTAATTTAGATATAATAAATATTAGATAAAACTTATTTTTTTATATAAAATAGATATCTATTTAGTTAAAAAAAAGTCAAATTAAAATCATTCAAAATATCATTTAAGTTTATTAGATTTGCTTATTTAATTAAATATAAATAAATTTTTTATTACTATTATTATTATAATATTAATTTTCTTTTTTTTGTTAAATCATAAATTTATTAACAATTTTTGTAATTTAAACGTGCTATTCTCTATCAATGTTAGAAATATTTAAAGTATTATTTTAAAATAGTATTAAAATATGATAATATTGAATAATCTAAAACAATCATGTTAGATATTAAAACATAATTTAGACTCGTTATTATATTAATTTATTCATTTATTTCTAAAATTTTGCCGTTAGTGGTATAAGTTTTTATAAAATAATAATAAAATAAATTTTTAAATTATTAAACTTTGAAAATGATGATATTAGATCTTAAAATTAAACCTCTAATAAATAAATATTTAAAATTAAATCTAACATTTGTAGTGTAGAAACTCAAATCTTCTAAAATCTAATTTAATTATTCCTTAATTATACTATTATTAAATAGATTGAAAATAGTCAAATTTGTTATTCATCAATGTGGTATGATTATGTAGTTTAACATAAGAATGAATTGTATTATTTAAAGTGCTTCGTGATTTATTTTATCAAGATTAGAAGGAAAAATATGAATGAGATAGAAAATGAAGTGTATAACTACAGTTTTGAAGTGTATAAAAAAAAGGTTTAAACTCATTAAAGATCTGTTATTACATTTATATTTACAAAATTATGGTAATACAAGAAATTGAAAAGATAGAAAATTCGTAACTCATGTTGTCGGAGCTTGTAAAATTTTCGGGTCACTTCACCTACGACGTTGGGGCTTACGCAATGTTGTTTTGAATTGAATACACAACAACAAAAATTACCATGATGCATTGCTCGATATATATCTCCTTTTTGGTGAATTAAATATTATGTAAGTATACCCACCTCTTTCCATTAATATAAATACTTATTATTCTTTATTAAAAGAAACAACAAGATAATTAATGTATTTAGTTTATATATTAATATTTTTAAAATAATTTATATATATTAAATTTAATTTTAATATTTTTAGATAATTAATAGTATTAATAAATAATATATTTTAAAAATAATAATAACAAATACACTTAATAAATTGGTATAATTTTTTATTTACCGACAAAAAAATTTCTGATGCTTAGAATTAAAATCAGTGGTTTAAAAATATGAGATGACTATGAAGCAATTAGATCTAGATAATTTCAATTTCTCACAATAAAGTATCTCAACAGTTAATAACGGCTCAAATTATGAGATAACAACATTAACTTGAAATTATTTCAATAATTCATTTTAAATCAAATAAATGAGATCGGTGTAGTATTTATTGCACTAAATTCATATCTTAGGCAACCTTTTAGTTCTTATTATAACTTATTTGGCAAACTTTGATGCCTCACAAGGTGAAACTTAGAATAATATATCATCTCACTTTTATGATATATGATAAAATAGATAAATTTCATTGAATATCAGTATAATACTATTTTATAGTAAATGTACAAATCAGGTGATTTGGTGGACTTGATAATGAAGTTATAGGCTTAATTACTCTCTCTAACAAAATTAAACTTTTTTAAAATGCCATTTTATTTTATTTATAATAAGAAAAAAAAAAACACTTCTTGTAATTCTAATAGTTGAAAAGTTTTTAACGGGGAAAGTTGCAAAGTAGCTTTCTTGCCATTAAACTTTTTGCCAAAAAAAACATTAATCCAATAATCAAATTAATGATAAATATCAAGTGCACATGTATAACTAATTATTAATAAGTATAATATCAATTATTCAAGAGCTAAATTCCAATTATTGTATCCAGTTTTCAGATCCCTAGAAAATTATGTTCAAATTTTCTATTTCAAAATTTTGGACTATTCGGAAATCCTCACTTCTATGCTCATTTTCAATCTTCAACCGGGATCCATTTGTATTAATATACGAATAAGTTAAAATATACTATTCGCAAACATCGCTTAATAATATTACATCTAGTGCAATTTAAATATAATTATTTTGAATCAAAATCAATTTCCTCCAAAACTTGATTTTGACTAGAAAAAACAAAAATAATTTCTATACTGAATAGACAACCCAAAATTTAAGCCAAACTTGCTTTAGAATAAAAATCAAAACATATACTATTTTATTTCGGAGTTCAATTTAAAATCACAATTACCAGACAATGACTTGGGGACCCATATAACAAGCAATAAAACAAGGTAGACAAAATAGTTTCAATAAATATACCTTAAAATCTTAAATGGGACACTCAGCTAAACGGTCCTACACTCCTACTTGTTAGACAGAATGTTTGAAAAGGACTAATCGTTAATGACAGTAAGACGAACTCTTTCTATAATTATATCCAGCACATTACGTGCAACACAAGCATCTAAGTCATCCCGTTTCTTAGTGAATCAATTAATTAACCAGGGACGCTACCACAATACTATAAACCTATTCTGAATTCGTACATAAATCATAGCAGCTTGACCTCACGAAACAAAAAGTATTAAAACATGTACCCTCAGCCTCATCCACTTCACATAAGGTTTACTAATTTTCTTTTTCCTCCACATTTAGCTAATCACTTAAAGATGATCCAACTTGAGAGCCTGTATACTTTAATACCGTAATAATTTACAATTGAATATGGTTGCCGAAAAGAGAGCCTCCGCTGTGGAAAAAGGCATCAAAACATACGAGTGAATGCCACTATCCAAGGTAGAATTTGGATCGTAGGCTGCCCAGAATCTCGGCATATTCCATCGGAGTTGCCTCGCTACAGAACACTTCATTCCAGATCTTGCGCAAATCTGCATATAAAAAAAACAGCTCGAGTCAATCAGATCGACATGAAACATTAGAGCCAAATAACAACAACACCATAAAACGAACTTTTAATTTTCTTTGAAAGCGTGTCAATACCTAAGATATACTAATAATAAAAGAAAAAGTAAACTTCTATTAGCCTTTACATAACAAAATTCATTATGCACCAAAAGTTAAAAGATATGTGCCACATTAGACCAATTTTGGTCGAGCTCTTCTCATAATCCCAAGCCTTATGATAAGAATGCACAAACAATGTTTGAGACGTGATATCAAAAAGAAAAGTGTCACGAGTCTAACGTTATAAGGAGACATAAAATGCATTATATTCTTAAACAATTAAATTTAAGAATTTTACGCCTAAAAAATGTGCATACCATCCTTAGCTGCTGATGGAAGGCACATTACGATCACATCAAACCTCGGTACCTTGGTCAAATTATCCATATAACTGACAACTAGATCCACGTCTTCACTGCCAAATGAGCAAATTTGTTATCACAATTAAAGCTCGAACAGAAGTCAAAACAACAAAATAATTTTCTATTATAAATACTTACGCGAAAAAGGATGCAACACACTTGATAATCTCAATTAGCAGGGTAGAAGATAAGGCATTTTTGAATATTTTCGGTAATTCATGGGGAGACATTGCCTAACATGCAAAAAGAAATAGCAAAGCAGATCATTCAACACCAGAAGTTCAACATATATAAGGGATCTCTTATTTTCTAATCGACGATGGAAAATATGCTTAAAAAGGAAAATATAATCAAATCATAATTGCACAACAAATTTGAATACCTTCAATAGACAAGCCTGCAAAGCACAATCACCTGCAAACCCTCTCCAAGAGACCTCAAACTGATAAGCTGTGGTTGGTGGCGTTATGTTTTTTGCAGCATCAGCCATGGCTCGAGACGCAGCTTGAGAAGCAAGCTGTTGAACAGATGCTTTCATTTCTGGTTTTCTAGTTCTGTGATTTCTCTGTTAAAAAATGAGACAAAAAATCATGTAAAACAGGACTAGAAATGAGGATAGGCAAAATTTCTAGTGTCTAAACTGAAAAACTAATATCCTAAAATTACAATAATGCTGGCAAAAAACTTTAGGGGCAAAATAAAAAACCCTAAATTTTATTTTATTCTCAGTACTGAGTATAAAAATAATTATAAAGTGGATAATTAAAACTTACAAAAGAATTAGAAATGATGAACATAAAAATATATCCTCATGCTTCTGAAATTAAGAAACAACAAAATTGCTTCTAAACAGAACTACATTACTACACGGGAAGA
>NC_021163.2:6042069-6047098 GCF_000331145.2 Cicer arietinum
GGAGGAATTGAAGATAAACCTTAACCTGCTCCAAGCTGTTACTTGCACTATAACCTTCCTTAGAACCATTGCCAGCTTGTCCTTGAGTCCTGCTTCCGGATTTTGTATCCTTATTATCGATCTCCTCCATTAAGACTGATTCTATAGCAGGAATTTGGCACTCATTACCCTGTCGTCATAATCAAACTTTAGGCTGGAAACTAGACTGGATACTAAATACATGACGAACGCCAAACAAATTAATCTCATATCTGCCTCATCCAATATATATAGAAAAGTTTTGTTAAAAACTCAAGCTATTTGTACCTTAGTTCGATGATGAACTTCAGCTGACCCTGACTTTTGAGTATCATGTGAAACAGATTGAATGCTGCTGCTTCCATTAACTTTTGTCTCAGACTTTCCCAATTTTTGTACAGTATTTCTTAGTGCTTTAGATGTTTTATGTACAATTTCCTGAACAAAAGGCATTTTAAAAATGTAATTCCTGCACAAGAGAAGTAAAGAAAAACAGACATGAAACAAGAACAGTTAACAGCACACTAAGGTATCCTAGTGGCTCGTCATGAAGCCTGGTTATAAAGTAAGTACCATCATGTCATGTCTTTGTGAAGCAGTTATTGCTGCCTGAATTTGGGCAAATAGTTGATACACAGCCACTACAGCCAATAGACCATTAATCTTCTGTTTGTCAGCATATATTAAGGCCTTATGGGAAAAAGTTTTAGGGAAACCAGGTAATTAAAGATCTTTCCGTGGCAGGGCCCAGGAAAGGGTCGGACCCATTTCCGATCAATTATTTGAAACTATGACCAAAGTCTTGAATGAGACTCAACAGAGTTTAAATGCTGACAGAACAAGTTTTGGGGCTGCTAGAAAACATATTTGCTGCTGGATAAGGAAGGATCTGCTAGAAAAATGCATCGGTGGTGCAAAGAATCATAGCATAACCTTAACAATCGGAGGAGTAGTTAAACAAAAAGGGAAAATACTCAAAACATTACTCTCAAGTATCTTATGCCTCATTCCATCTCTAAAGTCTTGCTAAAGTTGTAATTCCGTATTCCATCATGATTGATGACTACTGACCTAAGGCCCTTTAATCCCAGAACCTTACTTTAAGGCATAAACTCATTTGATTGTGTATTACATCTTAATTCTAAACATGTATTAGCAAACTGAGGGATGAACCTAAAATTTCAAATTTCCACACAACTATGTAACCCTTGCTTCATTGTTCGTGACCTACATAGCTAATAAAACTACAAATAATAGGTATTATAACGATGACTGGAAGTAGTAGTAGCAGTCATGTAATGATTATGGAAAGACTGTGCTTACTTTCTCGTACAGCGACTTAGCATCAGCATACTGTTTCTTGACTTCTTGATTGTTAGGTTCCAACCTCAAGGCAAACTCGGCATCTGCAATTTAAGCAAATCATATAGTCAACTAATTCAAATATCAGAATGTTTTTGTATTTAGATAACAGACAAGTATATGGCTTGCATATTAACACACCCTCCATAGATTCTTTATTTTTCCCAAGTTCTTTTCTAGCTGTTGCTCGCCGTGAATATGCTTTTATGTAACGATCGTCGAGATTTAATGCCTCTGTACAGTCATCCTCAGCCTCTTGAAATCTGCTGACATAAATAGATGGGAAAGAAACATAAATTATTAAGCCGAAGTGCCCTTTATGAGCATCATTCAAGTGACAGAGCAACACATGACAGTAACTGTAAAACTACTTTCTTATATTTAAGATCACACAATTGACAAAAACCATCAGTTAGTGAATATTTCATTTGATGAATAAGCTATAATTCTTTTAAGACAAAACGTGAGCTTACCTCCTTAGCTTTATACGGGCCATTGCCCTATTTGCATAGGCTACAGCAGTTGGTGATAAGGCAATGCTCCTTGAATAGCAATCAATAGCTTCCTTAAACTTCTTCTGTTTGAAAAACTCATTACCCTGGAATATACAGATAGATTGCAGTATCTTCAGCATCACAGAGAATGGCAACACAAAAACCAATCCATAATCTATTTACTACTGCTAAAATAATGATCTGGCGTGACGCATGTCACTGCATAGTGATTTGATTTTCCCATTATATGGGTTTTTACTATTTACTAGTATCCTAATAAATTAACTTCCCCCAACCCTGTTACCACAAGACCAAAACAGAGAGAGAAGAAAAAAAGCTCCTACCAGGTCTTTCTCAGAAGCAGCGTCGGGAACATCTTCAGAAGCAAAACTACTAGTCACACGACTCAACAGATCATTATTTCTTGAAAAATCATACTGTGCTGCAGATTTTTTCGCATGATCAAAAGAAATAGTATCTCCTCTTGATCCATTCTCCACACCCACTGATCTACCACTCTGGGAAGATGAACCCTTTGTGAATTTCCATCAGAATATCATACACCACAGACGAATTAATACATGCATACATTCATACATATCCAAGCACATACATATATAGCATACCAATATATACAAAAATAAGGGGGTCCTTAATTAGATAAGAACCAAGTAAAGAAATTATCCCTTTTATAAATGGTTACAGTTTTCAAACAGTATATTCACAGTCAATGTTATCTCCTTAATTAGATAAGAAAATCTCCACAAATTGCAAAAACAGCATCAACAAACACAACAATTTGAAAAATGGGGGACTTAATCAAATGGTCAGTGTGTTAGGTGATGCATGTTTGGTTTCAATTTTAAGAGAGACGATATTGATTCTAGAAGTATAGAATTAATTTTGAGTACAATTGTTTTTATCTCTATAACTGATTTTAACTTGAACATTTGATTTTTAGTCTCAAATTTACTGTCCATCTTACTTTCATGAAATATATCCAAACATAAATCACTTTGCATTAGCCAAAGTCAATTTTACAAAATCAACTCTTTCAAAATCAATTAACATTATATGATGCTCCATCATTCATATACTACCAGCAAAAATAACATTTCATAAAAAAAAAACTGTAAAACATATAGAGATTGATTTTAGTAGTTTAGTCTAGGTATGACTACAGAGTTGCAGTTGGATGATTATTGCAACAAGTTTGGAAGGTTAAGATAAAATTACCAACATTTTCCTTATGTGACTTCGTTTTTGGTGCTTTATTCTTTGTAGAAATTTCCCAATCCTGCAAGTCGTTTAAGAATCCCTGAAAATCCTAATAATAAAAAATCACCGATTAGGAGTGTTGGAATAAGAAGCAAGGAACTATTAAAGTTGCTCAAATCAAATGGTACGGTGAGAAAATAATCAACTGTACCATCTTGTTATGTGCTGGTTCCAGTGAAAGTGCACTTCAATTCAAAGCGAAACAACCACGACGAAGTGTAAACTATAGCATAGGTAAGCTAGCGACGAGTTTCGGAAGAACTTTCGCGAACTGCGAAGTGTTACGGACCGGCCCATTAGCCCAACCCTTAGTTATAGTGGCATAAGCCATAAGGTAGTAGGCTACATACGGTTTACCGTGTGCTTAAGGCCCATAACATCGAATGAATAAATAAACAATAAGTTTTATTGTAGTTATAGTGTCATATTTATATTTTTACTGATTCACAAAATTGTTTTTTCTATTTTAAAAGTCGATAATTTTATTTGTTCTTTCTTATTTTTTAACTAACATTAATGTGACGTGTTTTAAATAAGGTATTGTATGATATGTTAATGGTATAATGATTAGTATTCATAAAATTAGAATAAAGCATCGTAAAAATTTAATGGCTTAATTGCAATTTTGGTCCTTCTATTTTAGCTGAATCGCAAAAGTAGTCCCCCATTTTATTTCTCCCCAGTTTTGGTCCCCCAAACCAAATTTTGGTAAAAAATTTGATGAAATTTCATTTTTTTCAAGTTACACCACACCATTTATAATTATAGATTCCATGTACAATTGTTGCATTACGAAATCTTGAGGCACAATGTGATTTTAATAAACGCAAAAAAAATGAAACTTCATCAAGTTTTAGACCAAAATTTTGTTTGGGGGACCAAAACTTAAGAGAAATAAAATGAGGGGACTACTTTTGCGATTCAACTAAAATAAGGGGACCAAAACTGCAATTAAGCTAAATTTAATTTATAACTGTATAAATTTTTTATATTTATAATTTAATTAATTATATAATGTATTTAGATGATTTTTTATCATTGAATTGTATTTCATATTATTTAAAATATGACAAATCGTTATTTTTTTAATTCAAAATTTTTAGAAATTAACCAAAATTTTCGACTTTTAAAATAGATGGATCAGTTTTGTGAATTGATAAAAATAGATAAACTAAAACTACAATTAAACTTAAATAAAAACATTCGAAGAAAAATAAAGCATGATTGATAAACTTGCCTATTCTTCTAAAATATTTTTATTTTTTAAAGAAATATCTTTTTAACAAGAACATTAAGGAAGTCTGAAATCGAGACAGGGATATGATAAAATACTAATCAATAATGATTGCTTTTTAAAAGTAAAATATTATTTTACTATTTTTATTGTTTGTAAAGAAATATAGATAAATATTCACTTTAATATTATTTTATTTTTTTGTTGATAAGTAAAATTAACATAAATATTAAAAAAAAAATACAAATTAATCAAATACTTGTTTTTGAAGGCATATGTTTTTGTTTGTGGATGAATCGAAGCTATTTTTTAAAATAACACTATTTTTTAAACACTAAGTATAAACTCTAATGAGAAATTTATTTCTTTAATGTATTAATTATAATTTATACGGGTTTAATTTTTTAATGCTGAGGTTTAGCCTTCTTAGTTCATTAAAAAAGGTAAATTAAATTTTACTTAGGACAGCTATATTTTTAGTTCAGCCAAAAAATAAACTTAAGAAATTAAGGATTTGAATATTTACACATTTTCTATATACTTTCTCCACTTATTTGTCTCTATCCTAAATTCTTTTAAAAAATATTAAAGAAAATATGAGAAAAGATATATATATATATACATACATATATATATATATATA
>NC_021163.2:6047911-6082263 GCF_000331145.2 Cicer arietinum
ATATATATATTGATAAGATAGATATAAAAAGGTAGATAGAGTAAAAGGATAAATTATATAGAAGATTCAATTTAATATATCAAATGTATAAATTTTATTTTGTAAGTTATATATTTAATTTAATCAGACAATTATCCTTAAGGAATTCTTAATAAATACTATGAAGGCAACTTTTTATTTTTACTATAACAAATGTTTCTTGTATTTTTTTTCTTAAATATTTTTAGTATTTTTAAGTTGAATTTTATTAGTAGGAGTTGGAATAGGTCAGATATTTAAGGTATGATCTATTTAGTATAAATATTATATTTAAGTTTTTTTTTTTAAATTTGTTTATTTAAATAGGATTGATTTATGTTTTCTAATAAACTGTTAGACTTTGCAGGATGACTAATTATATATATATATATATATAATAAAAGACTCTTTATATTTATATATTAAATACTCACTACAAAAAAAATTGACCTATCGTGACACACAAAATGTTTCACTAAACGTTAAAAACTGAAGGTAAAAGTCAATAATACTTTGAGTGACACTAAAATCTAGTGTCAAATTTAAGGGGCGACCTGCGACACTTTGAGGACTGTCACTATATGTTCGAAAGATTGTCACTACATGTTTTTGATTTCTACCTACAATAATGACTGTCACTAAAACCTAGATAAATATAAATAAAGAATTAATCTATTCCTACAGTATTGTCTGTCACTAAAACTTAATATTATTTATTAAACGTTTTTACCTCCCTACTAATTGTTATTCTAAATTATTAATACCAGTAAATTATATTTAAATTTCTAATATATTTTTATTAACTAATGTCATTGAAACATACAATAAAAAATGTTCATACTGCAAACACAATATTTCCAAATTGCACTGATCTGATAAGAATTAATCTATTCCTACAAACTTATTATTATTTATTAAACGAATTTTTTTTTACCTCCCTACTAATTGTAATTCTAAATTATTAATACCAGTAAATTATATTTAAATTTCTAATATATTTTTATTAACTAATGTCATTGAAATATACAATAAAAAATGTTCATACTGCAAACACAATATTTCCAAATTGCACTGATCTGATAATCAAACAAATCTATTTTGTCCAAACAGCAAACATAGTTGACAATGACATCCACAAACAGCTTCAACTAATTAAGTTACTGATTAGTTTTAATCCTCAACATGAAGAATCTGTTAGAATGCTAACACATGATTTCCAAAATGAATCATGACAGGTAAAATGAAAAGGTTATAATTTGACAGTAAGGAAAATAAGCTTTTATACTTGTATGATCATTCTGTTATAAACTCCCCTGTGAGAATATGAAGGGGTGGAAAATTCCAAAGACTTATTATAATGAACATACACACAATGGTCTATAAAAATGATAAAATGAAATTCAAGCAAATAATATAATGGCATACACAGACTATTTTCCAAGTCCCCAAGCCCAAAAATGATAAATGTGCTATTTAAATTAAACTCATAAAACAAGAACCAGTTAAGAATTATCAGCATTTCCATGTAGTGTCAGGTATAGTACAGGAAAATCATATGAATAACATGCACAAAAGCATACCATCAAAAAATCAGTGAAGTTCTCGTGAGATGCAATGTAATTCACTTCTTTAGATCAAATAGAGGGGAGACAAAAACATAAAAGAACAAGGATCCAGATGATACCTCAGCAGAAGAAGATGGTGATGCTTGTTGTTTTGAGGAACTACTGCTGTAAGCAAAAACAGCTTCGTGTCATTTAATCAGCAATACAATTTTTCTAGTGTGCATGTATGTGTGTGTGTATATATATTTATATATATATCTGTGTCTATGAGGACATATTGGTTTCCGTAATAACTTTCAATGTCACTGTAAAAGGAACAATATCATGCATTTCTTTATCCAACTATTAAATTGTAACCACCAATTGTCTATTATTTGCATCAAATATTGTAAAAATTGAGCACCAATTAGAATATATTCAAATGGGTTCTTATTTTCATATATTCTTAAAGTACATTATAATTAATCTTGACATACATTAATTACATTAAATAATTGAATGGTAATCAGTTGGAACAGTGGAAGCATACATATATAAATTGCGTTTATATTGGCTTATGAACAACAGTGGAAGCATACTAAATTTTCTGAGTGTTTGGAAAAGCTTGTGACTTTAAGCTAATTTTAGCTTATTTCAACAAGCTCTTCAAGATAAGCTTATGAAGACAACTTATAACTAATATAAACAGTTTAACCACATTTCTCTTTAATTATATACATAAGTTGTTATCCACTATGTATATACAGCTTTGACGTGTCAGTTACCAATATACAGCTCAAAGAACCTCTTCATATTATAGATAAAATGGCTCCAAAAATAGAGTTCTTGATCCATATAGCATGGCAGTGAAAATCGGCATTTCCATGTCATTGACCAATATATAAGTCACGAGCAATCACATAATTTCTATCTTGATCCATATAGCATATCACTTACCAAGTTAATAACATCAATGCTCACATCTCCAGCTTCAACACCTTCAATTGTTACCAGCAAGACATTTCCAGGGATATCTCCAGGGCCTTTGTTGTTGACAATTTCGTGTCTATTAGAATATTGAATGTAAACAATCTTGCCACAAACCTGAGCAGGCTCAGAAGATGAAGCATAATGTTAAACCATTGAAATTGCTTGATTTAAATCTGCCTGGGAAAGCATATATATGTAAGTAGGAGAATCAATAAAGCACAAATCAAGATGGGTCATTAAATATAAGAAAGCTTATGATGCAGCTCATGAATATAGTTTAAATTTCAATTTTCAAGTCATCGTTGTTGTTCTTTAGGCAGTTTTCATTGACATGGTGTTCAAATTAAGTAAAAAAGCTAAAAGAATATACAGAGAAGCAAGTATGATCACCAGTTGTAGAACGAATAATATATGTCTACAAATTTCCAATTGATATTCACTTGCATTAAGACTTCTAAAATTTCCATCATACATTTAACTTCATTTGTCTTTGAAAATATAAAACATTTGCTAAACATTCTATCTAAAAAGTAAAAACTTTTCCATAACTAATCATCTCTATAATCTAGTATCTAGTTCAATCTCTTTCATAAAGACCTAGGATGCAAGAATAAAATTCACTGCAAGACACACATTCAATCTAAAGTGTCTATGCTAAATTCGAATTTCTGGTAAATATTCCCTCTATTCCTTTTTAATTGTTGTTTATTTGGCATTTTACACTTAACAAGACAACTAATAAATCTTGTTACTTTTGATACTGTTATTCATCGTTTTCAGTTACTTGCAAATGCATGAGAGATTAAATCAAAAACATAAATACAAATCCCTGAACGAACACACTCAAATAGAACAAAGCAGAGTGAGATATTCAAGTGTCATTATAAATTGTTGCTAGTTTTAGAAAATACCTGAGAAAATAGATAAGAAGCGGCGCAACACAACAATGACGACGAGGTCGGGAATAGCTTTGACCCTGTGAACCGGAGCTGTGGTTGAAGATTGAGGGATCGATTTTGGGAGTGACGGTTTCGCGCGAATCAGATATAGACGTCGATGCAACAAGAAACACAACGGGTATACGTAGATCAAAGAAGACACAAATCAATGGAAAATGGTTAAGTTCGGAGAGAGTGGAGCGTCGCAGAGATAAAAGTTGCAGATCTGAGAGTGAAGGGCAACGAATATCGATCAAGAGTGGTAACGTGATTCTGAAAGCAATAGATATCGAATTGTTGGGCGAGAGCAATGGAGAATGAGATCTTGTTTTTAGAGAGAGTATGTTTTGAGAGAATGGAAACCCTAGCAAGTTTTCAGAAAACGAGAGTGTTTGTGAGAAGTTAAATGAAAAAGAAACAAGGTTGAGGGGAATTTGTTTTGTTAAACCCTTTACCTACAGTCGTGACAATAGGTATATGTCATTTTCTTTTCAGTATTAGTCACACTCAATATGTAGCTAAAAATAATTATAGTGACAACATTAAAATATGAGTGTCACAATAGATCAATTTTTTTGTAGTGACTCTTTATTTTTATTTTTTTCAAAAAGACTCTTTATATTTATATGATAAAATACTTTTTTATTATAATTTTGAATCATAAATTTTTTATTTTCACTTTATATCTATTGTTGTCTCTCAAAATCAAAATCATTATACTATAAATTTAACGTTTATATTTTATTAATAACTGTTATTTATATATAGATCAAGTTTGTTGTAAAAAGTGAAGGAAAAAAATGGACGTTTTAATTGTACAGGTTTAACAAATTTCACAATCTTTTTATTGGTCTATTATACTTTTTGGAAATAAGCTAAACACAAAATAGACTTAGAAGAAAGTGTAAATTAAATTATTTCTTAAGTAATAAAAAAGAATCAAGCTTTAATTTTTCCAAGTAGTAAATAGAAATGACATAAGTAAACAAAGTTCAATTGAAATCCGCTTATTACCACTTCTAATAACAAAATAAAATTGAAATATAATATTATATAATATAAAAAAAATTGAAATGACATGTTAAATATATAAAAAGAAATATTTAATGTCATTAGTATATTAATTTATTAATCTTTAAAAAAATATATAAATACTTATTTAAAATATTAATATAAAATAAATTTTTAAATAAAATAATAATAAATCAAAGTCAAACTTAAATCTTAATTTTTTTTAATAAAACAACCGTATATTTTCAAAATTAGTTTGACTCAACTTATTCACCACCTTTGAGTTTTAGACTTTTTTATTTATTTATTTAAATGGGGGTATAGGCTCTGAGGTTGATTAAAAAAAAGGTAAATTAAGGTTAAGGTTGTGAATTAGGGTGGGTGAATTAAGGTCCTAGAAATTAATAGATGGTTGAATAACATAGTAGGAGTGACAGTGAGAGTGACAGATGAAATAGGAAGAGAACGTGAAAAAGAGAGAGTAGGGCCGTGGATGACGGAACCAAGGTCTGTATAAAAGAGGTGCAGTTGTCTTTTCAACATGATTGCTTGCTACTGTGTTTCTATTCAACTAAATTAAAGCATCTCCCTCTCCGGGGCCCTTTCTTTATCATCTTCATTCAACCACTCAACTCAATCTTCATAAACTCACAATAAATCAATCACTCATACGTTCAATCAATCATACATCACTCCTCCCTTTTCACTCACTCCACTACTACTTTCCTTTTTTCTTTTTCTTTCTAAAATGTTACAATTAAATATTACTAATTTATCGATCATTAAAATATATAATTTTTTATTATAATTTCAAAAATATTAATTATTAAAATAATAATTAATTATTATAATATTAAAAATATTTTGATAATTTAAAAATTAATTTAAATATAATATTAAATCAGAAACTAAAAAATATCAAAATTTTAAATTGTAGTTTGGAACTTTTTCCGGTATAGATGACATGCGATTACCGAGAATTATATTAGATTCATTATACGTAATATAAATTAAGACAATCATTGTGACAATTCATCTTACATCATTTTTTTTTTTACTCAAAAAGTATAAATACTTAGAATTATACATATTAATTTGAGCGTGGAAAAATACATACACTCCAGCAAGTCCACAAAGTAGACAGATTGGACTATTGACAAACGACCCAGCATGGCCCATTTGCATCCACCCTGGGCCCACGTCTCTACTCTAGCCACATTTCAAATCTAATTGTACTTTTGCATGTTAATGTGTGACTTCAATTTTAATATACTTAAATCTATTATAAATTTAAGAAAGGAAAAATATATTATTACCGTTATTTATTTTGTTTTTAATATAATATTTGAAGATAATCGTCTAAAATCATTAAAAAGTTACAATAGCGTAATACAATTTGATTCATGACTCACTCACTTATCAGCTTACAACTTAAAGGTTTTGTTTCTCCCATTCTTTTGCTACCACTTCATCATTTTCACTTTTTCTTCTCAATGTTACCTAGACATTTGGAAACAACAAACAATCTAACACAAGAATCACTAAAAAAAATTCAAACACAAGTTCGTTCCATTTCCAAGTAAGCTATATCTCACTCTTCATTCTATTTTTCCTTTATTTTACTGTAAAATGACTTTTTTCATGTCAACAGTTAGCTGCTACTAAACTTGTTTTTAAAAATATACTTTTGTTTATATTAATTATTTTTACAACCATTTCAAAGTTATCTCCTTTATATTTACACTCACCATTTTATAAAAAAAAGTTTTCATTTTTTCCACCATTTCGATTTTGTCATAGTACTTGATAAATGTTTGATTTTTAAATTTTTCCCTTCAAAAATATTATTTTCATTTTAGCTTCTCAAATTTGCATATAATTTATTTATCATCTCCTTTATTTTTGTTGTCTACTAACTTTTTTTTAGTTGTAGGAGACTATGGGAGAAAAGGCTTGCATAAATTAAAAGAAAAAATGTTGTTGCAATGCGGAATATAGGACAACATAAATATGTTTGTTGTTGATATTGAAAAAGAGTGACTGGTAGAGAAAGTTGTAAGGGAGACCAGCGTTTTTTATGTGAGAGAGATATATGCGCCATGTGAACTATTTCTCAAAGAATGAGAGAGTGGATATTGAGCTCGAACTTTTCTTCTATTTCTATTTTTTTTTTTCATTTGATAAACCCAAAGCATTTAGTAATTTACAATGTTTAATATAATAAATATATCAATTACAAGTTAATGTTTGATTTGAAACATTAAATATAGTAAATTATGTAACATCATTAGTTATGAGCAAAAAAGTGATAGACATTCATTTCCTTTTCTTTTTTGACATCAATGATAGACAATTCAACAAAAATCCATATCTTTTTTTGCCTATGAAACAACAAAAATATATATACATGATATCTGTTCAAAAATTTAATAGACATAGAATACATAGATTAAGCACTATTTTCCTTTGATTATTAAAAATAAAAGCACTATTTTCCTTTTGTTCAAAAAGGTTAGTTGTGGGACACTAAACTTAAAAAGAGAATCTATATAATTTAGTGAAATATACTTAAAATTTAAATTATTTAGAGTGCGTTGAAAATAGATACAGTGAGATGCTAAATTGATACATAAAAAGTATTTAATAAATATTTGTCAGTAATAAATATAAAAAATTAAATAGATAAATATTTTTTATTAATATATAAAAAAAACACAGAACAAATATTTATTATTGATTAATGCTAAAAAAATTAGAATAATATTTATAATTGATGTATAAAAAATACAAGACGATTGCATGTTAGTGTTAAATATAAAAAATCATTGGAGAAATATTGATCATTGATATATATTTTAAAAAGACTTGATACAAAGAAAATAACTTCTGCATAAAAAAATAATTGGACAAATATTTTTTACTAATATATAAAAAATACACACAAATATTTATTAGTGATAGTATAAAAAATAAAATAAAAACATGTTTACCACTGATACATTAAAAAAAACATGGGATAAATAAAATAAACATACGAGATAAATATTTATAATTAATATACAAAATAAAATAAGGGACAAATAATCATCAGAGATAAATGTGAAAAATTACAAGAAAAATATTTACCACTGATGCATAAAAAATACAAGACAAAACATATGACAAAAATTTGTTAGTGATAAGATATAAAAAATAAGGGACACATATTTATCACTGATACATAAAAAATTATAAGATAAATATTATAAAAAAAACACGAGATAAATACTTTTCACTTATACATAAAAATTTGATAAATATTAAAAAAAACATAGAATTTATTATTTATACCTAATGCATAAAAAACATGGGATACTTTACCATTGATACATATAAAAATACATAACAAATATTTATCATTATTAAATATTTTAAAAATATAATAAATAAAAAAGAACTTATGCATAAATAATACAAGACAAATATTTTTTAATAATTAATAAAAATCACGAGATAAATATTTAACAATAATATATAAAAATAATACAAGACAAATAGTTATACGAGATAAAAATAAAAGTCACAAAAAATATATTTGCCATTGATATATATATAAAAAACATGGGATATATGTTTATAGTTGATGCGTAAAAAATATAAGACAACTATTTGTCCTTAATAAATATAAAAAACCACAAGACAAATGTTTGCCACTAATATATAATAAATATGAGACAAATATTTATCATTATAAATATAAAAAATATACGATAAATATTTTCAATGATACTATATAAAAAAAATTACATGACAAATATTTCTTATTGATACATAAAAAAAATGGAACAAATATTAAAAAAAAAATACAAAATAAATGCTTTTCATTGATATATAAAAAACATGAAATAGGATTAGGTCATTATCAAATATGTCCGATGCAGTATCAATTTTAACTTATTTGCTCATTATTAATTGTAAACTACAAGTTTTTGATGAAGACAAAGATCAACCATTATGGTCAAAGCAACAACCTCAAAAAGAAGTTCAAATATCTTCAGTAATAAAGCTTCAAATCCAAATGTTAAAATATAAAGGTATATGATACAAACCAATACTTCAATTACATGAGAACAAGTCATATTTACATATGCACGTAAAGTATTTTCAAAAATCAAAATAACATTAACAAAGTCTTAAAACTAATATTTTTGACAAAATACATAAGTGTATTCGAATACAGCATCATGTATTCGAATGCAAAGCAAGTCAGAAGCAAAAGTAAAGTTGTATTCGACTACGACTATGTGTAGTCGAATACACTTCAAGTCAGTGGCCAAAATCTTTATACCTGTATTCGACTACAACCTTCTGTAGTCAAATACAAAGTAAGTTAGTGGCAAATTTTCACTAATCTGTATTCGAATACAAGGTGTAATTTTTGAATATTTTTGAAAGTTACAAAGAGGTGTATTCGAATACAACTGGAAGCAATACAATTTTTCAGATTTGAAATGGCTCCAGATCATTGTATTTTTTCATCAAACCTCTTGGATCAATGACCACGAATCTGAAGAGATGTTTATGGAGTATAAATACCCCATAACTTCAGATCAAACAAGACACAATCCTTGAATCAATACCTTAAACAACTTTGAACAAAATTATATTTTTTACAAAGTACTTGCATTTCATTTTCATATCATTCAGAAAAGGTTGTCAAATACTTGAATTGTTATTGGATTGTTTATCAATATACCTTTTCTTATTCTTATTCAAATCATATTGTATCACTTGTAAAAGAAAGTAATACTTTCTTAAAAGTAGCTTATCTAAGATAGTGGTTGCTATCTTAGAAGTGTTGTTAGAAGTTTGTAGCAAGAATCTCAGGGTGGGAGTTGTACATTTTCTGACAATTAGTGGATCAATCTCTTATAGTGTGCAAGAGAACTGAACGTACCCTTGGTTATAAGGGGAACCAGGATAAAGCTATTGTGTTCATTTATTTACTGCATCTTATTATTAGTAGACATTATATTAACTCAGAAAATTCAACTATCATACAACGCCTAAGTCTCGTCTTTTACAAATACTTGAAAAATATTTGTAAATTCAACACTATTACAAATAAAAATAATAATAATACAAAAATTAATAATACTTAATCATAAAAATCAATAAATAATAATAATAATAATAATAATAATAATAATAATAATAATAATAATAATAATAATAATAATAATAATAATAATAATAATAATAATAATAATAATAATATATTGAGGTAGACTACAAGGAATATCTGAAACAATTTTTGACCCTAACATTTTGTTTTATTTAGAAAAAAAAGACAGAAATAAAAAAGAAAAGAAAGAAAAAGATAAAAAGAAAGTTAGTAAAAAGTAGAATGATCGATTAACTGATCGATTTGAATGAAAAAGTAAATAATTAAAGTAGGAGTGTGGTTGGTATTTTACATTAATTTATGAATATGAGTGTTTTCTTTTTAACTTAGAATGAGTGTTTTCTTTCCTTTAATTTTTTATGTGTTCTAAAGTTTTATTTTTTATTTATATATATGGGTTTTTTTTTCTTCTCTTTATTCCAAATATATGCTAATCCCTTACGGAAGTTTAGTGGAATCGAATCCTTAATTCATTGATATATTATGTTAAATCTAACTTTGGTATTAGAGTGCTAGTTGCATAATATATAATAACATCGGATTAAGAAATTTAATCATAAAAAAGAAAAGAGTGAGAAGAGAAAAAAGAAAGTTTTGAAAAAGGTAAAGTGATGATGGTATAACAGTAGACAGGTTTAGATTAGATTAAGATTAGAATATAGGAGACGGAGTGTAGCATCCCGCGGGATACACGGGGGAAATTTTTCTGTTGTCTACATTCTTAACTGGGAGACCCACTGTCTTCAAATCCTTCGTACCACGATTCTGATTCTGCATCACCACAACTACCAAAATTAATATTAGTAACAGTAATAATAGTAATATCACTATCACCTTATTATATATCTTAAGAGTTCTCTATTTTAGAATCTCTCATTTTCGGTGACTTTGTATTTATTTATTTTTTTAAATAATTTTTAACATTCTAATTTTAATTTTAATGAAAAAAGAAAGAATCAATGAAGCTGCACATGTATACGGATGTATGTATGTATTTTACTTTGAGTCACTACTACGTGGTGGTTGCTGTATATGTTGACACTTGACACTTGACGCGCGCACTTTTTACTGTACCCTATTGATTTATAAGCAAACAGAACCATGTGACCGTGACTATTTTCAACTATTAAGCCTCCACATTCTATGCAAAATCACATCAAAATGAAGTTATATTAAGGCACCATTAAAATCCAAGGACCCTCAATACTGCTCATAAATTACAGGTGAAGACTGAATAGATTCATTGTATTCAAATTCAAATTGTATTGTATTGTATTACCAGCTACCTCAATACTTTTACACGTTCTTTACTTAAACAGTACTCTTAAAAGACTAGACTTGGCTCTTAATTGCAAATCATTGATTATGCAATCATGATCGAATTGTCGATGTGGGGTACCACCAAAAGAAGCAAATTAAGGTAAGCTAAAATAAATAAACTGGAATATAAATTCACAGTTCACCTGTACATAATCGAACTTGATATTTAAGATGCTAGCACACCAACCACTTACACAACAAATACGGTATACTTTTGTTATTTTTTCTTTAGAGAAATAAGGTTAACAAGTATACGTAAATGTGTGTGCAAAAAAGTGTATAAGGCTACTTCAGTAAAACCACGACCAACTTTGTCTCGAGACACAACAATTTGGATTTCTAATTTAGTTTAGAACATTTGCTAATAGGAATTTGTACTTTTGTTCACAATGTTATAAGGAATTAAATTTTCTACTGGACGCAGTCATCAATGTGCTTGATTTTTCTTTTCTCAAGATACTAAAGTAATTGACCAATTGATATTAATTAGTTTTGCTCAAAGATAGTTTCCATCAAAATTTGTCCAAATTAAGATTCCCAATCACATTAATCATAATCACATGTTCCATCCTAAGAACAAATTGAATATTTTGGGAAACTCTCCAAGCTCTTGACCATTAGCATATAATTGTCTTGTTGATACATTACATAAATATATATCTAAGTTACCATTGTATGGTAGGAAGATAGGACTTATTCTAAGAGACAAAAACCAAATAGTACTACATAACTTATGGTTGATCCTACAAACACATAGCCATTGAAATTACAAAACAATTACATAAACCTTATTAACCTCCTCAATAATTTACCTAAGGATCAAACATGGTTGCCACTTGCAGGCCCTCCTAGTGTTAAAGCCAACCCTTGAAGATCACTCCTGATTTTATTATGTTCTTCAGGTAAGGTCATAATAGTAGAACCTCTTGTGATTGGAGACGGTCGAGCAAGTAAGGGCTGCCTTACGCCATAGCAAGGCTCGGGACGCGAACAAGTAGTTACTTGTGGGGAATCTCTCAAATTATCCGCATGATTTGAGTTTATTAGAGGTTGAGTTGAGGGAAATAAACTTGGTAAAGAACAATTTGGTTCAGCTACTCCTGCACCCTGATACATTATTCATTTGTTACATAAATTTGTTAAAGAACTTGTACTAATTAACTAAAAAAATGTGACATTATGGTAGCAAAGTTCAAAAGCTTACTGGTGCAAATAAAACTCCTCTGAAAACTCTTCCATTCACGATTGCGGTCATAAGAAAACCTGAATCAAAGGCTGCATCAACTTTTCCGCAAACTTCAGCTCCGATCTAGGATTCAAAAACAAGTGCGAAAAAATAAGAAACTAAGAATAAACTATAACAAAACAGAAGAAAATTTTAGCATAGTTAGATTTTAAAACTTGAATGTAAAGGATTCACCAGGTTCTGAGTGTGTCCTCGCCCCGCAGACTTTGGTTCTATAGCTTGGTGTCGAGCTCCTTTTTTATCCGCATCATCATGAAGATATTGTTCTTGCTTAGGTTGATAATCGATTACTTGAACATCTTGTTGACTTACTTGTGTGCAGTTCTTCAAAACTCTCTTGTTACTTGATAAATTGTCAAGCTGACAAATACTTGGAATTTTACTGATGAGTTTGACTCGATGATACCGCTGAGATTCCAGGACAGTAGCTTTTGGTTTTTGACCTGGAGTCTGTTCTTGATCAGATTGAGATGGAGATGAATGCTGAGACAGTGAAAGAGAATGTTCTTCTTGTTCTGATTCAACATCCCAAACCTTTGTAGCCGCAATTCTCCTCCTCTTCTGTTGCGAGGTTCCTGCACAACATTGCAATTTTAAGTCGAATACTCGAGTCTTCTTTCACAAGTTAACAGTCTTAAAAACCCACCTGAATCAAACTGATAAGGTTGTGCTTTTTCTGATGCAACTCCGTAACCCCATTTTCCTAAGACTTCCATATTATTATTCCCGATTCGCGGAGATTTCTGGTCCAAAACACATTGTTAGTTCTTTCTCGAAAAACAAACTATAATGTGAACAACAGGTACTACTTGTTACTTGAAACAAAATTGCTACATGAACTTTTTACCGTTACTGAGTTAATATCTGCTCCATCTCCAAGGATGGTCTTCTTTTCTTGATTCCAGTAAGTTCCAAAAACTTTGCACCTGGATGTGTTGTTAAGTCCGTTCGGATGCTCTGCTGCAAGCTGCAACACTAGTAGTTCATTCAAAGGACGTTCATCTTCGCCACACCTGCTACAACATGATAACAAACTATTAAAATGAAAATATTCTATGCTGAATGAAATAGAAAAAGAAATGTGCATTGTCGCGGCAATTAAGGAATAAAATGAGGCTAATTTGATCCGAAACCTACCCGCCATATATGACAATATCAGTGTCTGCAACAACAGCGGTATGAGAAAATCGCCCCTGTGGCTGTTGACCATGTATATCCAGTTGAGTCCATAGACAAGTGCATATGTCAAACACCCAAATGTCATTGCAATAACGTTTATCTCCAACCCCTCCAATGATGTATACCTGATGTTATAAATCATCAAGAGTTCATCTACTTATTAGTTGTTAAGTCTAAAAAAGTACCATATGTATAATATAACATAAGTAATAACTAACAGTTTGAATTAATCCAACGGCTCAGAGCTAAGAGCACTGAGATGAGAGATTAATCCAACAATAGACTTCTGGCTGAATGGACTACATATACATGAGAGGATTATTACAAGTAAAAGTAACTAACCTTGTTATTAAGAAATTTAATTAAATATATTTAATATTCTGACGTACATTCTCAAAAGTGTTATTCATTTAGAAATATTTTAGGAATGACATCATTATATATGATAATAATAATTAAATTTTTATTTTTGTCGTTGCTTATATTTGAGATTAAAGCTACGAACAAGCAAGAGAACATGCCTTGGTTCCAATATTCACTGCTGCATGACCTGCTCTGACTCCTGGTGACGAACCTTGATTTTTCAACTGTAAAAAAAAAGAACAAAAAATCAAAGTCATTATCAAGTAGAAAATAAGGATTTGTGGTCAACAAAATTATCAAATTTGATAGAGAAAACCATACCCTAGTCCAAATCATTGTTTCCATATCAAGCAAATTAACATCACCATGATACTGATCACCACTATCTCCACCATAAACAATAAGCTTATTCCCAACAGAAAGTGTACAATGACTATCTCTAGGAACAGGTAAATCACCTTTAACCTCAGGATTACTCCATCTCATAGTTCTAAAGTCTAAAATGTGCAAATCATTTAAATAATTTGCATCACCTTCACCACTACCACCAAAAACCACTAGTCTTTCACCACCAACAAGTGTTGCAGTGTGACTCTCCCTTGGAGAAGGAGGTGTTCCTTCACATTTAGGACTAACCCATTCTTTGGTAAAAAGATCAAGTATATGTATGTCATTCACTTTCTTGAAACCATTTGTACCTCCAAAAACTATCATTTTATGACCTACAAGAACAGCACTATGGCTATCTCTAGGACCTGGTTTTTCACCTGTTGTAGCAACTTTGCTCCATTCCATGTTGTCAAGGTCCAAACATAGAACATCACTAAAATGTAATCCTCCACAACATCCCTGAAATTAAATTAGTATACATATATTAAGTTTTGTTACTTTATAAAACATGTTTAATTTTAATTTAAAGCTTTCTTTAAAATAAAATATATATATCAAAAGCCAACTAGTTTCACAATCATTAAAAAGAAGAAATTAAGTTCACGCTTTCTAGTGATAGCTATTCAACTATTTCCATCACCTTTATATCTAAGAATTTTTGTGAAGAGAAAAATAAACAAGCTTCTAAGTTATTTTGTTTAAAAATAATTATAGTTATGAGAGGTTTGCAATGATTATTATAAACAATTCATTAAAAATAATAGCTTATTAAGTAATAACCAAGATAAAGGTTTTTTGGTTACAAAAGTATAGAGCTATATGCATGTTTTATAAATTGAGAAACAGAGAAGAAGGAAAAATTGTGAGTGTTTTTTATTTCTATATTAAGAAAGCAAAAATATGAATGCAAAGGAAACACGTATTGTCCCACTAATTAGAGAAAGAAAAATGAATTCAGTTGATTTGTCAAGAAGAAATATGTGTGCTGAGAGAAATTAGGAAAAAACTAAAATTCAGAGAAGAAAGTGTTTTGGTTATTAACCAAAGATAGCTAGAAAGCAAGAAAATTGAAAGAAAAAAAGTACTAATGTACTATGAGTTAATGAAATTATTATCAAGCATATCCCCTGAAGTTCAGACATTAAACACAGAGTACATATATTATAAATAAATAAATAAATAAAAAACATAATATTTTTGAATAAGAATAATAATAAAAATTAAAAAAGAATTTGATTGATTCATATTTCATACCCCAAAAACATACATAAGTCTTCCAGAGAAACAAGCTGAGTGACCCCATCTTTGAGAAGGATTAAAACCCAAAAGCTTAGGATACAACCACATTGCTTTCTTCTTAGGAGTTTCAGCAAGAAGAGAGCTCATTTTTGAATGTATTGTGAGGTGAGAGAGTTGAATGATTAATAGAGTGCTTGACAACGATGAAATACAAATAAGAAGAGAGAAAGAAAAAAAGAGTCAAAAGAAGAAGAGATGAAGAAGAAAGAAGCTAGGCAAGTGATGTATGAAGTATGAGTATCAAATCAAATAGACATGAAAAGATGGGCGCTTTCATGTCTAAATCACACTGCCAACCAACAGCAACAGATGATGGTTGTTGTCAAAACAACATTATTTTTTTTTTTTTTACTTATTTCTCTCACTCCATACATTAGTCTAGTCACCGAAAATATTATACTACTATTCAAGAATGTCATTTGTAATTAAAAACAAATTATTATTTTTAAATAGAATTAGCTTACTTAATAGTAATAAAACAGAATGACACACAGGTAGTGTTTGTTATAGTAGTATAGAAAGTGTAAACATTCGTGCGGTGTTTGGTTGGATAAGTTTGAAGATGAACATAATGTAGTGATGTAAAATCATGGAACGTGACGCCTGTTGAAGGGAAAGTGAGAGTGTGTGTTTGAATCAGATGATTTTTCTTATTATTATTATTATTATTATGCCTAGGTTTCTTGTTTTTCATAATTTATGTATTAAAATAAATGGTGGTGTGTGGGGGCATAGGGTTGTTGGAAATGATGAGGAAGTTGTTTTGGGTTTGAGGTCCATTCACGCATGTAGCTAGGTTTTAGACACGGAAACCGCTCTTCATTCTGTTCCCAAAACAAACTCGGTTCTATACTCAATTTTCTACTCCCTCCTTAAATGAATCACGACGTACTACTATAAACAAATATACAAACTCGCTTCCCTACTCAATTTTCAATTCCCTTTTTCAAATGAATCACTGTCTTAAACTTATATAATGTGATTTTGGTTTTTTACTTCAAATAACTCAAATTAATCGTATAATTATTTAAAATGTCAGTTCCTTTAGTTCATGACATTGTAAGAATTGTGAATTATTTTAACAAAAATGTTTTTTTTTTAATTTATAAAAAATAAATTATACTTTTTAGAAATTACTTTAATCATTCAATTACTAATTTAAATTTTTTGATCGAATTAAGAATCAACGAAACAATATTTTATTTTTTAAAAAACTAAAATAATAGTTTATCCAACAAATATATACTAAAGATGAAAATTTTGTATTGGAAATTGTGAAATCTATTTGTTCAAAATATAAATATTATTTGTAGAATCATTAATATATAATTTTAAGATACGTGTTAGTATGATATTCATATTCATTATTTTCCCACTCTTATTGAAAACAATTGGTAGAGTAGTTAATAAGTTAATTTTATATATTAAAATTCATAAAGTAATGTTCTATTTAAATGTTTTAAATAAGGGAATAGGGATATATATGTTTGGAAGAAAATAAAATAAACATGCCTAAAAAATTGAAAGGGTATTTTTCTCAAGTTTTTGTTTAATCGATAAATATCGATATTCTTAAATTGAACATCATTTTTAAAGTTTGAACATGAGACATCGAAGTTGTGTAAATTTTTTTTGTAGTAATTAAATTATATAATAAAAATAAAAGATTAAATTAAATAAAATTAAAAAAAAAATTTATCTTTAAGCAAGAGAACAGTTTTTAAAATTTTCATATATTAATTTTAAAAATATAATTTTTTTTATAAGAGATAGTAAATATCCTCTATAAATTTAACTGTATAATTTCGAATTAATAATAAAATATTTAATTTAAAAGTATCGATAATTTGTAAAATTAAATTAATACTTAAAGATTAATTGTAGAATTAAAAATGAATAAAAAGAGGGAGTAGTTTGATTAAAAGATATGGGGATTGATGGAGAGTTAAGGGTTTAAATATTTAGAGTTAATTGGTCTTCACCCAAGTCTCGAGTGGGATGTAGATCTAGAAATGTTATCTTTCCAAGGTTCCTCGGGGCAGTGTGGTGCTTTGTTCCGTGGAAATTCTTTTTAGTTTTGGGAAATGAGATTGTGTTTGTTTACCTTAAAAAGGCCAGGCCTACTGTACTCTTCTTTTTTAATGTTTTTTTATACACTATACTATCAAATAATTAAACCAAACATATTTTATGTACATTTAACATGGCATGGCACGCATATACATATTAAAAATATTTTATTATATATTTTCTTATAAATTAAAGGTTTTAAATTTTAATTATTATTATAAATAAAAATTAACATTTTTTATTTTAAAAAAATTTACCATAATTAACTACAAATGTTCAACTTAATAACATCACAGTTACGAATTGAGTTAAGGTTTAAGAACAAATTAATTAATTTTTTTTATCATTTAATGTTATTATTTGTAATATATCACTTATTTAATTCAAAATATTTAATATTAATAATTGAATGTAAACTTGTGTATTTAACTTTTTTTAAGTTTAAATTTGGATTTTTCCTCTACAAAATTTCTTATTTTGATTCATTATATTTAATACTAATACATTATTTTTTCTGTTTCAAAATAACTTAGTCATTTATTTATTACAGATATATTAAAAAAAAAATATATAAATGAAAGAGAAAATAATATTTTTATCAAATTATCGTTCTTAAGTATTTGTGTATTATCAATGTCATAAATATATAGTAACAAATATTATACTAAAAATGAAGTAAATAATATTAATTAACGGATAAAGTTAGAAAGAAGTGCATTGAAAATTGAAAAAAAATATTTATTTTAAAATAATTTATTTTATAAATAAATCAATTATTTTGAGATAGATTAAATAATACTTTAATAAAAAAAATTATAGTACGTTAATAATGTTAAAAAATTCAAGTGCTCCTAGCTACTAGTCTATTGTACTCCCTCTTATACTAGAAATGAGTTGAGTTAAAGTCCAATTTGATTCAACTTGACTTGGTTTGAAATTTGACTCAAGTTCCTCACAAACTTTATTTTCAACTCAAACTTAACGAAAGTTCAGTCAAATCTTAATAAAACTTAACTAAGTGCTACATAATTTCAATTAGTCCAATGATCAATTTTCTTAGATAAAAAATTGTCTATTATTTTTAATAATTGAGCTTGCAGTTCTTACTCAAGGGCCCTTTCCAAGCCTCTCAATTTCATTCATTTGGAGAAGCCCGCGTTGCCTCTTCAAAGTTTGCGACTTCACCTTTAATCCTTTAATGTGTAGCTCTAGCACAAGACTTGTCAAGAATGTCTCATGCACTTGTCAATAATTTTTTTCAAACACGTTTGAATCTACACATTGGTGAATCAAGAACATGCCTTACAGGCTTTCTTCTTCAAATCACTATGTGTTGCTTTCTCTTTGGTGAAAATATATTTTCTTCTTCGGTGACAAATGATACCAAAAAACATGTGGTAATATATTTTCTTGAAATGAATTAATCATAACCATATAATATGAATACATGCCATAAAGTTGACTACATTGTATGTACCAATTAATACCTTGGTTCGAGAATTGATATGTATGATTCCGTTGTTTGTTGGAAGAAATGGTTCAGCGTGACGGATACGGTGTCGTTCATCACCGAAGCCATTTCTTGTTCGCACACCAAATAGTCAAAACAATGGTGGAGTAATAAACACGGCATAAACCTTATTAGATGTTTTTTCTTAGTCTTAATTTTGTTTTGTTTTGTTTTTTCATCAAAAGAAAAATAAGGCAAAGCTCGCAAGGCTATACAAAGTTTTTGGGCCTTATTGCCGTTACCTACAAAGCCCATTCAATATGTGTATCAAGGAATATTTTCAAAAACTTTTTATATTTGTTATTCTTTTTTTTTCATTCAAGATACTTTACAAAGTTACTCACTCATTCTTGGAACTTCCAGACGCATGCATATATGCCAATAATTTTCTTAAAAAATCTGGGAAATTTTTGGAGAATAAAACAGTGAACCCTGGAAATGCACCTTTTCCATCCACAATAATTGTAAACATGGAATATCAACTTTTCCAAGAAAAGCTATAGAAAGACACAGAAATATATAGTAAAAAAAAAATGTGATTGAGACAACTAATATCAAAGTGAAACTATAACCAAATGGAGTTGCTATGTAGGCTCTCTCACTTTATGCATAGATGTCTTCCATGAAGAATCTAGGCCATTAGAAAGACACTGTTGTGTGTTTACTTAGAAAAACAAGTAACTGTAGATGATGGGGAAAGTGAATCAAGTGTACAATGTTGGTCATTCACATTCCACTGTTCATGTCTTTTTATGGTTACTTTATTTTTCCTTTAAATAATCCTTCCAATAAGTTGTAAAAAGAAATCAATCTCAAAATAATTTAATCCAAAACAAACCCGTGAATGCTTAGTTTTTTCTTCTTCCAAAAAAAAAATTAAATAAACTTTTAATCCTTAAACGTAATTTTTTCAAAATTTAAGGATAATTTTTTTAAAAAACTTTTAGTCTTTATTTTGACTTTTTTTAAAAAAATTGATAATTTTAGTCATTATAAAATTATAATTAAAACTAAAAGTAAATATTTTCTTTTAAAAACTAAACTTAAAAATCATAATAATTTTATAGACACTAAATACATTTAATTCATAAAAAAAATCCTTTTATAACTTCAATCCAAATTATGATTTTGAGATTGCAAATAAAATGTCAAATGAGCAACTAAAGTCCAATCTAGGTATCCCTCTCCCCTGCACCTATAATATGGAAAACAACAGATAGGGGATAAATTTCTTTGAAATAACTAAAAATAACTAAATGCATATTTATTCTTAAGTTTTAATAAATAAAATAGTAGGACATTTTAAATGCAATGCATCTTTAAATTCAATAGTTATATGTAAAAAATAATTTGAAAGAAAAGATATTGAACACTGAAAAATGCATTATTTAATATACATATATATTAAATGGTAGTGAGAAGAGATTTTTAAATAATATCTACTATATTTAATAGATATTAAAATATTAAATTATTGCACATTTGCACTTTCACTTATTTTAATTTTTTTGTCTGTAAAACAGATAATAAATACCATCACAAACTCACACACACAATTGTGAAGTTCCAGATTCAAACTCAAAATAAAACATTCAACATAAAAATATCAACATTTTTTCGGTTGAAGTTGAACTAAAATATAAGGACCGCACTTTAGTTGATTTAATTTAATCTATATAAATATGAGCACAACTCACTGTACATTTATGATCACAGTCTCAGGTTTCCAACCACCACTTTTTTCAAATAAAAAATCATACATAATATATCTGCTCCCATTTCCTCAAAATGAACACTTTGCTCAAATTCAAATAATAGTGAGCACATGAGATTTCCCTATGAAATTATTAAACCCTATCAGAATCACCGCAATCCGGCGGCAAATCTGTTTACACTTCTAAACCCAAGAAAAGAATTCAAAAATCAAGAAATGCTTTACAAAACGTTTATGCATGGTAGACCTAAATACCTAACTAATTCAATTTGCTATGTGCACTAGTATAATATAAATCACACACCATGCTAATTGTTTCCAAAATATCTTAGTTCTTGTCCACATCCACCACTCTTTGCAATAAGGCAGGTAATGGAACAACTGCACAAACAGAATTTCCTGGTTAGATAAAATATTGTTAGACAAGAGACAGGTAAGAGAATAAAAGTATTAAACATATTAGTTAGTTACACAGTATGGCTAATTATACTAACTATTGTACTTAACTTGTATAACTAACTAACTAATATGTTTAATAAAAAGCACCATTAGAAAACCATAGATTGAGGATTACAAGTAAAGGACATTTTTTTTTCACATTTTTATATTATTAGACATGTTGGATAGAAAAATATGCTAGTAAACAAGGAACAGTAAATACAAGGGATACTTACATAAATATCAATAATGAGGATAATAAGAAAAAAGGCTTTTTTGTTCGTCTGTTGGATTTGATAACCATCTACAGAACATCCATGCTGCACCGACCACGGATAGTAGAGACAACATAGCTAAACATCCAAAATGAGAAGGATCGTTTGCGATTATTGCGACACCAAGCATTATAGACTCTGCCAAACTTGCAACAGCAACTTCTGTTGTCCCAATGAGATTTGCTTTAGATGATGGGATACCGGTTTGGATAATTTGTGCGCCTACAACATCATATGACATGTGTCCTAGCCGTGACAAAATCTGCAGACATTAGAACAGTGGTTTAGGCACAAAAATTTCAAGTGAATAAATTTAACAAAATCTAATTTAGCATCAAAATATAAGTTTGAGCATTTCCAAAACCACTGTGCTTATACCAAATACGTATGATGCAGTGTGGCCTAGACATGCTCACACAATATTAATGAAATGCTAATGTTCATCTAAATACTACAATGGGGCGTGGCCTAGATATGTTCACACATATCTGAATGAAAAAGATATGCCTACTATTTACCATCTAAATACTAATTATATCATTTCATCTACGTCATAGTCCATAGTATTAAAAAGCATAGCTTTTAATTTTGGTCATCAATAGACAACCTGCCAATTCAAGAAATCCAGCACTGTAAATAACATACATCTGCTAATGTCCCACAACCTTGTCTGTCCTTGTCTTTTCTCTATATTTCATGGACAAAATCCAGAAGTTGCAATAGACACGATCCAAATTCCGTGGCCTTTAGGATCACTTTTATTTTATTCAAACAACTAAAGGAGTGTCTATTCTAATTCCTCTAACAACATCATAGAAAATAAGGCTTTAGAAGAAGCTTTAAAGGCAAGTTATTGTACCCTAAATGTATCACAGCTGTATCTAAAACGTACTTGTCAGCAATTTCATGAAGAAAAAAAGAATTTGAGGATACTCCTTGGAATCATATGAGTATGTCAAATACAGGTATGAGAATGATATTTTGGCAACTTTCGAGTATCCAGACTTCAAATACCCCTACCATTTCTACCCGTTAGCCACGACTTAGATTGTTGTAATTATAAGCTTAGATAAGCAATAATCAAGGGCAAAACATTATTTAGTGACTTACAATCAGAAACAAGAAAACAAGAAGTGGACTCTGATGTGATATTGATCCACTCATATATACAGCAACAGCCATGCTGAGAAGTAAAGCTTGAAACACCAACCCGACTGCCCCAGCCTGGAAAAGAGAGAATTTTTTCAATGAAATCATTTATATATAATAAGTTCTCATACTTTCTTATGTGCAGCATTTAAAAATAAAAATGAAAAGCTAAAGATACCTTTAAAATGCCAAATTGCTTGACAAGAGTTGAAGACACAAATGTTGCTGCCACACCCATAAAAGCACACATTCCGCTAAATCCTCCAATGATAGATGGATGTAAGCCTGTATAACATTTGAGGGGAGAACTTGGACTTTAGCACAATAGCCTAAAAATTTAACCCTCGACCTCAAATAAAACAAGGAAAAGGAAAGATAAAAGAAATGAAAGAATGAAATAGATTATTAGTTTAAATATGGAATCCAATCATTACTAGATCCAATCAGAAGTGCACACTACAACAATAAACCTTATATCATATATCAAATTTACGCTTTTTTCCCCTTCTCTTTTTGACTGTTATAGCATTCAATTTAACAATAACATATTAAAAACCATGACTTCACTCCAAGGAGGACCTCAACAAACAATACTTGGAAACACAATTCGTGCTAGACAGTGGATATTAACATTTTTTTTTACAAACGGATATTAATATTGAAATGAGTAAGAAACAAAAATGGGGTATTGACCATGTAATAGCTATTCGAGTATGAAAGATTTGACAATTAAAAATAAATCAAAAACATGAAAATTTGTCATTGTCACTATGAAAGACAGAAATTCTTGAAAACTTTTTGAAATCAGACGTGCTTCACTATAATCACTATGAAATAACTGATCTGTTAGAAGTGAGAGAAGTTTCCCCCAAAAAATGGACTATCAAGGAAATATTCACATACCCTGCTGTGTTAAAAATGCTGTCATCAAACTGCCTGGTGTGAGAACAATATTGAAGTAGAGGAGCACCCACGCAATACTAGCAGGAAGAACAGGCTGACCTAGATACTCCTTCCAGCCGAGCTTGATGGCTTCCAGACCTTTAACCACTGGCTTTCCAGCAGATAGATGTAAGCATATTTAAATTTAAAATATCGAGATAATTCTCTAAAGAAATATCGGCTTAAAAAGTACCTATACTGTCAGCATCTGGTGCAGAATCTTCACTGAATGATCTGCAACAGGTTTGTGATGGTTTAGGCCGGTCAAGAACACCAGTAGAAAGCTTGTTGGCTAAACATGTTAAAACAATCTGCAAATTACAAATGATGAGTGAAAATAAGAATGAATTCATTTTCTGACGAAGGAAGTTATAGAACAAGAAGAAAAGAATAGAACTTACTGTAACAGGAAGTAATCCCATCATTAAACCAGAAGCAAATTTTAAGCAGGTTACAGGATGAAATTTGGAAAGAAGGACTCCAAACAGCAATGCTCCAGCAATCTAAAAAAAAATTGCGAGTTTTCAATCAAAGCTACTACAATTGATACTTAATAAGAAAGTTCCTGAATATATATTTCATTCAAAGAAACATATAAGTGAGCTAATTCACTTAGTGCAAATACATAAATTAAAAATACTAGAAGTACCTCAGATAAGAGATCAATTCGATTTAGAACAGCATTTGCCTGTGCAAGTGCGACTGGCCTATTCACTCCTGTCAACTGTGGAGATAAACCACCGAGGATCAAAAATAAATATAATGAATAACAAATCACATGTAAAAGGAACACGAGAAGCGTTGAATGACAATACCAGCACAACCCAGTCACGCTCATTTGCAACCCCCAAAGCTACACCACAGAGCCTCTCAATAGCCCCAGCTGAAACCAATATGACAAACCATGGACGCAGAAGCAAAGTAGACACTGAAGTAGGAGGCACTGAATGAGCATGGATAATCATAGCTGCGGATAGCAACTGAGTAGCTGCCTGAAATATAAAAATGATTGTTTTAAGGAAAAAAGAGCTATATCCTGCTTGATTTTATATAAAAAAGAGCTACTAGATTACTTGCCTGAATGATAGTTAAGCAGTTATATGCAGGCACTCTGGGCAAATGGTCCATTACTTTGCCAACCAAAGGGCCACCAACAATTATAGCCACTTTGGTGAAGAAACCCATCACAGCAACTGGTAAGAGGCTTGAATGAATCAAAGCAATGGCAGAAGGCCAAGCAAAATTCCAAAGCTGCTCCACAAAATTTGCAACAATGCAGCTACTATAGAAAGCTGAAAACATATAACCTTCGAGTTAAGAGTGGCTTAGATGATTCAACCTCACAATCATCAATTAATGTACAAGTCCAAAGGCATGGAATAAGATCATTGGACAAGATAACTTCCATCAAACAATTTTTATAACAAAGAACAGAGAACAAGATCTTCTTACTAAGCACATCTCAAGTTATAAACTGCATTTATGGTACTGTCACATCAAGCAAATGAAAGCACTTTCGAATTTTAAAAGTATAACAATCTAGTATGCCGCACCAATGTAAGATTTTCAGCATTAAAATAGGTTTGAAATCACAAACTAGCTAAGCCGATATATCAATTGGTTAATATTCCATATAGGGGAATGGATAGGGTTTTAAATGCTTTACAACCCACAAGTAAATAGGGGGATTTTGGTTCAAGCTATTCACCCAGGAGTTGGGGAAGAAAAGAACGATTGAGGGAAAGCAAGAGGACACATTATTAATTAGGGCATTACATTTGCAGAAATATAAGCCATGTAGTGTTACTATGTTAGTTTGGTGTACATTTATTTTACCACATTAAAAAACGATAGAACTAAGACAACATATATATATATGCTATAAATTGAGTTGTAAAGGTTGGAAAACATCTGACCATGTAACCCGGCAGGGTGAGCTGGAATAGCTGCAAGAGCATGCTGTTCCTCTTCAGACAAAACCTTCAGAACAAACCATATAAATATGAGAAACAGTGAGACAAATCTTAATAAAACCTAAAACAATTTATAAAACCTACAGGTAACGATGTCAAGAGAGTATCTACAAACGTGGTTTCAGAGAGTAAGTTCAAACACTCATTCTCCAAAATGTCAGTATTGAGTTTAATTGGCACAGGACATTCAGGTTCAACAATTGAACACTCTCCCTCACTCTGTTCCTCATTACTGATGTTAACATGATCCAATTCCAAATGTATATCCGTATTTGTAATCGAACATTTCGAACTTAAACAACTAAATCTGCAATAAAAAAATAATCACACTATTAGAGGATAAATATAGAGATAGAGGTATCTTTTTAGTAGCTTGTTATTCTTTCGCTGCCTATATAAATTGTGCATATTGTATTAATTGATTAAGCATAACATACAGAAACATTTTATATAAAGAACACTTTGTATTACACATAAAGAAAGTAAGAAATTTGAAGTTAGAAATGCTTATACAGAGACAAAAAAGTAGAGAAAAAGAAAACCTGTGAGAGATAAGAGGGTAGTAATTGAGTTTAAAGCGTCGAGAAGTAGTGAAGCGATGGCGAAATCGAGATGAAGACGAAGGATGAAGGGGTAATTTGGTGAAATGAAAATTAAAGGTGGGCGAAATAATAACCATAATTTACGCTTCTTGTGAAACTTCAAGCTGTGGAACTTGAAGGAAAACCAATTAAGTTTCGTCAAACTCATGCAGTCTTAAAAAACGCTTAGACTAAGAAAAATAACCCTAAAATATTTCCCTCTTTCAACCTTCCTTTAGCGTCAAGTTCATTAGAGAAAGAAAGTGAGAAGAAATGGGGTAGGTGTTTGCGGCAATGACAAAAAATCTTATCTATGGGTAATGAATGTAATGTTTGGATGGATTTTGGTGTATATGGCGGAGAGTGCAATTGGTGGTATCTGTTTGTGTGGCCATTTTTTCGCTGCTTTCTTTTTCTTTCGTGAAACTATATAAATCTTCGACGTGTATCCACGTGGAAGCGCTCTTCTATCGTTTTACGTATGTCATTTGGTGTCTATGTCAATTTTTGTAAATACGGGAAATATACTTCTAGACTCGATTTTAGACTTTGGATGCTAGGATTCTATCCAAACCACTTTTAGAATGAGGAACAAAAATCAACTCTCATCTTAATTTTCTTTTTCTTTTGATAAAAACTCCCCGATATCGAGGAATACAAAAGATACATTCAGAGAGGATTATGAAGGGTTTTAGTGTGTTTTGTTTTTTAAAATCTCTTTTACTTTTTATAATACCTTCAAGTTTAAGAAAATACTACTTATATGTATTCTTATTTCATTCCTTCAAAAAATACTAAGAGTTGGATTTAATAGGTACTTGAAAATTTTAATGGAATTAAAATTTTAATAGTTTAAATATTTCAATTATTTTTTTTTAATTTATAATACTTTAGTTTGGATAGATAAATTATAATTCATCATTCTTAGACTTTGTATGGACATTTTGTAAACTTAAATAGTTTTGGAGTAAAAGTAAAAGCATATATATATATATATAAATGGTTCAAAATGAGAATTTTATACTAATTTAAAACATTTAATTGCTAATTTAATTAAAAATCATATTTAGAGAGAAAAAAAGTTGTTTGCCATAATAAAATAGAAGGGAAAAACGGAAGAGTGGCACGTATTTGGGAAGAGTGTATAGGTGTCGATGGGTGTCCATGCATGTTACATTGTACGAAAGTTCATACACATACTCTCCCATCTCCACTCAAACATCACACACAAAGCAAATAATTAAGAATTGGAAGGAAAAGAAAACAAGACCATGATTCCATCACAATCAAACACCCAACTCATGAATGTTGTCGTCAAACAATCTTTTCCTGATGACTCTGAGAGCTTCTATGCCAAACTCACCGACTTGTTGGACTCCTCTGGACTCACTCTCATGTCAGTTTCTTCAATCTGTTTCTCATTTTCCATTTTGTCCTTACTTTTTTCGTTTGCATGTGTTATTGTTGTCATGTGAAATATGAAACATTCAATATTATTATATATTGTATATTCTTTTTTTTATGAAATTATTTGGAAAAAAAATAGGATGGATATATCATGCACCTCTGTTCCAATTCTACTTGGCAGTTTCAATGTCCGAGAAACATCCTTAGACTTATACCTTTTTTACTTGGAGGTCACTAGAAGAGGAGGATTTCACCAGGTATTTGTCCACATGATGACATTATTTTGTTGTCTTCATAAATGCATGTGTATATATTTTATGTAGCTTCTATTCTAACATCAAATTTATCCATCCAATCCAAAGATGTTGTGTCTATAAAGTATAATCTATAATTAGTGTATGATTGATTTCACAGTGGGGGTCACAAAATTATAGTGAGCTACTATGATTTTGCAAAACTATAGAAGTAGCTTTTGTATCATGATTTTGTTCACGTCACCCGCAAAACCAAACTTACACTTTGTCAAGAGAGGCTTAAGTAATTATATGAATTTGAGTCCATTGAATGTTTACAGGTTGGTCAACAAAAGAAATGGGGTGAAGTTGTTTGTGCACTAAAATTGGAAGGCAGTAATACAAAGTTATGTGCTCAAGTTGAAAAGCTCTATGCTCATCTTTTATACAAATTTGAGAAATTGTACTTCTACAGGTGCCCTGCAACTAGCAGCACCAAAGGTTAATTTACGAGACCAATTTATGGTTATTTCAACTAGATATATACTCGAATGAAATATAAACAAAAAAATGTTTTCAAAAAGTTGATCTATATTTCGACCATATACATCAACTTTTCAAATATATTTTTTTGTTTACATTTCATTTTAGATGGAGTATTGTTTTAGTCTAGTACTTCATGTATACCTGATAATGATATAAAGAGATGTTTCTAGGCAGTTTCTACATATAAGGTTTTAGTTTACAAATTTACTTGACTGATTATTGGACATAGCAGAAGACATTAATTTTAGCAATGTCCTTGTATTTTGTTTTTATTGCATTTTGATATTAAGTTAAATATGTACTGTTTATTTGTTTAACCTTAAATACTCTTTTCTTTTCTCCACACCCTCAATTTTTTCCAGTTAAAAGAAAGCATGAAGATGATCTGATGGTGGAGAAGATGTCCAACGACTACTCTAGCCAAATGACAGGTTATAAGTACCTATAATATTGATGGGAGGAAAACCGAATACTCAAGTGTTTTTGTACACCAACAAATTATCAACTAACTAACTAGCTGAATTCATAAGATAATACAACTTTGGTAACTAATCAATTAACTGTGGCCCTATAGTTGATTCAGTTACCACAGTTAATTAAGCCTATGTACTTATTATTGGCAATATGGACATAAGTTTTCTTTAGAACTCAATGATTTGTCGTATGAGTTTAACTGTGAATTCAGAGGTGCTTATGCAATAATATATAATTTGGATTATTACTTAAAGCAGGTGTTAGCTCTCAAGAACCTCAGGTGCTTCTACAATCACCATCAAATAACAAAGAAATGAAGAAACGGGGACAAAGTGGATATCAAATATTCCTCAAGCAGGAATGTGCGCGATTAAAAGCTTATTCTCAGGAAATAGATGGCACGAAAATCCTACGTATGGCTGTTGATGCATGGAAGAAGTTGTCTGACATTGAAAAACAGGTACTACAATTGAAATCGATCAAATGTCGAAATAATAGTTATGTTTCGCAACTAGCCCTTACTTGGTTTTCTTGGAATATGCAAACTTGTAATTATACTCTCATGTAGCCATATTTGGAGGAAAGCAAGAAGATAAGGGGGAAAAATAAGGCAGCAATGATCATTGAAAATAAACAGAAGAGCACTCATGAAGATCTTAAGAAGGATGAAAAGTGGCCTAGTATGTATAGTGGTGATTACTATGTAAGTTCACAGCCTCTTGCAAATTACTCTTTTGTTAACAATGCAGCAGGTCTTAAAATGACTGAAAAACCATCCAAGGATCCTTTATTTCTAGTTGGTTTTGACGCTTATCATTCGTCCAAGTGACTATGCATCAAGAGGTTTTATCTTCTTTTGACTCAAACAAAGCTAAGGTGATGTGCAATTATGGTTTTGATGAAACAGTAGCAACCAAGTTTGATGAATAGATAGCAACAATGTTCCAAGTCTCTTTAGTGAAGTATGTATATAACTAACTATAAACTGCTTGTGTTGTAAATTGTAATGCAAAATTTTGTTGGCATGGTTGCCAATTTCCTATTGAGAAAACTACCTTATTTTGTGGCTTCTATACTTATCCACAAAATTTTATATTTTCTATTGAACAATAACAGATAGGTAAAATCAAAGATCATGCATACACATGGTAAATATTAACAAAAAAAGAAATAATAATAATAATAATAATAATAATAATAATAATAATAATAATAATAATAATAATAATAATAAAAAAAGGCAAGAAGATGAGAATATTAATTAAGAGAGGTCTAGAGCCCTTGTGTTGTTTATTGGGAGATTAATTTGTCATCTTCCTAGCGTTTATCTTGACTATTCGTAATGATTTTTAAGTGAACTCAAATCAACGCTATAAATATGAGTCTCAATAAATTGAAAAAAAAAATGTCTACACCTCAACATTTTCATAAATTTTTATATTGAAATTTGAATCGTTCACAAAATTGAACCGTTCACTTGTGACTGGTGTAATTAGCAAGCGCGGCCCAAAGTAAGTAATGAACCAGGCTGATTTATATGTGGACCCAAAATAGCAAAGTATTTGGGCTTATCTTGAAAACGGCCCGCATATACCTCGTGGTAGTACAGGTGGCAAAATTAATCAAGCACCCTAGTATTCTTCCATAGATTTTTATAACAATGGTCAATGCTAGTATTTTTTTGAGAATGAAAATTGTATAGTGATAATTTATATCACTTTACTTTTTAATTCTTCTACGTAAATTATCAACGTAATTTTATATCTCTTTCACTCTTCATAGATATAACCTTTCAAAAAAATTGGAAAATTAACTAATTAAACGGTACAAGTACAAAATTAATATTTTTACAAAAAGAAAATAGAAACTCACTAAAGTAGAAGTCACTTTTGTCCAAATTTGGATCTTACAACAATTCCATAGTATAGCAGGTGTGAAATTGTTAAATTTAGATAGATAAATTTTCTCTCAATTGATTAAAAAATCTCTACCCCACTACACGTCTACCCCTACACCATTAAGCTATTATAGATCCATTATCCGTGGACTCGGTATTTCCTCTAATTGTTGCAGCAATAATAATAATAATAATAATTTTGTTTCGTATGATAAATCTTTGGCATTTGTATGTCACGACGTTGTGTAGTGATCATATTAGTATAATATTATGTAGAGGTTATTATTTATTTATATATGATGGTTGTTTTGTGGATAAGCAAGGGATGGATTGGGTAGCAAGGCAAACTCTCGCTCGCCGTTGCGTTTGATTAACATATTCATGTTAGGTGATCAATAATTGAAGATTCGTATGTCTCATTCGTCCCCTCCTAAAAGTGTATTATAGGGATTAACTTACAAACGAATTTATTAGTGCCTATATAGTCCACGGATTATTATACTCTATCTCTTTTAAAATAATCGATCATTTTCATTTTTAATATATTTATTTTCAATTATATTATTTAATTAATATTATTTGTACTATTTTTAATGTAATATACCTAATAAATTTAATAAAAATATTTTTTTTTTCTTTTATTTATATATTTTTTTAGTGAAAATTCAAATGACTCAAATATTGAGATTGGGGAAATAATATTTAACATAAGACCGAGTAAAAAGAGTTAGTTCCACCAAATCTCAAAATTAAATTCCAGCCTTGCAATTGTCAAATAATTTGGTTCAAACTATCATGCTAGCAAAGAAATTGATTGCAACATCACATTAATTAGCATCGCCCCACCTTTAGAAGAAATCCACAAAAAGGTCAAAGAAAATCACATGTGGGAATTTATCTTTTGGATATTTAATCTTTGATAAGATGAACTTTACTTTTGTAGCTATGATTGTTATTATTCCTCTTCTTTCTTTGTCACGAGACCAATATAATTGGTTGCAGCTCGCAAATGTTGGTGCTATGATCGTGATATTTTGGTTCACATTATTTGAGTAATTTTGAAAATATGTAGCATCAAATTTGCATCGAGTCAGATGTTGACTTTATTATTGATCAGGTCAACCATTCCATTGATAAAACATAAGTAAATAAATGGTTAAAAGATGTATGTACATATAAAAATGAGAAACTTCTTGACATGTTTATGTTTATTTATTGTAAGAAAACCATTTCGGGATGCATACCAGCCTCACTCACAATGTTGTTTGTCTTATTCGGTCCGATGATTTAACTAATCTTTTGTTGTATTTGTTTAATAAATATATCTTAATTGATAGCTCTAAAAATATTGATATTTAGAAGTTTCACTTCAAATATAAAATTTAACACATTTCAATTTTTAGAAATAAAATAAAATATTTCAATTTAAAGTGTCTAAATCTAGCAGTTAAACTATTTTGCAACAAAAAAAAATAGGCATTGAAATTGTTCATTGAGTGACGAGTGCTTTAAGTAAGAAGAGTAGGAAAAAAAATATAAGTTTTTTTTTCTTACAAAAGAAAAAACAGTTAGTTAATTGTGATATCAATAACCTTTTTTATCAAAAAAAAAAAAAAACAACAACAACAATGATATAGGTACATCTTAACTTTTTCTACACTCATCCAACATATCATTTTATTTTTATTTTTATTTTTCAATCACATCATAATATATTACATCACTCTATTTCTCTCAATATGTATACACACTCAATGCACATCAAACATTTTTCAAAAGAAAAAATATCAAACACATACCATATTTTTGTTTAGAGAGGTTCTCAGCAGAACTTCCGATCAATATAATATGACCCAAAAGGAGAAAGTGGAATGCAAATTGGCTTCTATGGATCAAATTATTGGTGTATTAGAAAAGTCAAATTAATTGTTTGACCATTAACTATAGGAAGATGAGCCGCATAAAATTATAAAAAAAAATGTTTGGTGTATATATATATATATATTGAGAGACAAAGTAACAAAATGATAAAAGAGAGTGATGTGATATCTGATAGAGAGAAAAAAAATGAAGTATTCAATGAGTGTAAAAAAATTTAACATATACATAAATTATTATTGTAAAATTATTGGCATCATCACTAAGTACAAGACATATTGATTAGTAACACAAGATAAATTTTGAAGTTGCAAATCTTGGAACCCACAAGGGAACACAAAATATTCTTAACAAATCTAGGAGAAAGGTAAGAAAACCTCGTTGTTTTGACCAAGTAAAAATAATTTCTGACCAAGGATAATTTAAAAAAATAATTTGAAAGCTATGTACAGCAATCTAGGGGTAGAAAAACATAAAATAAGGGAACAAAGTTCAGTACTTGACCATGTGTTTCTTGTTGGTACATAACACAGTTAATTAACTGCTCTTATCCAGTGAAAATTCCAAAATAAAAAAGAATTAAAGAGGGATTTGGTCTCAGTGTCACATGGTATTACAATTTAAAAATAGATATTTTACCAAAGTCATTGCATTGGACCAATTTCAATATTGTAGTTTTTATGAAGAATTGGCTCTTGGAGAGCGTAGACAGCAATGCATGTCTCTTTCAAGGAGGCAAATTGTTTTGGCTTGTCATTAGCATACTAGGCTGTTAAGATTTTTAAGAGATTTTTGTTTCAAATTTTGCATTCTTGCCACAGCTTTTTTATTCTATCGTGTCATTTTGTTAATTGCACATGCTCTTCTCAAACATAAGAGAAGATGAATCAATTTTGAGAGAGTGCATTTGCATTGCATACCAATAATGCACAAAATTATATTCTCCATCGACATTGAGAAGTAGTAGGCAATGTGGATGAAACCTGGCCACACCTCTGAGAGAGGAATTTTGAATCTATAATTAAACATTAAAAAAATATGATAATAATAAATGAGGGCCGGGTGATAGAAAAGTGATGAAAACAACCACATGCATGCTTTTCCTTTTTATTATTATTATTTATTTATTTCTCTCTATCTTGGCTTCTATTTGGGTGCATCACCCTCTAATCATTGCCAGGAATAAAAACAAACAAGTTTGGTCCCATTTTAGGAACCAATAAACAGAAGCCAACAACGTTTGTCTGTCCAATTGGCCATTTTCATTCATCAACACCTTTTTTCAATTAAAGAATAAAGTCTATTTTTTTGGCTTTCCAATATTATTCACCTAGCTATTTTATCTACTTTATGACAAATTTATTTACCTATTTAAACAACTCAATGTCCTAAGCATGGAGCAGGTTAATTGAATTATTTTAAAAAAAAATAGAAAAAAAAATTATCATAAATAATAATACGGATTGTATGGCTTTTATCACATGCTACACATTAATTTGTCATGTATGCATTTGGGCTGTCATTCATACCTTGCCTGCCAAAAAAAGAGAGAACAAGAGAAATAAACTTTATCACTTTTAGTGACATGCTTATGACTACTCTGATTTTCAATCTTGACCGTTGGATTTGAGACAGCAACGCTCATGTACTATTTGATTAATTGAATATAATTAAGTTTGAATACCCATTGTCGATTTTTTTTTTGTCAGAAGGTTTAAAATTTTGCACTTCAATGTAATTGTGACACATTGAAAATGTTATTTTTTCTTTGGAAAATAAGAGTTAAAAAAGAAGTTTTCCCTA
>NC_021163.2:6082273-6084143 GCF_000331145.2 Cicer arietinum
AAAAATGGTTGGTGAATACCCAATGTGTATTTTGTTTGAAAGAGAAAAAATAAAAATATTGACATATATAAAAGATGTGATAGATTAATTATGCAACAGAAAAAATATAAAAAGATAAATTAAAGTATTGAATAAATATTTTAAAATTTAATTGTGTTATGGAAATATATAAATATTGACAGAGTATGTTAAGACTATATAATAATGAGTGTCGACATTAAATTTGAATTGAGAGAAAAAAACACATAAAATCCAAAAATTATACAAAAATATCGAAAGTTTGCGTTAAAAAAATCATTTCCCTTACAAATTTGGGACCAACACGTATGGTTGATGAAAAAAATAAGATACCAACCACTACATAGATAAACAATAGATAACTATTATATGTTTGCAGCAAATGAAAGTTGAACATGCTTTAATATTTTCTTAATTTTTTCTCCCCTTTTCTCTCTCATCTATCTTTGGTTTCTATATCTTTGCAAGTAAGTTAAGATGATTGAGGCAGCATGGGGGATCTTATCCGTATTAGTGCAAAATAACAGTGATTAATTAGATAGGCATGTTCTTTTTGTTCGAATGAGGGGTAGGATAGACATGTTTTGATAAAGTGGACTCTATTCTTCAAAAAATTAGAAATGGTATGTGTCTCCCGTGACTAATCAATATGAATAGGAGTCTTTTTTGTGTTTTTCTTAACTCAAATTAATGATTTAATCTTGTAGATCGAGCAATTAACTTAGAGTAGAAAAATCAGTATTACTATTCATTTATTTATACATCAAAGATGAATATTGTATATATGTCATAAAAAATTAAATACTTTATCCGAAATATATTATTAAAAAAACTACTTAATAAAATAATGTAAATACATAGTCGGAAATTCATTGCCAAAACCGAGTATTGATCGGGTGCTGACATAGAAATAAAATATTAATTAATAATAGTAATTCAAGAATTAGTTAGGACTGCACGAGAATACAACAAATGAATTAATTAGGCAAGTTGTCAACTAGTCCATCTTGTTTAATCAATTAGACCTAAACTTTCCTCATGAGAAATGCCCAAGGCCCTATCTTTCTATATCGAATTATTATTTTTTTTTAACATATCTAATTTTTATAATATTCAATTATGTTAATATATCATGTCAAAATATTTAAATAAATAATTAAGTATAAATAATTAATAAACTTTAGTTAATAACTAATCATTCAAAAAAATCAAAGTTCGTATTATGACTTAAACAATTTTTCTCGGATTTTACTTCTAATTAATAGTATATATGAAAAATCAAAGGATTAGAAAAAGAACTGTGGTATGTTAATCTTTCACTTCATAATAATAGTCAAATCCGCATACGTTAAACCAATAATTATGCGAAACATCAAAGCCAATTTCCTTCCTAACCTTCTTCATCACGCTTAACTTTTCCACCTTTTCTATAAATCCTAAAATAATTTTTATTTTGTGAAAAATCCAAAAACAGTTTAACCGCAACAGATTTAATTTAGGAGATATTTTCACGTCAAAATAAAGCATGTGGTTTTCCATAATCTTGGGTAAAATATGTCTCACCTAATCTAACTTTTTATTATTAAACAAAATTTGGAAAATGTTCCGATTGTTTCAATCTCAAATCCTCTTCCCCACTGTTAGATAATATTATTATATATTAGTAGTAAGGGTATTTTAGACAATTCTAGACAATTCTATTTTCTTATATATATACTCAGTGTAACCCTATTAACTTCAGTTTTGGTTTATTATATGATATGAAACCCTAGAGTGGTTGTTTTCTCTTCTTCCTCTTTCTTCTTCTTTTCATTGTTAACATGGTTTCTAGACCCTATTTCGATCCTCATTG
>NC_021163.2:6084321-6203795 GCF_000331145.2 Cicer arietinum
TTTATTAGGGTTCTATAAACCTTTCCACAAGCCATTAGGGTTTGACGCTCTAACCAACCGAGCTAAAAAGAACAATGGGCGGTAAAGTTTACTTTGAGAATCATTATTATTTGCATGGTTATTGGGGGATTTTGATTGATCGTTATGAAGAGATGATTGAGAATTATCATCCTGGGATCTACCGTAGAGAAGAGAGAGAGACTATTTTGATAGAAAAGGCAACCACCAAAAGAGAAAAGAGAAGAGTAACCTTGTTCCCGATTTTGTTAAATCAGTCTCACAAAAACATCGATTGCGCATTCGTTAACCGTTGGATTTGGCTGATGTTTGGACAGAAGGTTCACAACATTCAGGTCTTCGTCTTCAACGGTCGGATCGGTAAAAAGACGTCTGTAGGGGGAGAAATCATGCTCGCACAGCACCAGGTTATCCCTAATTTATTTTGTCTCAGTGATTGTGTTTGTCTCATTATTTGTATGGATTTGAGAGAAGGTTTGGAGGTTCATTGTGTTGTTTTGAAAAATGGGTTTTGTGTTAATTTGTATGTTGGGACTTCTTTGGTTGAAATGTTTGTGAGAAGTTTGGTTTCTTGGACTGCTGTTATTGTTGGGTTTGCTAGGTGTGGGGATATGAGTGAGGCCAGGAAGCTTTTTGATGTTATGCCTGATAGAGATATTGTTGCTTCTAATGTTATGATTGATGGGTATGTGAAAATGGGGTGTATGGATTTGGCGAGGGATTTGTTTGATAAGATGAAGGATAAGAATGTTATTTCTTGGACTAGTATGGTTCATGGTTATTGTGAGGATGATGATGTTGTGGCGGCTAGGTTTATGTTTGATTGTATGCCTGTCAAGAATGTGCTTAGTTGGAATGCGATGATTAGGGGATATTGTGAGAATAGACGACCGCACGATGCGTTGAAGTTGTTTTGGGAAATGAGGGGACGTTTGGATGTGGAAATGAATAAAGTGACGGTTGTGAGTGTTCTTCCTGCTGTTGCTGATTTGAGTTCTTTGGATTTGGGTGTTTGGATTCATGGGTTTGTGCAAAGGAACCGACTTGATGAAGATGTTCATGTGTATGCTTTGGTTGATATGTATGCAAAATGTGGGGAAATTGGAAAAGCTAAATTGCTTTTTGAGGAGATGAATGAAAAAGATACATCGTCGTGGAATGCTTTGATAAATGGTTATGGTGTCAATGGTTGTGCGAAGGAAGCGTTAGAAGTATTCGCAGCAATGTTACGGGAAGGATTTGAACCGAATGAGATAACAATGACTAGTGTGTTATCTGCTGGCAACCATTGTGGTTTGGTAGAGGAAGGAAGAAGATGCTTCAAAGAAATGGAGAGATTTGGAATTGTGCCTAAGATTGAGCATTATGGTTGTATGATTGACCTTCTAGGAAGGGTTGGATACTTGGATGAGGCTGAAAATTTGATCTTCTGTGTCGTCGCTCTGTCTGTTGCTTCTTCTGTTTGATTGCTAATCTCTCTAGTGATTTGCTTTGTTGCTTCTCTCTTTGTTTAGTTTGGTTTGATATGATTTAGTTTTGTTTGGTTCTATTTGGTTTGGTTTGTTTGGTTTTGGTTTCGTGGTGCTACTTCTTTGGTGGTTCCTATTTGTTGATTTTGATATGGTTGTTGCTCCTTGGTTTGTTTGGATTTGGTTTCGTGGTGCTACTTCTTTGGTGGTTCCTATTTGTTGATTTTGATATGGTTGTTGCTCCTTGGTTTGTTTGGATTTGGTTTCGTGGTGCTACTTCTTTGGTTGTTCCTATCTGTTGATTTTGATATGGTTGTTGCTCCTTTTTTGATCGCTTCTTTTTCGGTTTGATTTTTTTGTTGGCTTAGTTCTTCTCTTTGATTGTTGCTTCTTCTTTGGTGACATCCCTCTTGTCCCCCCGGCTGTCCAACCACCTCCTGCGATTGTTGATCCTCCTCGTTACCCCTCTCGTCATCATCTTCAGCATAGAATCATTATTCTACTGTTTGTCTCTTCTTCTTTACAGATTGCTGATTTGTTCACAAAGATGCATTCCATTAAACGTTTTCGTTTTTTTTAGTTGACAAACTCTCGATGCTCCATGTTAATGCATCGTGAGTTTGAGGGGAGATGTTAGATAATATTATTATATATTAGTAGTAAGGGTATTTTAGACAATTCTAGACAATTCTATTTTCTTATATATATACTCAGTGTAACCCTATTAACTTCAGTTTTGGTTTATTATATGATATGAAACCCTAGAGTGGTTGTTTTCTCTTCTTCCTCTTTCTTCTTCTTTATCTATAAGGTATTGTTAATTTGAGATGTGATGAACTCTCACGATTTTGCCCTTTATATAAAAGAGTTTAAGTAGTTTAAGGAGTATGGAAGTATAGTTTATAAACTATTATTAATCTCGATCACGAAACGATGTAGGACCATGGTGTATTAGGAACAAACCCAATTGAGGTTAAGAGACTAAAGTGTATGTCAATTGTATGGGAGAGACCCACATGAGTTCGTTTTCAATCTTTAAAATATTGTTTGATTTAGATCTATCGTGAACTCTCACAATTTAGTCATTTGTGAAAAAGGTGTCTTAGTGGTTTGAAGATTATACTTAGCCCGACTACCAAACGATGTGGGACTTTGGTAAAACTAAAATAGAAAATATTTCCATTTTTAATTAAAAAAACATAAATATTTTTCAAAATATCTCAACTTACTTTTTAAGTTTAATTAAAATCACTAAATTTAATTCAAAATACACCGTTATTTTATAAGAATAATTTTAAAATATAAATTTGTTCATGTTACTTGTTCTAGATTGGACAAAGGTCCAATTCATAATGAACCACATTTGCCAAGCCTAAACTCGTGTATGTTAAGACAAAATCTCAAATTAGTGTGTTGATATAAACAAACAAAAGTTAATTAAAAATTCTAATTATGATTCTAAATGATATATTGTTTTAATTTGTATTTTTGAGTGTGATAATCATAGATAGGTGCTAAGCATTACAAGAAAAATCACATTAAAAAGGAAACGAAAATACACATACAAAACGAATGACGTTCTTGACAGAAGTATGGAAAACGAATAACATTCTCCATAGTTTTGAAATAACAAGAACAACTGTTAAAGAAAGAATTGCTCCTCGATTTTACAATTATGTTTCTAGTATTCTCCATGGAAAATACAGGGTTCATCTCAGCAAAAGAATCACTCCAAAAGACAAAGGAAAAAAGTTATGGCTCATGATGAATCAAACAAGATTATTCTCCATATTCAAGAAAGATAATTATCCAGTTTGTTTGGTAAGATTGAAGAACGATGTTGAAGTGTATTCTTTGAGCCTATCTATGTGATATATGCACAAGTGATAAAAGGACCATAAATTAATGTCAGTGATGGATGATACAAAGACTACAAATCAACATTCTTCAAAAACAGAAAAAAAAACAAAGAATGATCAGCCAAGAACATTCTTGTTTCAAATATGATCTTATCCATAAGGTGACACATGATAGTTGGACTATTTCCAACGGTCATATAAGTTGTCATAAACCTCATTAAAGCCTATAAAATAAACTCCAAGCTAAAGGAAAAATCAGAGCTTCAAGTGCAAAACTTACATTCATACTCTCGAAAGTCTCTCATTCACATACAAAGAATCAGTTCTGCTTTCTCATTCGATTCCAATAATTATTCTACTGCGTTCTTCTGTTAAAAGAATCTAAACTCAAACAAATGTTAAACTTTCTCAAATTTTGACAAAACTCTTTAAATCATTATCGTGCAAACTCAAGACTATTATATTGAAAATAATTTCAGTAGCTTATAGAAAATCCTTTTATGATAAAAGGTAAAGTGTAAAAATTATCTCAAAATGTTGAAAGGTAGCGTGTCGAAATCATTGATGGGCTGAAAGGTAGAGTTGTGTAATAGATTAAGGTTGATCTGGAGTGGTGGTGTAAAAACCAAGAATGTTGTTCATTTTGAACACTTAGTGAAAAATCTCACAAAATATGAAGACTGAATGTAACCCGGATTGGACGAACCAGGATAAATCTCTGTGTGATATATATTTTCTTATCTCTATTTATTTCCAATCTTTTGATTATTAAATTAAATAGATAAGTTAAATTGTGTGTTGCTTACTAACCAATAACGTTTTCCGTTTTCATAACCAAGAACGTTATCTGTTTTATATTTTCATAACTAAAATTAATATTGAGTTAAATTCTTCAAGTTTTAACAGAAAATTTAAAAAAGGAGAATTTATAATTCAAACTCCTCTTCCTTGTAAATTGACATTGCTGCTTTAGTGCATACATGTAATTCTTAACACTCTTGTTCTACTTATCGGCTCTAGTCATAATGGGTGGGAATAGACAAGAGACGAGAATTGCGACACTAGATATGCTTAAGGTGGTACACTTTTTTAACAAAGCCTTTAATTCACGTATAGAAAAAGAGCACATTATATGTCCTATAACCCTTCTTACTCAATCAAATAGTGACTTGACTTGAGTTTTAGAGTGTTTTACAACACCGCATCTTAAAAGGCAAAAGCGTTGTCTTATTGAATTCTCTTTGGTTTGACCATGTTCCTAGATCAATAATTATTCTTAATATTAAAAAAAAAAACTACTTTTTTTTACTAATTAATATTAGAAAAATTGTTATTTATAAAAAAAAATTGTTATAGATTAAAAATAATAATGTAATATCTGTTAAATAATAGTACACGTGGTACGACGTAGAATAATAACACCAATGCAATTATAATAAACCGTATAAAAATTAAATTTTTATCTTAGAAATTTCACTACAATTAACTCATACAATTTTAAGGTCCCATAACAAGATATCTAACCTAACAATCGATATTTTTCAATTGAGTTACAATTTAAAAAATTATTTTTATAATTTAATCAGTAATATGAATAATTAAAGTATATAAATAATTCTATGTCATGAAATTATATAACACATTATTTAAATTATATTAAATTATTATTTTTTAAATTCACAAATTAAAAAGACAAACTGTTAGAGTTTTTAGATAAGATGATAAATTATGTAAATTAATAAATAAAAAAAATAGTGATTAAGCTTTAAAAAAAAAAAAAAGAAAGATGGAAAGGGCAAGAAATGTGAATAAGGTAAGAACGTGTGGTTCCCCGTGACTCGAAAGTGCGTTTATATACTCTTTTTTCTCTTATATTCCCTTCTCACTTCGCACCATATAACACCCTTTTCTTCTTCACCATTTTTTCATTCAAACTCTCAAATTAATTCATTCCTCTCATCAATCAATCTTCAAACAACTAAACCACTTATATTTATCTATGGATCCATTCGAGTCAAACATAGATTCAACTCATTTAGAAACGTCGCAAGAATCCAATCACAAGAAACGCCGCAAAATTGGACACCTCGACGGCGATCAAAATTCCCTAAATCTTATGCCGTGGAGATCCCAGACAGACCAGAATACCTACTCCCGAAAACTCGTTGAGGCTCTCCGCCGGATTCGTTCACCGGAGACGACCAAACCTAGAACCGCCGGTCAAGTCCGCGACACCGCCGATCGAGTCCTCGCCTCTACAGCTAAAGGAAGAACACGATGGAGCCGTGCGATTCTCGGCCGGTGGAAGAAGCTACGAAGACATCACAGGAAAGTGAAGAAAGCAGCCACCGGATTGAACAGAGCGGTGATTGGGAGAGAGAGGACGAGACGGTTACCGGCTGTGCAGGTAAAAGCGCGCGTTCTAGGCCAGTTGGTTCCCGGTTGCCGGAAGGTTCCTTTACCGAATCTTCTAGCAGAAACTACTGATTATATATCCGCCTTGGAGATGCAAGTGCGTGCCATGACAGCTATCGTCGAGCTTCTCGCCGGAGGAACGTCGGCGGGACTTGCCGGTCAAGTGATGAGGTGATCCGCACGCGTTGTTTAGAGCCTAGGCTATATTGCGCCAGGTGTTACTTAATTTTTTTTTCTTCTTCATTTTTATTGGTTTTTCACTTTTCAGATTCATGTATTTTATTATCGTGTACATTGTACATGCCATTTGCTTGTTCCTCTCTTTAATTTCCACTATCATAACCTTTTCTTTCACCTCTTTTTTTCATTACACTTAATTCAATGTGAATATGCAACCTCTTTTGAATCTTTTCTTAACCACGGTTTAGAAAACAAGTTTATGATAAACTTGTGAAAAAAATTTATTAGAAAAAAAAATATCATGCTTTATTAGTATAAATCAATTTTATAATAATAGTAAATACATATATTTGATTTTACTATCTCATTAAATAAGTGTAACTTTCATCCTTAGATAATTATCAAATCAATATTTTGGATTGACTTTCTACGGTTTGGATTTAATTTTAATGTAATTCTTTTTACCCTGGAATCTTTTTCATTATTATGAAAGAAATTCAGTGCCGTGTATAACTTTTTGGAAAATGTTGAAGACAATTGATAAAAATTTAAATGTAAAAAAAGAATTAAGAATTATGTAATTTAAAATTACAAAAAATAAATTTTTTATTTAAAATAAATTTTTTATTTCTTTTTTGTTATCGCTCTTAGCATGACCCTAAATTTTATCATTTACAATATTCTAATATCCATTTATGTAAAACAAATCTATCACCAGTTCAATCAAAATTTTGTGAGAAACAACAAAAGTGGCCCGCATTTTTTTCCCAAAGAAAGGGAGGAAGGTCCACTATTTAAAGATTCAATAACAAAATGGAAAAACATTTTCAATGTCAAAAAACATTGTAAAATAAATAACTGACATACATTGTATTTTTCCTCTTTTTATATTAAAGTTAAATTACGCTTTTAATCTTAGAATGAAATCTTAAACAACTTAAATGATCGAAAGTCTAATATAACATTATATTAATTTATTGTCATTTTAAGTCTTTTATCTTTTTTTTTATTTTAAACCTAAGTCCTCAATATATATCTTTTACTATCTCCTTTGGTCTTAATCATTGAGGATCCATATATTTCGACTAATTGGAGCAAGATCATAAACTTTTATACCAAAAATTCATCGATGTATAAATAGTAAATAATGACAACATTATCCGTAAGCAAACATCAAAGATTATAAACACTATACCCATTATTCAAAATGTTAAAGACATCTTAATTAATATATACGAATTATGAATGTTTTTTAATGTATTTTCAAATTATGATAGTGCTGTAGAATATTTATTAAAAAATGTTTCTCTATGTATGTGACTATAACATTAAAAAAAAATTGTCTCTAATATGCTTGTACGTTTGATTTTTTCTTTTTGTTGCAAATTTCATGGGAAAAACTCCTTTCGTGACCTGAAATTTCATTTTATTGGCGCAAGATATTATTTTAAAAGAGGCAATAATTTAAATATCTAATACTTACCAAATAAATATATTTGCAGGGTAGCTGCCCCAATTAGTGATGAGAAGATTTGTCCATGGTGTTAATCACTTGACTTTCAAGAGAAATTGCATTGATAATTCATACGGGGAAATTAATAAAAGCTGAAAAACAAATTACTTTGACAAATAATCAAATCCGATACTTTCAATTAATTTAATCTCAAATGAAGTTGCAATTCCAATATTTTTATGCAACTTTCTGTTTTTTTTTTCCGCATAAATAGCAAACTAAAATCATTTCAATTACCAAATTATAGTTTTTTTACGAAAATTATATAACGTAGTTTTTTTTTTGCATTTGAAATCACTCCTGTAAAAAAAATTATTCACCAATAATAGAACGATATTGCAACTTATCTTTTTCTTTAATTATAAACATAATTTGAAAGAAAAAAAAAAAACTATCCCTAAATAAAAATATCATTTCAAATTATTAGGTGTGTTTATTTATTTATTTTTCAAATATATTTTTTACTAATAGTTCTAATTTATCTTAAAAGCGAAAAATCAAATTGAATACATTATGTGTAAAAGGTATTTTAGAAAACTCAAACACATGAAATTGACATATGAAACTCGCCATATTTCAATTATAACATTGACACATTGAAATCATCATTATCTCAATTTGAGGGAAATACAAGATTATAATTGATTGAGGTCTCTTTCACTATGACGAGTTGAAAGCTATAGGAGGAAAACAAAACCGAGTTAATCAAATCCATCATTCCATCTAAGTTCAAGAAGAGAAAGGGTTTGGGGTCACCGCGCTAGAAAAGAGGCATTTTCTTATTTTGATGTGTTTAATTTTGTGATGTCTTGGGTGGAGGATTCCGGTGCACATTGGCACATTGAAATTAACATATAAAAATAATTGAAAATGTACTTCATAATTTAATATAACTAATAAATAATTCAATCTCTTAAATATATAATTATGAATTTATGAAATAACATATGGTAGAAGGTCAGTCTTTTAAACTAAAAAAATTAGTATCTAACTTGACGATGGAAAGAAAAAAGAAAGTAAGAAAAGAAGCTAACATATTGAAAAGTAAGTGAAGAAGGCAAAAGTTTGAAATAGCCTTAGCTAAGGTTGATAGATACATACATGTGCGTTGGAGGACCTACAATATGAAGTGCACCGAACACTTTCACATTGGGTTGCATGTGACTATGTAAGCATAGGGAAGGGAGTTTCACATGCTATTTTAAGAACCATAAACTCTCACTGCCTTTTTGTATTTACATATTTGCATCCTTATTGTTCTTCTTGAAACAGACACTTGAGTGTCAGAACATGGATCAAAACTCTACACCTGGGACCCACCTCATCCTAGTGGGTGATTAGCGACTTTCAAGGGAAATAAATACCTTTTTTCCTTCTTAAATAAATAATAAAGCCTGACACGTGTGGAACCTTGACAATATAATAACTACCAAGTACCAGATCACTAGATCGTGACATGTCTATAATTAGCATTTTCATCTAAGGACTATATCATTTCTCATTTTTTATATATATTTATTTTTATAATTAAATAAATATTACATTTAAATATTTTTTAATCTAATATTTTTTATTTTAATATTATAAAATTCATTTAATTAGTTGTTATTACTAAACGTACCAACCGAAGACTCTACAAAATAGATAATAATTCTACATTAACATTTTTACCTATAGTCAACGTGACCATGAAAACTAATCATACAATCGTCATTTCTAAATCTCACCTAAATCAGAAATATAAGAGTTTCTAATAACATTATCATTAACATTAAGAATCGTAACATCTTTCTTAAAATCATGCCAAAATATCATCATAGACTATTTGATGAGTATGAGATTGGTAACACCTTCTAGTTGAAGAGTTTAGATAATAAACAACTGAAATGAGCTTGAAAAACAAAATAAATCTTTAGCAATACAAATAAAAATCCCAGTGCTCCACGTCCACCAAATTCCAGCAAGAAAAAGGAAACTATAATCTCCAAAGGCATTCAACTTGAAGAAATTAAAAGCATTATTGTAATTGAAAAATTTGGGGTCGTTAAAAATAAGAGAACACCATATTGTGAGAGAGAGAGAGTGCAATATCTAATACAATGCAAGAAAGATTCATTATCATTCATACATTGGATACATGTACTAGACTGCAAGATATGATAGTGATGCATAACATTGCAAGTTAGGGTTGAACTGTCTGACATCTCAACCTAACAAGAAATTTAATTTTTCTCAAAAACCTTCATGTGTCAAGTCCAACGGCAATAATTCTCACGGATCTTAAAGAGTTTTTGAGACAAAAGCCAAATATATTAGTTGAGTAACAACTATTAATCTCTACTTGCCAAGTAAAAATAAAATTAAAAGTACAAACATACTATTTATTTGTCTGTTTGTGGCTTTGTAACATTTGAAATAAAATTATTTTTATAATCGTATTTTGTATCAATTGAAAATTGATCTAATTTAAATTGCATAGAATCAAATCAGACGAATATGAACTTAATTGTTAAAGATGTAATCCAAACTAAACTCAATAATAAAAAATTTGTTTCATAATCGATTCAAACTGCACCACAAACATTCCTAAACTTGATCTAATTTGTGAATATTACACATAGCTTGTTTTCAACAAATAATGATATGTTTAAGATAACTTCAATTCCCTCTTTAATGGGAGGGGACCACCCACACGTTTACCGTGTGGAGTTTGGCTGCTTATATACCTATATTAGCACCCACAAAATCACATTATTTGTGGGTTTTTCATTTATTCTTATTCACTTCCATTAGTCACCATATTTTATTTGTGGGCATCCATGTTCCTTCATTTAAGAAGCCATCTCTCTCTCTCTCTCTATTTTATCTTTGGGGGTCCTCTTTCATATTTTATCTCCCTTTCTAACTTTTTCTCGCCAAAGCATGGCTCAAATTTTAGAGGCGGCTAAGAACCAAGTCATCTAGCTTAAATGTTTAAATAAATTGTAGTTAAGATTAAATCAATTTAAAATATATATAAATTCAATATATTTATAAATAAAATAATCATAGTTATTAATTAAATATTACATATATCTCTTAACTAGATATTCATTTATTAGTTTTTTCACAAGAATATCATAAATAAGACTAGAGACGGATACAGAGGAGACATGATACAGGGTGGGCTCTAACACTCTCACCCCACTCCACGCATACACACAAAGATTAGTACATATATTTCTTTAATTTTATTTGGTCAAAGTTCTTTAAATTTTCAATAGAGATTATTATTATTATTATTTCTTCTAGTATATTTGATGTGTTTTGTACTTTTAGTTGATTATCTGACAATACACAATTAGAGAAAAAACTTAAGTATACATTTTACTCACAAATAATACTTTATTTCAAGTATTTATACAATATTTATTATTAGATTTTAATAATAAAATATTTTATAAATATTAAATCACTATATTGTATAAATTAAACCTATTATTTTAACATAAGAAAACATAAATGAAATAATTATCCAAATTCAACGAAGGGAAATTAAAGGCATGGAAAAGAAAATTTTAAGAGAAGATAAAAAGTAATAATAAAATAGAGACGAAGAAAAAATTTAAAGAGAAGATAAAAACGTTAAATGAAAGAAGAAAATGAAAAACATGAATATTATTATATATAAAAAGTGAATGAATTTTAGACCACTACAATCATCTAATGGAGCTTCGTCAAAACCTAAATTACTACAAAATTCTATCGAAACTTTGTGAACGTTGATTATCGTTAAATATATAATTACCATAAATTATATTTTTTATTTATGAGAGCTTTTTCTGTAAGTAATGTCAATAAAAATTCATTCTATAATGTCTAATGATTTTTTTGTCAATAATTATTAAGGAACAGGTATTGTAGCCGTGAGTTCTTTCTAAAATTGCTAAGTTATTAGATTTTCTTGTAATTAATACGTGACAATGAGTTTTTTTCCTATATCTAAGTTGAGGTGAGATTTAATTAACTTTTTATTTTTTATCTACTCATGCAAACCCTTTGATCTCACCTCTCTCAAAGTTGAAAGGACGTGATCACCTATTTTATTAATTTGAACAATATTGTCAAACATTTAATAAGTATATTTCTTCAAAATAAGATTTGAGTCATGATTCGATTGTAAGAAAGTAACTTATATCATTAAATTATCTTCATTAATATCAAAAATTTAAAAGATTATTTATAATAGATTGTTTGATAGAAAAATTTGTATGATCAATTGGAATAAATATACACGATATTTTCAACTTACAAACTTAGTGTGGTCCATTTAACTAGTAACATATAGTTAGATACTAGGAGTTTTCTACTTGATAAAAATTGACCTTGTTATATCAATGCCTTTGAAAATTGGGTTCACTAATATACGCCTCTTTGAAAACTAAGTTTATAAACCTTGATCAACAAGGTAAATGGACCATGGCTTCTTTGATGATCTACTTTTTTTAGATTAAAAAAGAAGCTTAGCTTAATATAATCATTGGTGTCACAATTCCAAAATCTTGAATTGTTTTTCAAGCATTTCACTTTAATTCGGAACACATTTTTTTCATTCAAGTAGGTGAAGTAATCATGTGCTTATGAGCATTGTAGCCAAAAGCATGATAATTTGGGTACTGGCCCATGGTGTTTTTGTTGTCTCACTAAAGAGGATCAACAAATGACAACTAATCTCTTATGTTTATTTATTTAATTATCTAAGTGGTTTTAATTTTGGCCGGTGTGATTTTACACAAATATCTTGTGTAGCAAGTCAATATTAAAGTTTTGACCATGGAATATTGGTGCACAATAAAGTATTCCAAAAACAAGCTAATAGTTGGTCATTCAAGAAAATCTACCGATCGATAAAATATTTTATCAGTTTTTTTATTAATATCAGCCTATGCAATTGAAATGTGTGTTTTTATTTTTTTTTATAAAAAAACTCAATTCTTATATTGATAAGGAAAGAAACTTTATAAAAAGATATATTTTTCATTTATTAATTTTATAAAGTTGTGTTAGTTTTAATTCAAATTTTAAAATTATTCAATTGAATCGCCTAATATTTATATACACGCATCAAATTTAATAATATTGAACATGAATGAGTAAAAAAAACTCAAATTTTATATTAATAAGAGATAGAATTAAAAAATTAATATAAAATATCTACTTAGGCTACTAAAAACAATGCCTAGTCCTAAAACAAATTATTATTTTTGAACTAACCTAAAAGGCTAAAACAAATTATTGAATCCATACACAAATATTTGTATTTCCAAAATTTTAGGAAATCCCGTCTGTGTTATTGGACTAGATATTCTATATTTTTAGGATGAAAAGTTACAAATCATGGTGATATACATATATAAAAATAGTCCTGTTTTTATAGGGTGTCGTTTTGTGTTGAGAAATTGAAATGAGATGATGTACCTGAATTTGTAAGAATTGTATAACTGGATGCATGTGTTGCCAAAATTGGATGTCACAGTTTGATAAAAAAGGATCGCATATTCTTCAATCTTGAACCTACTATAGTTGCAATATGCAATATTCTACTTATTTTTTATGCTTTTGTTTCTTTTCATATTCTTTAGTCTTATCAAAATCAACCAATTGGCCAAAAGAGAAACCAAAAAGATAACAATCACCCTTTCAATTCAACACCCTAAATTATTGAACATCTATGTGTATGCTAGTTCAGTATAAATATCTTGAAAACTATATTTATTAAAAGGAGTAGATTATCTATTACAACTTATATGTCGGGGAAAAAAAACTATTCTCACAAGTAGTAACGGAAAACACAACTCAATTGAAGAACGTAGTTAGTCAAAAATCACGTGATATATTTTTTTAATAAACTAAAATCTATTAATAATACTTATTTAGACTAAAATATGCTATTCAAATAAGAAAATATTGTATTAACATTAATTGTAAGAGAGTTTAAGATCTTGAATAAAACTTCGCAATTTACTAAGGGTCAAGATTAATATCACCTTAAACATCTAACAAATACAAATAAAACTATTCATAATTAATGATTACAAAACAATTAAGGAGATTGATCTGCTATTGAGACAAATTTGCTATAACCCCATAAATAAAATCACCTCTGTTTTCGCTAGAGGGAGAATGTACAGAGCCACATAGGAGAGTTTATGGGGTATTGTTATCATTTATATTTTTCAACTAAGGGTATTTTAGTTATTTCATTTATTAAAAAATAATTTTTTTGGCAGAGTGGACAGGCTGCGGTCTTCTTGTGTCTGCACAATGCTTCGCCACTGCTTTCGGTGTGTCAATTACATAACTTTTCATTTTGTGTATTGTATATTTTGTATTTTGTATTTTTTTTTTTTAAAAAACACATAAAGATTTTAGCGCGCCAAAGACTAATCACTCACATTATAATAAATAATTTCAAATTCTTTTACACCTACTAAATAAGTAATTCATGGAAAAAATCAACATGAATGTTAATCTGATTAAAGAATGCTAATAGAACATACTTTCATAAAAAAGACAATCAACAAATAAATATTGCAACGATTCTATTGCACAACACCCAATAACATACATCCAAGCCTTTATAACTAATATACAAAGTTAAATTAGATTAGACTTTGTAAACAACCAATCATTGAATAACCTTCATACAAAAATATATTATTTCTCATGTTTCTCTATCTTATTACATATGTCATATGGTGCCTCAAAATTAAGTGTTTTTTTAACTAAGAGTACTAAATTTTAAAAATTAACTTCATTTAATTTTTTGATATAATTAAAAAACTATATTTTTGTTTATAAGCAAAATATATTAACGTGAGTATAAAGAGCTCTCAAAATTCATTACAAATTAAACTCTACATGTTTTGAATACAACTATGGATTATTATACGAATATGAAAAAAAAAACCAGATTTTTCTTTCTCCCATCGCCATTAATAATCCACAGCCAAGACAATCTTTTAATTTGTTCTACCATTTCTAAAAACTACATTTTTTAAACTATCATTTGTTTTCATTTAATATTGTATGAAAGTTATTGAATAGTACTTTGAGAACAATGTAATTAAATAGGGTAAAATTAATTAGATTTTGTTTGTAATTTGGTCCAGTAAATATGTTTTTATTTTTTTATATATTTGAGTCTGTTTTTATTTTTAATATATGCATCCAAAATAACGAAAATTAAGTCAATTTTTTTTTAGACGGTAAAAGAGTAAGTGCGTGTTAAAAAGAGTAAGTGTGTGTTTAGTTGAATAGTAATTAGATTTTAAATTCCCTTACTATAATTTTTAGAAACTCGAATGCATAATTTATATCCTACTATAATTTATGTTTGAATATATGAATTTTTAAAAAATGATAAATAATAAATTTGAAAAAAAAGGAAATAATTAAAAATTATAACTATAGATTAAAATAAATTCTAAAAATAAAATAAAGGCTATTGAAGAAAGAAAATAATTGATAGACACTTATGCATTTTATCAATCATTTGAGAAAGAAAAAATAGATAATAAAATATGTAATATGTTGGTGATGTGATTGAAGAAAATATTTAAAAAAAAATTAAAATATTGAATTTATATAAAAAGAAAATTATAAAATGTTGATAGAAGAACAACCCAAAATAGTGCAACTACTAAACGACAATGTAACAATTGCTTTTGAGTTGTCAGGGTCCAATAACAACTCCATATGCAAAGAGCAGTCACATTGGATTGGGCCAAACTCACTATGCGACAAAATGTGTTATTCATTCAATGAACGTAGTGTCGTTTGTCCCTAAAAAAAGAGATCAACCATTGTGTCGTGGCAACGCCGTGGCGAACCCAACACTGCCATTAGATTTGACATGTTTAAACGATAACTTATTAAATAAAAAATCATTTTAATTTTATTTATTATTATAAGTAAAGTTAACTATTCTTAAATTATTTAATATTACTATTTTTAATATATTTTTTATTTATTTTAAAATATTTAATATTGATAGTTGAATGTTTGATATTAAAAATTGATAATTTAATAAATTTGATTTGTGTTGTATATAAAATTTATAAAACTAATTACATTAAACTACTTTTCATAATACTTGTGAAAGTAATTCTTTTTTTATTTTGTAATAGAGATTGGTAAGAGTATTTTATTATTGTGACATCAGAAAAGATATTTTGCTATTATGAATATTTTTATAAATTATAATTAAAAAAATTGAATTATAAATTATAAAAATCAATTAATGTATTATAAAATTATTTTAGAAATAATTTTATTTTCTGTGATGTTTGATATTAATTGAAAAACAATCGATTCATCAATGAATAAACATTTTATTAAAAATATAAAACTTCGTGAAAATATATTTATAGAGCAAAAAGTAGTGTAAAGGTATAATAGATTAACATGACATATCAAATATATTGATACTTTAAGAAAATTACTTATTATTTATATTACTCTAAGATATTATTAAAAGTAAAAATAAAAAGAAAAATACAATATAGAGCAAAATTTATATTTAGAGAAATTCACCAATGATCATTAATAATGTAAAATTTCAAATTAATAATTTTATCTACATATTAATTACACTGTCCAAAAAAAAAATATGATATAATAAATTTCATTTTTTAAACATAATTATGTTATTTATTTTCAAGAAGCCAGTAACACGCAAAATCTGTAGTTCTAAAGAGTAAAATAGATTCTTCTTTTTGTTTTGAAGCTTTAAAGTGAAAAACTAACTTAGTAACACGCAAAGTCGGTATTTAATGGTAGTTTGGCAAACTTTTATTTTCACTGATTCATTCTAAATTTTTGCGAGCCTCTTTTTATTCTAAATTTAATATGGAATGATTTTATGTAATTTAGTTATTTTGGAAGTTTCCGTACAATATTTGTTTAAAAGGAGTTTTCTTACCCAAAAAAATTAAATATTGAAAAGAAATAGAATAAAATAAAGGAAGCTTGTTGGTTGGTGGTGACTGTTTTGTTACTTGTTTTTAATGGTGGTTGAGAAAAGGCAAAAGAAAAAAATAAGGAAACGAACAAATGGAAATACAGATACAACAACAACTACTTTGGGGACCAGGCCCCAAGTGTCACTTACCACACGTGGCCTTTTTGGAGAATGGACAAAACCTTTCAAACCATAGGGTACCATTCAACCATATATATACGCTCCTTAGCTGACCCGTCACCCTTGTTGACGTGCCCCTCCTCATTCCCATATATTTATTTGGTATATCCGCTTTTATAATCATTTACTAATATCACAAATGTTATAATGCTAAAATCATGTATTTAATTTTTTTTAAAGTTTAAAAGTTGTTTTTCATCAGCACAAAATTTCTATCTTTAAATTCTATTTGAATTTTACCAATTACAAAATATATTGGAGGGAGAATGTTTGTTAGCGATCTTCTAGAACAAAATAAGACATTTAGTCAAAAGGAAGAGGTACCGTAATATGCCTTTTATATTAAACACATAACGGTGCCCATGTGCTTTAGGTAACAGAATAGTATGCAGTGTTGATAATTAAACAGAACGGGACATTCGGTTTGGGATTACAATTGCTGCTAAGAAATAATAACGGTGTTGGTGGGAAATTCCTAGTATGTATTATGCTAATCTCAAAAATAAAATAATCGGGCATTCATATAAAAATAAACCAGAATAAGTCCCAAAAAATAGATATATACCAGATTTCATCAAAATAAATATACTAGATCATGTAGAAAAAAAAAAACAGAAGACCACTACATTAACATTTTAGGATCAAGAAACAGGATCCAATTCCACAACATTGGTACTAGCCTAGGCCAAACTTGTATTGATGTTTCTTCTCCTGTCTCCTATGTACTCTGAATATACGTCCATATTGATAAATCAGGAGATGTAAAATATACATCTGAATTGACCAATGAAAATAAAATTTGAAGACCTTTGAAAAGACTTCCATGAGAAAAGAAATTGCACAATTCGTATAATGATATAGGACTTCACCAAGACAAAGAAGCAAGGTTGTCCCTTGTCGGCCCATAAGACACTGCTAGAACTGAGTTTAACAAAGACTAGACCGTGTTGACCAAAAGAAAAACAAAGACTGGACCGTCAGGTGCAGGCTAAAAAACTGTGGGGTGGGGGTGACGCAGTAAATAACAATCAATCTCTCACAAGTCGAGTATATACCACAAAATATGACAGGTAGACACAAGAAAATTCAGAGGTAATATTATAATTAAATGTATGTATTTTGCATTTTGCAATACCATACAATGAAACATACTAAATTGAAGATGAATCCATTTAGCCTTGTCTGATTGTCTCTCCCCCACGTACTCTAGTTGTCAACGAGAAAAGGTTGTTAAACAGAACAACATAGATGCGTGGAGAACAAAGAGGGAATTGCATGTAGCACTGCTGGAAACAAACATTTGTTTAAGGACGGTGTGATTTTGCTATATGAAGACTTGGTTGCTATTATAACGAAGTGATGGAGACCAATCCACAAAGTGTGAGGCTTAGACAATAACATATATGGGTTCAATGGCTTTTTAGTGCTCGCGGTGTACGATGGAGCCACAATAGGGTGCTCCAACATGACTCGCATGTCGTGGTATGTACATGAGCTCGAGCTCCCGATTCTCCAGTATGACCATCAAAACCAATCGGAGTCGGTATTACTCTCTAGTCGGCTGTGTCAGTGGCCCCATGCAGAGGGCAAAATGCTTGAGTGGTTTAATTTCAGTTCTTGGTTAATTTTTGGCTATTGAAGTGTTGTTGATTCATAAGATAACAAATTATTTGCATATGTCAATCAGAACCATAACTGAAAGAAACATCTCAAATCTTATTAGCAAATGGGCTTCTACTTAAACATATTCAAGTTCAGATAATTCATTGTATTTAACTCTGCCAAGCAACTCACAAAAACCATTGCTGCATACAGGGAAGGATGGGATACAACACAAGTGAACTTCTAGCCCTCAGTTAATTCTCTTTTTGCAAAAACAAAAAAGGCCGTGAATTTATTGGCTTTAAAAAAGAAAATGAAATGATATCGCTGGAGATATGAAATGACAATAAAAAAGAGTCAAACTAAAATAAGTCCATTGTACTTGACTGGTGCAAATGACAAACGTCAATGTGATGAAAAAGGATCGGAGGTATCCAGAGCCAATGACTTCCTCTTTTCATGTAAAGTCAAGAACTGTTATCTGCACTGGCTAAACATTTCCAATATGGTTTTTCACAACAAAAGGCTACTTACTACATAGAAACTAATCATGCTTTGATGGGCTCACGCGGCCTCCATAATCCCAGCCTAAACTTGTGTGCATATTTCAATATTAGCTTCCTCTGCAAAACAGAAACTAGTTGTGAGAAGTTTGCAAGTGGATTAGCTAATTGCATGCCATGTGGGCAAAAACAATCAAATTAATGTCAGCTTAAAATCAATGTAACATTATATAAACCCCAATCCTACCAAAAGTGGAAAGTTCATTGAACTCCCGGAGTCCCGGTCTACAAGTCGTGGGATTGAAAAAGAAAACTGTATCACAAGAAGTGACTGCTATGGCATGGATTCATTTTATTTCCAACATTAGAGTCGACGACAGACCTCAGACTTATCTGATGCACATGCATCCTGGATGTACAATTGTAAGATACAAAATAATCTGGCATCTAATTCTAAGATTCTCTTGTGCTTGCTATTTAAAAATGGTAAATTAAGCTCATAGTCTATCCCTGCTGCAATTGATGGAAATCATATGGCTATAGACGTCTAAGTTGCTGGTGATATAATTATATACCTGCAGAATAAATATGGGGCATATGAGTACATGAAATGCCTATAAAGCATTTATATAGAGGGAGTAAAATAGGAAAGGAAGGAGAAGGAATTGAAGCTCGTGAAGGATAGATGGCAGTTAAGGAGGTAGGAGAGGAAATGTGGGATGCACAAATAACTAACAGGATAGGTGGCAGCATGGGATTGGGAGCGAGAAATATTGAATTAGAGGTACTCGTGCATAAACAGGGGAGTCATGGAATGGGATGGCAGGTTTTGCACGAAGTAAGAGAGACTGAGCAGCAGAATTATTCTTATGTCAGTAGAGAGATATTCCTACTCTGGGAGATAGTGCTTTCTATGTTATTTTTCCATCTCCAAGTAGAATTCTCTCCATCCACAGTTTACCTATGTTGTCAGTCTAAGATAGCGGAGCGCCGGACAGATAGCAGGACGACTGCTATTGCGAAGCCAAAAAATAGTATATAAACTAAACATAAAATACAAATAGTATACAAAAATACTAAAAAAATAGCAAAATACACAAAATTAAAGGAGTGATCATACTTAATAACCAAAATCAAGTTCTAATAGTAATTAAAATCAAGTTCTAATGGTAATTAAAGCAGTTTCTTTATCAAGATGTTGAACCAACCCCATCGTGGGTTTATAATAATAATAAGAAGAAGAAATTAGGGCTTAAGTGGGTGCGAAATGACTCAAATATCCTTAATGATGAATAAAAAAATAAAATAAAAAAGTCTGTGTTTTTTAAAAAGCCCTAGAGCGGGTCCCATAACGGTTCGGGCTGGGATAGTACTGAGAAATTCATCCTCCATCTTCCATATTAGCACTAACATGTGTAATTTTCTTGTAGCAATTTAATACCAGCATAGAGGCTTAATAAAATATCAAGAAGGGGCGTGGAGAAATAAAAAATTGCAGTAGGCTTTGAGATGGGATTTTTTTACCTAACCAGAAAAGGTTGCAAGTGTCCATAAGTCCTAACTCAAGTGGCAAAATGCCGATATTGTTAGGTTGGACATCATGTCCCGGGTTCGAACCCGAGACTTCGCAGTTGTGCGTGTGAGTTTCTGATAGTATTTACCATCTCACCTATGAACCAAAAAGAAAAAGCTACTGGTTTCAAAAGTGAGATATACTTCAGAAACATATTTTTGTCAAAATCAACTATATTAAAAGCTTAAATTGTTAAGGGAGGGCTCCCGAATGTGTTGTCATGCCTACGACAATTTATTTTGTAAGACACGAGAAGCAACATACAGAGTCCTAAACTCTCTGCATGCCTTTAATGATCTTAACATCAAAACCCTCGATTTTGATAATTCTAAAAAAAATCAGAGTCATCCAATTCCATTTTAAAGTTACAATACAATGTAAGTCATAAGATGCATAAGGCAGAGTTATTCAATTTCGTTATTAGTTACAACATAAGATACAAAAACCAGAGTCATCCAGTTTTGTTTTTAAGTTACAATGCCAGTCATAAGATTTATTTATGGACCCCATAGTTATAACACAGCCCCGCCTGCTGAATTAATTAAGAAGAAAAAAAGGGAACAACAATCAACCACGGCTTAAACTAATAACAGTTAACAATCCTATCCAACGGTTTTATCAGGCCCTCTTACACTAGCATTCTTTTGCTCCATAAGTTGTACCTTCTTCTCCAAAGGTGATCCTATCAGGAGAATAGCCTAGTTCTTATAGTGGCTAATATTCAAAAGATATTTTAACTCCCAATTCCCCAAATTTTATACACAGAGGCAAAAAAATTACACTATTCACGAGGATTACAAAATTCGGCAAGACTAAATCATTTACCACAATTCATAACACAATGAGCAAAACAAAAGAGTTTAATTTTGATTCACGGTTGGTGTAAAAAGTTTTGCACCATCTATAAATCACAATTTATCATATATGACTTATGAAATAATTATGATTAAAGTGAAATACAAAACTAATTAAATTACTAAGTATGAGACAGGGCGAAGAATCATAAAAACACTTGCACTTGTAAATTGTAATAATGTAAATAAACAACAACAGCAAATAATTATGCAGAATAACGGAATAGCATAGAAAGTTTGAAAGGAGTAAGTATTACATGTTTGCAAGGAATACCGAGCTTCTTGAGTTTAAGTGTTCGAGTTTCAAGAAGCTTCTGGAAGTCACCAATTTCGGAATCAAGCTTAGCAACATGAGATTCAACTCCATTTCCAATTCCGGTTAAAAACTCCGGTATTCCAACCTTGACTGCAAATTGTAACGTAACAATCGATGAGTATCAAAAGAGGGAATAGAAAAGGTGTAAAGTAAGGGGAAAGAGGAAGAAGTGTTATTACCAACGTAGGGTGTTGATTTGGAAAAGGATCTAGAAGAGAAGTAATTCGAAGAAGGCGGGAGTGTGGAGATTGAATTAACACCTCCGTTTCTGAGGACTCTCTGTAACTGCAACCATGCCGTGGCCATGTTGATTTTGATCTTTCACCCTAATATTGCTTGTCTTTCGACGCCGGAGGCTAAACCAGGGTATATGGAGTTCAAAACCCCGCCGTTAAACTAAACGACGTTCTGTTATAGTAAACCACGTCGTTTCGATATGTTGATCTTTCATAAGGTCTTGCTATGACGGCCCAAATTTACATTTTGGCCCACTAATCATAACGAATAATTGTTAAATGTACCCCACAAAAATATATTATACCCCTGCATTGTTTCCTTAATATCCTCGGTCTCTCGTGTTAAAGTTAAATTGAGTGAGATTGTTGTAAGTCTATTGAGACTCCAGAAAATAAGTTGTGAGTGTAATGTGGCTGAGAAATTATAGATTGTAAGAGATCCAGTTTGATCAAAGAAAAACTTTGAAGAATATAATGTTCTCAAGAGAGAAAAATCTCATCAAAATGTGAGTACTCAATGTAATCTATTGTTTGGTTGGAGGAACCATTAAAAATATTTATGTGCCGTCTATTTATCTCTCGTTTATTATTTCTTTATCTCCACAAATTTATACATATTTTACATTGATTAAAAGAAAAGTTGTTTAGGATGATCTTTATTATCTTCTTATTTAACACCACTCCATATTTTTCTAAAAAGTTGTCTTTAGAAAGGGTATTAACTTAAAAGTGCACGGATTAAAATAAAATAAAAAATCGCAATTTAATCTCCACTTTCTTATTATTATTCTTTTCATTTTGACTTAGCTAATTAAACACACATTTTATGTTACTAAAATTGAAAATAGTGAATCTGTGGACAAGTTTACAACACTCGAGACCAAACTCTCCTAGTTTTTTTTTTTACAATAAAAAAACATGGTGTTCCATAGAAAGTAGATAAATACTTTGAATTTTTTTTTTCTTTGTAGAAGATATAATAAATACCACCGTAAACTCACACATAACCACAAGATCCCGAATTTGAACCTTAGACAAAATGTCAAACCTAATCGTTTCAATATTTATTTGTTAAGTTATGACTTAAGAAAGTAAAATTTATGATTTCAACTATTTATTTGATAATTTGATATGCCACGTATGATAAGTGTGTATGAAAATAAAAATTATTAAAATGGGTCTATTATTTAAATAAAGACAATATTGATTTTTACAAGAGAATCTTTACAATAAAGATAAAAATGACACGTGTCATTATATACCATATAACACTATAATCTGTGAAACATCATATTTTATTGATTTTTTTTTTCTTTTTCATAAAGAAATAGTAATGCTCTTTAAATAAATCTTAATCACCAATTAATAAAAAAAATTGACTAAATACCAATTAAACTCTTAAATTTGACGTACAAAAAACTCTTGAGTGGTTTAGTGAATAGTGAGGTCACGCTTTAAACATTGAGTTAGCTCGCTTTGACCACTTCGTTCTTTGCTGAAGTACTCCCTATAGCATAGATCCACCCATCCAAACAAACCTAGATTTCCTCAACATTGTCTTGTCCGCCCAATCGAGATCCCTCCTAAAATCCACGAATCTCAAAAATAAAGTAGTACGACGCATCTGGATTAGAAATTGGTTTTGAGGGTTTGAGACAAATTCAAACACTGTTTTCCACTTCTGTTTTTCATAATACAGTATTGAAAAGCGCACAAAGTTGTCATCAAAATTTTGAGAACAACTCAAACCCATAGTAGCAACAATTTTAAGCATTGCTGGTGTGAATCATTTTCTATTATCACTATCCAAATTTACGATTACAAGATAAAAAAAAAATGAAAAGACTAATCCTCCTAATACGAATAAGAAAGGGAAAAACAAGTCATAGAATAAATAGTTGGCCGCCAGATTCACATGCATCGGTTTCACTGGAAAACAACTTGTTGGTGTTGTTAATGAGATCAGATGGTGCAGCCGTAGGATAAGAAGAAGAAGCAAAGCATAGAGACAAGAGCAACGGACTCGAACGCCGTCACGATCCCCCACAAAAACTCGTCCACAATGGAGATACTCATGAGCTCCGACCACCGCGTCGTCACTGATAACTTCAACATAACCCAACGGAATACTGATGTCATTCTTTCCTTTCCTCTATTTTGTGTCAAATAAAATAAGCATGGGGGATGGGATTCAGTTATTTATTGGAAGATTTTGTTCACCTTGCGCTACTCACTCCCGTCTAACTAGTAATACTAGTACTTCTATTTTTTTTGTTACAAACTTAGTAACATTATTATTTTTTTGTGTGTGGAGAATTTCAATATCAAACTTAAATATCTTTATATCAGTGTTGATGCAGTTGAAACGCAGTCAAAAATAATTATTTTATCTTTTCTTTTTATTAAATTTATTGTATGTTTTTATTTTTTTATTAAATAAATTATATTTATTTATTCAAATAAAAAATGTCTAGAATAACCATTCGCGTAGATATCTAATATTGATAATATCAAAATAATTGTTTGAATTTGTACTAAATCAAAACTAATATATCAATTTAAATCAGATGAATATTATATTAAGACGACGAACAAAACAACTAAATGTACATACAAATCACCTAGATAAAACACACCTATGATTGCCACTATCACCATTTTAACTACATTGACCACCACTTTAACTACCATCCATATATTATTTCGACCATCGTCTAACACCATTCTAGCCTCTCTATCAACCATTTGTCTAGCACCACTTTTACCACTACATTATCTTTCAAGGTGAACATTATCAACCACCACTAATAGTCACTTTGACTACTTTTTTGACCACCACTTGTGGATTCTCACTTTTGCAACGACCACTTTAATTATTATATTTAAATTTATTAGTAAATTATTTTATTATTTAAATAGTATTTTTCATAAACAATGTAATTTTAAAAAATTTATAAATTGTAACTATCATTATTTTATCTGTTAATAATTATTTTTAAAATTTATTAAGGTGGAAATTGATTTAAAACTGAAAAATAACATTCAAATATAAAATTCTAAACTGAAACATAAAATTTGGTTTTAGTTTTTACGAATTTCAAAACTTAGAACAGAAAAATCAGTGATTGTTTACTCAAAGTAGCTGCTGTGTGTACGCTAATCCGGGTTGCCGGCATTAATTGCGCCAGCTTACATGTGGAATTTTTCTTCTTCTTTTCAAACATGCTAAGTGAGTAAGTGTTATAATAATATTGTTGGACAGTTACATTGTAACAAACGTTCAATCCAAACAGCTTGCAATCACACCAAATTGCAAGCATATAATTTTTTAGTAGTAACAAGACAAAATTATGAACGGTCTCAAGTTCTTTTTCTTTTGGGAGGGAAATTTAAATTTTAAACAGTTTTCGTTTTTTTAAAATTAGCGACTAAAGTCACACAAACTTAAACTATATTCCGAGTGGTTTTTCGTAAAATTCAAATCATCATTAGTTTTGAGTTTTAAAATTTTTAATTTTAGTTTTGAATATTAATTTTTAGCGAAGTTTCTGTTTTTTATAAATTGAATATCTCTATCATCGCATTATAAATTCATCAAATATAAAAATTTTTAACACGTAAAAATAATTAAAAAATAATAAAATTAAATCCTGATTATTTTATAATAAATTAAATATTATTAAATTATAATTTATTTAATTATAATAATTTTAGTGATCAAATATATATATTGAAAATATGATATAATTAAATTTATTGTACTATTTTTATCTCATCTATAGACACATTTAAAATTAATAACATAGTAGTTTAACACATTTCTTTATGTATCGTAATATTTATTTACTGCTTTGATATATTTGATTATCTATCACGTTATTTATTAATCAATGAACTATTTATTTTATCTCTAATTTTTTTATCCCTTTTTCATTATATTTCTCCTTTCCAAAATTTAAATATTGTTAACTTCTTTCTTGTATAATCTTTCAATAATTTTGTTCTTCATTCTTAAAAAAATTAAGCATGAATTCTTATGTTAAAATTTTAAAAACAAAAATTAATATTAAAATGTTCTATAGTAAGCTTTTGTGATTGAGACATATAAAAAGTATGAAAAAAATACTTGTCACTGATACTAAAAAAAAAAAAAAACTATTGACAAATATAAATAATGTGAGAAATATTTTTATTGATATTTTAAAAAATATGAGACATGCATTTGTTATCGATAAATAAAAAAACACGGGATAAATATAAGATTTATTGATACATAAAAATACGAAACTCATATTTATTATTGACAAATATAAAAAATACGAGATAAATATTTATTATTAATAAACATAAAAGACATATGACAAATATTTGTTATTGATAAATAAAAAAATACGGAACACATATTTTTTACCGATAAATATTTAAAAAATGGGAAAATATTTATAATCATAGATATAAAAAATACGAGATAAATATTTGTTATTGATGTATAAAAATATCACCGAACAAATATTTTTCAGTGATAAATATTAAAAAAAATTACGGGATGCATAAAAAATAATTGTCATTGATAAATAAAAAAAATATCTGACAAATATTTATTGTTGATAAATTAAAAGAATTACGAGTAAATAATTATCACTTATAAATATAAAAAATATGAAATAAATATTTATAACAGATAAATATTAAAAAAAACACATGACTAATATTTACCATTCATAAATAAAAACAACCTAGGAAATATGAAAAAAAAAATATTTATTATTGATAAATATAAAAAAACATAGAAAAAGTATTTATAATTGATAAATATTTATTATAAATATAAATATATATATATATATATATATATATATGTATATATATATATATATATCAACGATAAATATTAAAAAGATCACATGATAAAATATTTATTATTGATAAATATAAATATAGTTGACAAATATATGTTATTGATACATAACAAATATGAGATGCATATAAATTATTGGTTTAAATATGTGTTTGATACTTCTAATTATATTGTTTTTTTGTAAATTTTTTTGTTTGATTTACATCATTACAAATTTGTTTTATTTTAAAATAAATTTTCATTTTAATTTATGTTATAAAAATTATAACACATTAAACCTAAATATAATTTTTTCTAACCTAAAACATAAACCTTTTTAAAACATAATAGTAACCTCAAAGTTTACATTATTTTTCCTTTTTAAAAAATCTAAAACTAACCCCAAATATTAAAAGTAAGTTATAAAGAACAAGCGAGGAAAATAAATTTTATTTTTGTCATTGTTTGGGGAGTAATATGGGTTATTTGATCCTGTTTCTTTTTATTATTTTTATTTTTATTTTTTATTTTATGTTTTAGTCTTGATTTTATTATCTTCACTTTTTATTTTATTTTATGGATTTTATGTTATTTTAAAATATAAATTAAATAAATAATCCTTTGTTAAAAGTATACTATTAAATAATTAAATATAATATGAGTGCCACACCATGTTATTAAATTGTCTTACCAATCATATTGGAAGCTGGATAAATTTTTTAAATTTTCAAAATAAAAAAAACTAAGTTGCAGGGAAAACAATATAAAGACCAATATTATTTGAGCAAAACATATAAATAAAAAATGGATTTAAATCTAAATATTGACATCATTTGGACATAAATATTCATTTTTTAAATAGTTAGTTGCTAATTTAAATTTAATTATATCTCAAAAATATAAATAGTTAGTTGATAATTTAAATTTAAATATTCACAACTATAAAAAATTGGAATGTGCGTGTAAAACTTATTATACTAATTAAAGAGTATCATGATTAGTGTAAAACAATTTATTCTTTTAATTTTTGTTGTTGCTAAAATAAAATGTAAAAAACTTATTTATGTATGATAACGTCGAAAACAGCGCCTCCCCTCCCTTTGAGCCGGCGGCAACAGAGCGATCCATAAACCCTCAACTCCGAAGCCATGTCCAACGACAACAAAGACACTGGCCAATACGGCGTTCTTCTCTATTACAAGTACGTCGATATTCCCAACCTCAACGACCTCCTCACATTCTACCGCTCCAACTGCTCCTCTCTCAACCTCCTCGGTCGTGTTCGTCTTTCTTCCCACGGCGTCAATGTCACCGTAAGAAAATAAACCCCCATTCCCCTCTCCTTCTTAGTTATCTCCTTTCATTTGATCTCACTCTCTCTTTCATTTCAACATAGGTTGGTGGTAGCTTATCCTCTTTGCAACGACACATCGAAGCCCTCAACGCGCTCAGTACCTTATTTCATGGCACTGATTTCAAACTTGCAGCTTGTCATCAACCATTAAACGACGACGTTGCTAAGGAGTGCGGCTTCACTTCTCTCTCTATTCGGATCGTCAAGGTCATTATTCATATTTTATTGCTTTTTGCTTAAATCCATGTTTAATTGTACTAGTATATTGTTTTATACTTAAACGGTGTTTGAATAACTGGCTTAATTAAGCGCTTATATGTACCATAAACACCTATGATACCGTAGACTGGTCTAAACTTTAACCACTATGGACGATACTTCTCGACACTCTAGGAAGCATCAGTTAATGATTCTCTTGGTCTTTACAGACCTGAGACAATGATTGGATCGAGTTGGATAGATAAAAAATAAGAAAAAACCGAATGTCTCTCAAAACTCAACTCGTCAAATTGACATCAATCAGGTCACCTTCTCAGTCGTTTGTAGACAAGGAAAACTGTTAACTTATACTTTTGAACAGTGTTGTCAATCGCCGTTAGAATTTCAGATGACTTTGAAACATTTGTATTTGGTGGACCACTTGATAGGTGGTCTAACATAGAACTTGCTGTATGTGTAAGCTATTTCTATACAATAAAATCAAACCGTTTTCATAAGCTATTCCAGAGTGCTTAAGAAAATAAGTTAAAACCAACCTATAGACATGTCATTTAAATGGTTTAAAAAATACTCATGTTTGTAGATAAGTTCAAATAACTGAATATGCCAATCCAGACAGTCTGTTACTTGGATTTTTTTATACTTTGTAGGAACTGGTTACTCTCAGTTCTCACCCACTATTAAAGTCACCTGAAATCTCAAATGCTGGAAGACATCTATCTGCACTTGAGTTCCATTCTACTCTTCACAATGCTAGTAAGTTGCTATAACTTGACATAGAATATAATTGATTTTTGGATTTTTCATTCGTTATATTGTTTCAAATTTGCTTGTCCTTGTCACCTTTTCTGTGTTGACATGTTTATTCCTTTCCTCATTTATTTGACCATCTAGACATAGGAAACACTAATACAGACACGGAGATGATACAGTCATTAACACATAGACACGTAAAATAATTTAATAAAATAGAAGTGATTCAAATACAATTGTGTCGGTTTTGGACACCGTAGACATTTTAAATCTTAAATGTTGGTGCTACGTAGGTCTAGACACTACATTGAATTAAGTTATATTACTTGGAGAGTTTGTTTTGAAATCTGAACAATATTTTGTATGATTCCGTCCTTTTTGTAGATAAGGAGACTATGGAAAACGGGCTTGTTTTACTTGATGCAAGGAATCTGTATGAAACAAGAATTGGAAAATTTTATGCACCAAATGTTGAAACCTTGGATCCGCAAGTTCGGCAGTACAGCGATTTTTCATCATGGATAGATGATAAGAGTGAGCAGTTGAAAGGCAAAAATATCCTGATGTGAGTTCTTCCATTAAACTTTTTGGTGGTAATTTTTGGTTCACTGTTGTCTTTCCTATTTTAATATGTTCTAGTAAATATTTATTTAGTGATTGGGGGAAGGGAGGTAGTATTTTCCATTACACTGTTATTTTTATATTTGAGTAACCTATAATTACTTGTGTGTAATTTCACTTGTTGGTTACAGGTATTGTACTGGTGGAATCAGGTGTGAAATGGCATCGGCATATATTAAGTCAAAAGGTGCTGGGTTTGAGAATGTGTTTCAGGTAAACTCCTAACCTACTCCTTATTTGAAAGCAAGAAGAAATTTTGATTAATATCATAGAATCATATTCATATTATGTTCATGCTTTATAAATTATAACATAACTGCATTTGGGAACACACGAATGACAAAACAGACATAATGTCAGTCGTAGTGATGACCTTGATGACGACTGTTGAGTGTTGAAATCTTGTGGTAGCTTATACTTTTATATGAAAATTTGTTATTTGTTATTAAACATAGTAAAAATGTCTTCATGCTGATGGCCAATATTACTTGTAACTTTTTTTTTTAATTGTAGTTATTTGGTGGTATACAACGGTATTTGGAGCAATTCCCAGATGGTGGTTTTTTCAAAGGAAAGAATTTTGTTTTTGATCACCGGTATGTCTTAAATTCTCAAATTTCTTTTTTGGCATGAATCTGTATGTATAATTTGTTATCCTGTCAGGATTGGAATATTGATATTATATTAAGGCAAAGCTCTGCAAATGAAATTATTAGAGCTATGGCTTGCTGTGAGCCCATAACATAGCAATTGTTTTTGGATCTTTGTTGTGGTTAACCTTATATGACTAATTTAATTTGTGAACTGGTTATTTAACTTGGTCCTATATATTTAATAGTAAATATCGTTCCAATATCATTTAACTTGGGGATTTCAATGCAATGATGGAATAAATATCTATGTACACTACTGAGATTATCCGGTAGTGAATAATCTTGAAACCTGGTCAACATTATTATTGGGGTGCTGTTGCAACAATTGGATAGAATGAATCCTTATTTTATTTCTTGTGGCTATAGGATATCAGTTGGAGGTTCAGATGCTAGTACAATTGGTGCCTGCCTTATTTGTCGCTGTTCCTTTGACGATTACTCTTCACGCTGTAGATGTACTTATTGCAGAATGCTTGTCTTGGTTTGTCATAGTTGCCAGGTATGATCTGTTATATTTTCCGTGCCTCCACCTTTTGTTTTCGTTCAACTAAAAACTCACTATTCTGAAGGAGTCAGAAGGGGGGAATAAAAGGAAATAGAAGTGAGTTGTTAATATATTGTGAAATTATATACTGAATCTAGTGGCCTCAAACATACTGCTGTTTTGGAGAACTAAACTAAGAATTGTTTTTGGTTTTTATATATACTAGTTTATGAAGTTCCCACGAAATTATAGTTAAGAGCTTGGTTCTGATTTTGTTTGTTGCAAACCGGCCTAACGCGAGTGTTGCTTTTGATTTCTTTTACTTGTAATTGGTTCTAGATAATAATAGTACTCAAGAACTTAAGTTTGTTATTAGGAAAAAGTTGAAATTTTCTCAACAAGCTGATTGCATAAGCCCCCAGCTATTACCATTTACTAGGTCATTACTCATTAGCATCATCAAAGTTGAGCATCAATCATGGTTGCATAATTGCATTGGAGTAACATTTATGCTGAAGCCTTGGCCCCTAAAACTTGGTTTAACTAGATTCCTGATCCTGAAGTACTAATCTATAAAATACATTCCTTCTTCCCTTAGTATTTTACTATCTTTACTTAGATATTTTGCTGTTTTGATTTCTTGCTTCTGATGTTATTGTGGTCTACCAGAATGAATCTGCACTGTACGTTTGTGAGCTATGCCAAAAACAGGGCAAGGCTGTTGGGTCAAAGCAGTTAATTGAAAATGATGATTCAGAAAAGTCACTGCAAGGTGTTGAGTTCCAGAATTTTTCTTCAGATACTATGCTGTTGGCTCAAGTGCCTAGGGGAGATGGTAAGGTCCGTGATCCATATTTCTTAAACAATTTTTGCTTTTACGTGCTTTTTAATCAAATTTAAAGTTACTGATTGTTAATTTTACATTTGTTGCAGTGTACTGAAAATTTTCAAGTCTCCTAAAATCTGAATTGTTGGAAATTGAAAACCCATCTATAATTTACCAGAAGTGTGCAATTCCTAACATCCTAATGAATAATGTTTCAGACGTAACAACCTCAAGAAAACTGAGAATCTTATGTTTGCATGGGTTTCGGCAGAATGCTTCCAGCTTTAAGGGAAGAACAGCATCGTTAGCCAAAAAACTCAAGAAAATTGCTGAATTTGTTTTTATAGACGCACCTCATGAAGTGCCCTTCATTTATCAAACACCCGTGCCAATGGCTCATGTGAATGGTGCATTATCCTCTTTGCCAGCTAGTCCTCCTCCGCCTTTGGAGAATTGCAAGAAGAAGTTTGCATGGTTCGTGGCACCCAATTTTGATGGAAGTAATGGTGTTGATTGGAAGGTAGCAGATGGTCCATTCGATCCACTTCAATACCAGCAGCAAACTGCTGGATATGACATTTCACTATCGCATTTAGAGAATGCGTTCTCCAAAGAAGGGCCGTTTGATGGAATCTTGGGATTTTCACAGGGAGCAGCAATGACTGCCATAATCTCATCACAACAAGAAAAGCTAAAAGGTAAAATGGACTTCAAATTTGTTGTCTTGTGCTCTGGCTTTGCTCTCAAATTGAAGGAGATGGAGTATAGCCCTATCAAGTGCCCTTCTCTTCATATATTTGGTAATGAACATGGTCAAGACAGACAGATAGCCAACCAAGCAAGCAAGGACCTTGCTTCTCTATATGACAGCGGTTGTTCTGTGATCATTGAACATGACTGCGGTCATATAATTCCTACCCGGTCACCATATATTGACGAGATTAAGGCTTTCCTTGGGCGGTTTCTGTAAGAGGTATAACGGAAAACATCTCACTATTTGAAGTTTACATTGTTAGTTTGTAACTTGATAAGTCTTGTCTTATATGCACCTTGCCCAAAAATTTGTACAATGCCCTATGGTTATGCAGTTGCCTAATTTAAACTAGTAAAGGTCACAGAAAATTACTAGATTGTACTGTGAGTTTGTAATCGTTATTAAGAATGTTGTGTGGTTTATAGAGTGGCCGAGGATGCGCATACAGCCATTTATCACTTCATCAAGGGGCAGGGTTTGTAGTTGGCCACCTTTGCCTTGAATTAGATTATTCTTATGTTGTTTCTTGCATGGAAAATTTAACGCTTTGAGCATTAGAGATTTGTCTTTCATGAATCAAACGTGTCTCATGAAGATGAGATAGCAATTGTGTTCGGGTGCAAGTGCACAGGGTAGCATGGTAGACATCTTTTCATCTTGAAAAGGGTAGGCAAAACTTGGCTTAAGTGTGGATTCAGGAAAGAAAGTTATTGAAAAATATATTAAAAGATGACTTTCAAAAATAGGATTCATTAAAAAGTGTGTATTTTGTTCCCAGTATTTTTTTGAGTGAATTTAAGCCATCAATTCTTCGATTGTTTAAATTTAAAGTCACTTTTATTTATTTAAATATCTCAAACTCCCATTATTTATTCAAAATTTTAACCAATTGAATGGATTAAATTGTTTTATTCAATTTTATACTTAAAGTTTCCCCATCAAAATATCACACTTTCTTCCTTTTCAAACCATAACATTACATTTTGCAAATTTCCTTAAATTTTATCAATTTTTCATTAAATACCCAATTTCTAAATCTCAAAAATTATTTTATGACTCAAAACACATTAACTGAGGATATGTTCCACCATGACTATGAAGTTGAATTAAAGAATCTTAAATGTCTCAAAGAGAAAATAAAAGTTCAACTAATATAAATTATATATATATATATATATTAATTTATATACACAGACAATGTGAATTGTTTTACACATACGTTAAATAAAAAATGTCAAATAGATATTTGCAGAGATAATTTGGTAACTAACATAAAAAAGTGCCATCATAAAATAATTTAATTGAATGTATGTATACAAAAGTTTTACATTATTGATATATACAAATTAAAACAATAACTTAAATAACTAAATTATCTAATTGCATATTCCATCATTAACTCCAAATATTTTGATAAAATATGAAAATTCAAGGAGATTGTGTAAAAAATAACTGACAGTAAAAATGTATTTGCTTCAAAAATAGGCTGAATTCATTTGAAGGAAACTTAAACAAAAACGACGAGGCACAAATCAAGCGATTGCAAAGTGCAAAGGTGGGTGAAGTGAAGCTCTCTTACTCTTAAACCCTTCCTTACAGTTTAAACCTCTATTCTTGCGAGTTTAACGCAAAAGATAGAAGAAGCATAAGGGAGATGCAGCGTGTTGTAAGAAAACTAACCAACACATATTCACAAAGACAGGTATAATATCGCTTTGTACTCGTATTCACTCCAAACCGATTTTTAGTTTCATTTCTTCAAATTCAGCTATTTACTCTATTCACATATCACAACTACATTTTTTTTTTAGCATTAGAAGCTATATGATTAATGATATGTCATATTTATATTCTATTTGTTTGGCTACTAAATCAACAAGGGAATAATCATGTCATTCATTTTAGTTACTTTCCACTAATTTGAAAGGTTCGTTCGCAGGTTCTAGGTTTTCGTTCCTATTGCAATGACAGGGTTGCTGTTGATGTTGGACAACCAACCCCTGCATCTCATCCACAGGTACAGTAATTTCACATCATCCTCTTTTTGGTACCAATGAGAATGTATAAATTAATATGAAATTTCCATGAAAGCACAAATCTTTAAGAATTTAATTACCAGCATTGATAGTAGTTTTAAAATGTTTTATACATACATCTAATTGTTTTTACTTAGTAGATATTTGTTCAAATATTTTAGAAGTAGAATTTTTTATTACGATAGTACACTATGGTAAAGTATGATTGAACGTGTATTTCAATTTTTTTAAACTGTCACCGCATAACTATTAAAAATAAAATTTATTTGAAAGAGAAAACTAATTTTTAGAAGTTAGCATTAGATGGTAAAATACTATCATTAAACTGTATATATTTAATTAATTTAAAAAGTAAAAATGAAAAATTGTAAAATGTAAGACTTTTAGAGTGTCTGAAGTATTAACCAAGTGTTTGACTTTGACATGCTTACTAATGACTATTTTCAAGCATTTAACTGGAATACTTATTTGTTAAAACTAATTTGCATTTTTCCTCATAATTTTATGTTGCATTGTAGCTTCTAAAAGATGGGGAGATCACACCAGGCATATCTAGTGAGGAATACATCCTAAGAAGAAAAAAAATGTTGGAACTTCTCCCGGAGAAAAGTTTGGCTATCATTGCTGCTGCCCCAGTAAAGATGATGACAGATGTCGTGCCTTATACATTTCGACAAGATGCTGATTACTTGTATATTACAGGCTGCCAACAACCTGGTGGTGTGGCCATTTTAGGGCATGACTTTGGTTTATGCATGTTCATGCCAGAAGCCAAGCCTTATGTGAGTCTGATATATGATATCTTTATAGTTATTTCTTAAAACTAAAACACTATTGTTGTTTGTAATGGAATATGTTATGCAATGCTTATCTATGCCATAAATTCAAATTTTACTATTATTGTTATTACTATTACTATTATTATTATTGTTGTTGTTGTTTTTATTATTATTATTATTATTATTATTATTATTATTATTATTATTATTATTATTATTATTATCATAATCATCTGCTGCTGTGTTTGTTGAAAAAAATAATATCACCTTAAATATTTTTGGTCTGATTGTTTTTGAATTAGCCCTTTAATTTTTTTTTGTCAGTCTCTAAAATATCCAAAAATCATGTGGTATAATCCCTACAGAACCTTAGTAAGAGACTTCATAAAACACTACTTTTGTAACTATAAGGACTAGGAACTTTTTTTGTTCAAAAGAATAATTCAAAAAATCATTTATGTTCCGGGATAAAAAACATATTTAAGCCATAAATATCTGGACTTTCATCTGATTATCAATAAGTATCGTTTCTTTCGAAATTTATATGGTATTTCAATTGTTTTTCATGTTAGAGTCAACCATTCATGAATTTGATTATTGCACGTGTAATTTTTCTTGCCATTTCTTCTAGAGTTATAAGATACGAAGTAACTAATCTTGAAGCTAACACAAATTTGAAACCATAAATTTGTCTAGGATGTGACTTGGCAAGGGCATATAGCCGGAGTTGATGCAGCATTGGATACATTCAAGGCTGACAAGGCATATCCAATGAGAAAATTGCATGAGGTGAATCACCATTATCACAAATTTAAAACTTTTACTTCTACAGTAACTATCTACTCATCTATTTTGTCCTCTATACCTTGAATTATTTTCATCGACAAGCCTGCCGGTGGCTTGCAGTCAAGGCTGCCATAGTTTTTCTGTCTAAAATATGCATTTAAGTCTCCTCGGTGAAACAGTTACTTCTGTTCTTTAAAATATTTTCAATTTTAACCTTTTCAATTATTGATTCAGATCCTTCCAGATATGATAAGGGGGTCCTCAAAATTGTATCACAATGTTCAGACTGCTACACCATCATATACGGAACTGGAGGCCTTCAAGAAACTAGCTTACTGCAGCAATGTAAGGGATCTATCTGTTTATACCCATCAGCTGCGATGGATAAAGTCTCCTTCGGAGCTTTCGCTGATGAAGCAATCAGCATCAATTGCTTGTCAGGTATTTTCAATTCTATTGGATGGCTTACTATTTGATGACTAAAAATCTAGAACTCCTAGTCAGGCTGTTATATGCAGATGTTTAGGAGGTCATAGTTGCAAAATGACAAGAACTTGATGATTTGAACATTTTCTGGTTTTGAATAGGCTCTTTTGCTGACAATGATGCATTCAAAAACACACCCTTTTGAAGGTATGCTAGCTGCAAAGGTTGAATATGAATGCAAAGTGAGAGGTGCCCAGCGAATGGGGTGAGCGTTTCTTTATATTGAGTGACTATCCCTCTTATGCAATTTGTTCACATCTGGGTTCTTTGTGTATTGTTATTGATATATTAACAAAGCTTCTACCAGAGTGATAGAGAAGTTCATTAATATAGAAAACTTAAGGGAAGTTTAAGCACACTTGCGTTAACAGTTAATAAGACAATTTTTTCTCTTTTCTTCTCTCTGTATCAGATTCAATCCCGTGGTTGGTGGTGGGCCTAATGGAAGTGTTATACATTATTCTAGGAATGATCAGAAGGTAAATTCTACTACTAACTGCCATCTCCTACTATGTGTAATTTCATGTTTTTTATCTTGATCATGTTTGGCAGATTAAAGATGGAGATCTTGTTTTGATGGATGTTGGATGTGAGTTACATGGCTATGCTAGTGATCTCACACGCACATGGCCACCGTGTGGTAGCTTCTCTTCTGCCCAGGTTAGCATGGTTTGGTTCTTTTATAAATCCTGTTTAGGTATTCGGGAGAGCTTAGGGCCCATTTACTTTGAGAAAATTGGGAACATTGTTTTCATTTCCTTTTTTCATGTTTAATTACAAAATTGATACCTTGATTTCAGTCTGTTTTCAATGATTTGTACATAAAACACTAAACAGTGATTCTTCTAAGCTATATGATTTGATTCCGTAATATGATTTTCTAAGCTATGATGTCCATATACCTTGAGTAGAAAATAAAATATATGATTCTTCTATGAAATTTGGACATCCAAATTATATGAATGTGTGGAATATACTCTAAATAATTTGTTCATGCATGGACATTCAATTTGTGATAAATTCTCCGCCTCTTCATAGCCCCTTTCTTTTGGGGATCTGATGGGCCTACAGCTTGCACATGCCCAACATAGGGCATGTTATCATGTTATGTCGGCAGAATCTTTCTTTGCGTCTGCTATCTCGTGGCATATATATGTTTGAAACTTGGTTTCTGTTCCATATTCATCATGCCAATGAAATCTGTTATAAAATAAAATTGCTTATTCCACTTGTTGCTCTATCCTTTTAGTTTTATCACTTTTCATATGAATTTTTATGGTTTATCTATATATCAGGAAGAACTGTATGAGCTTATAGTGGAAACAAACAAGCATTGTGTGGAACTCTGTAAGCCTGGTGCTAGTATTCGACAAATACACAACCATTCGGTATCTCCTTTTTCTTATCATTTTTCCAATGTGATAGAGATGTAATAAAGTAATTGTCCTTCATGAGACTTAATCTAACACCTTAACCTTTCAGGAGTTTGTGATTGACATGGTATTAGATCCTCTTTGATTAAGTGTATATTTGCTTCCACATTAGGAAACCCAAAATCAAGTTTGATGAACAAAATTTGTCTTAGATGTTGTGCCTAATATATGTGGCAATTGAAACTTTATTGTGTCAAAAATCGCTTTGCAGTTAAATATTTACAACTATAAATCAATATATTGAATTCACCTTTAACCAAAATCAATTTTGCAACATTAAGTTTATCTAAAATCAAAATTTCAAACTTCAATCCAAACACAAGTTTTTAGGAATTTAATCCTTGTTGTTCTCATACATATAATTAAAATTGGATTTTAATGTAAGGTAGGATAGGCCAGCAATTGCCCAAGTTTCAACATAAGGGGCATGTTAGAGATATACTAATACAATAAAATCACAAGCCTTCATCCAACAGCTTAAGTTTTAAGAATGGTTGATAACTGATACAATTATTAGACATTATTATCAGAAGCTGTGTTTGTTTTCCTTGCTCTCTTTTTTTCCAGTTCAAGAGGGTATTGATAGGAACTACTATCCTTTATATCTAAGTCATTCTCAATCCCAAAAGCTTCGCTGAGTACTGCCTTATGAAGCAGTACTTTTGCAAGTAAATTGTGAAAACTATGAAATTACTTAGAAAATATTTAAACATGTGTAGAATGTTATTTTAATTAAGTAAAATTAAATCACTTAGCTTGTAGCAACTTACATCATATATTTGATAATAACACAGCATTCACAACTTCATATTTTTAAAAAATAACTGATTGAACAACACTTGCAGTTGTTTCTATTCCAGCATTAACAAACAAATGCTAGATTATAGTTGGCCTCATAAGTTGGATGCTGACTGTTATGTGGGTACAAAAACAGAGTTCTCCTGGCCTTAATTTTTAATGGGAAACTTGTAAATATTCTCAACACTGTCATTAGACTAATTCTTATTTTATTCTATGATCAGTTAGGGAGATATAAAATGAATAGCAGAGAAATTTATCTCTCTGGTTTCTTTCAAAGGTTTATAGAAAATGTTCAATAGTGTATGTACTGACTAATTGCAAATTCTGTGTCGAGATTTTTAGTGGAACTGAATCAATATTATTCCTAGATGTTACGTTTAGCTTATTTGATGTGCAATTTTTTCCGTAGAGTGTTTTCATTAAGCCCCCCCATTCAACAAAAATAAATCTTTTAATATTGACTTTGTCATATGCATGATGAACACTATCTCATAATCAGTAACTAGAGCGTGCCAGTGACCTTTGTATCTTCTTGATTTATCCTTCTTTGTTTAGCATCGTCTTACTAGTTGCTTGAAGCTTATATATCTATAAAACAGTTAAACACATATGAAACGGTCTGGTTGCATAGGTTGAAATGCTGCAAAAAGGACTCAAGGAGGTTGGAATTTTGAGAGATGTTGGAAGCAGTTCCTACCATAAACTGAACCCAACTTCTATAGGTAACTCTTTCATCCATGGTTTAGGTGACAAAGCATGCCAGATATGCCCGTCAGATTTGTTTTTTGTTACAGATATTCATAAACTACATTTGAAATAAAAATATGATGATAGCTAACAGAGAGTGGAGATATATATTCAGTCATGTTTTTATTGATCCAGGTCACTATCTAGGAATGGACATTCATGATTGTTCAATGGTCAGCTTGGACGCTCCTCTGAAGCCAGGTGTTGTAAGTGTTTTCCTTGACTAAGCTACAGTTTGATATCACATACTTGTCACATGTGGGTGAGGGTTATGTTCCCATAAAATCATTATATGGTAATGGTAGTTTTTGTTATATCTACAGTTTTTAGTCATCTGCGTGACATCATAGTGTCTTTTTAAGTTAAATAAACATGGTTTAAAATGCATGTTTTTCAGTGTTTCTAAATAGTTTCATCTAAGGTACTTGTAATTTGTTTCTATTCAAGTTTGAAAGACATATTTTTCTTAAGTGATTATATGGTAATGGTAGTTTTTGTTATATATATGGTTTGAAGTTGAGTGATTGATTGAATAATACCTTTGTTCCAAAATTTCGTCTCATAGATGTAGTGCAACAATGGCAACTTATATTTTTCTGTATTTTCAAAATCTTTATGTTAAAAGGAAAAAAACTCTCACCCCATCGGCATACACAAATTCTGGTACATGCAAATATCTGAATTTAAAACTAGTAGCTGGGAAATTTAAGAGTTTAGACCCAGGACATTTTGCCAATGATCATCACCACATTTTATGTATCAAAATAGGATTTTGCTTCTCTAAAGTAAGGGGTGCACTTTAGAGGATAATGTTGATTAGAGAGTCAATGGTTGATAACTTAATAACTTCATATATAGTTTGCTATATACATACGTATATTTTATCACATTCTTAATGTTGATTTTTGATTGATGATTATAATTGCATTTTATCTTCTAAAGTTAATCTCTTACTTTATAGGAGGAAAATCCATGAAAATACAATATAATTTCTGGCCAAAGTTTTACTTCTCCTTCAATAAGACAACCTAATTGGAATATATTTTACTTGCAGTTGGCATTCAAATAAGCTTTACCAATTCATATGGACATAATAATCTATATCATATTAATTGATGGTGTGTTCTTTTTTAATTTGTGAGCAGGTAATAACTATTGAACCGGGAGTGTACATCCCATCTTCTTTTAATTGTCCAGAAAGGTACTTATTGAAATTGATTGAAGAACTTGTTTTAACATATTGATTATTACAAATTAATAATTTCATTTGCTTGTTCCTATTGCATATTTTCCTGGGTTACAATCTATTTCTTCAAAATACTCAAATTCAAGGGAGTTTCCTTCCACTCACCAGCTTCAGAAACCTTACATTTTTCCCAGAATTTGATTGTGTACACCAGTATGCTAAAATCTGAGTTGGATACCCCTGACTGCTTTTTATTTTCAAGGATATTTAGCACTGATTTCACAGCTTATTCAATCTAACAGGGGAGAAAGGAATGAAATTGAGTTTAGAGTTTGTTTTGTAGGAATTTTTGATGGAGGTTAATCATTTCCCCATGGGGGTTCTTATTCAATAATAAGAGTGAACAATCATTCCCTCCAAAATTGGATGAGATTGTCCTTTCTCGGTCCCTTATTACTTATTATAATCCCCTTTGGATAATTTACTACATATTAAAGGGGCAGTTCAACTGGTTTGAGTTAAGAGTTAAAGGACCAAAATTCAAATCTCGTTTGTATTATACTTGTTTGACCCTTTTAGTCATTCACTCTCCTTAACTTCTGTAACGTCATTTTGATTGATCTCAATCTCATGTCATTTGTTCACCGTGTATTCCATGTGAGCATTTAAGTTGGTCTTCGATCTTGGCATTAAATGTTTCAGTTTTGTATGTGATGTTCAATGCAGGTATAGAGGTATTGGGATAAGGATTGAGGATGAGATTCTTATTACAGAAACAGGTTATGAGGTAATTTCTTTCTCTAAAAGTCTTGCAATTGAAACTAGTTTATCAGTTGTGATTTCTTTCTCTATGAATTGTTTTGATTTATCTGTTTATTAGCTTCCTCAATTTTTTGTTAGGGTCCCATACATATTTATAAAGAAAGACATTGGCAAAAAACTTCAATGAACTGTCATATCTTATAAAATTTTAACGTAGAGAGGATTGTTCAAATAACAAATCAAGTAAATACTTTATCCTTTTTTGGTATTAAAAAATGGAACTTTTGCTAGCTGTAAAAGAAGAGGATGGCTCTTTACTCAACATCAGCTACGGTTTTTTGGTTTCACCTAGACTTTAGCTTTAAACAGAAGCTTGATCCTTCATTTTAAAAATAGAAAATATTCATTGCAAAGTGCAGCCTTTTAATTTTAAGTCATCAATTCGTTGGAAAGTTTTTTTTTTCTTAACCAATGTCTTAAAGGGCATTTGTTTGCATGAGTGCATGATCGTAATTTCGAACATGTAGCAGTTTTAATCCTTAGTCATGTATTAACAAATCATTAGAAAAAGTAGTTAGAGCCAGTGCATGATTAAATGATGGAAGTAACTGTGGTGATACCTGTCCTATGATAATATGCTATTAAGTATTTTATCTGTTGTTGGTTCTGGTTGTGTACAGTACCATTAAATGTGTCCCATCATGCATGTAAGCTGTGTGGCCATTGTTATCTAATCTGAAACCAATAAATACTTGCTATCAAATTGGGTATAGTTTATCCAACTTTTTCTTTACAACTAAATTGCTTCAACGACCTCTTTAAAATAGTAACAATAGAGGCAAAAATATTACAGTGACTTTTTCTTGGTGTGTGGTTGTATGTGGACAAAATTTCTTAGGTTCTTGCAGTTATGTTCTCAAAATACTAACGCACGATGAGTATTATTTTTAACAACCCAACTATGATAACTTCAGAAAAGAGAATGAAGTGACTAAAATAAAAATTATACCTACAAAAAGTATACCTATATTATATACTTTCATTCACACGCACGCGCGCACACTCCTGAAGTTATTAACTAATATTATGCAACACAGGTCCTAACAGCATCAATTCCTAAAGAAGTGAAGCAAATTGAGTCCTTGCTAAACAACTTCAGCCATGGAATAGGGGTAGATAGCCAAAATAACTTGAGAGCTACATCTAGCTGATATTGTACATGTGCATTCAAGAACTGGGACAAGCATTGCATAGTCAATCAAAACTGTAGGTAAAATATTTTCATCGCTTATTTTTTTGCCTCTCACATTAACTTTTAACCGTGCAACATTCCAACACGTGTTCTACAATCTTGGTAGGGAGGGGGGACAAAATAACGAGAGAGAAGATCGACCAGGGTTTCCTTGCTTGTTTTGGGTTGTTCTCCTATTTTTTGTGGACTGATAAAGTAGCAGGTTTCTTGTACGTAATTGTTGCATATTTCCTGCTTGGTATTTTATTGCTGTAAAGTAGTAATTATATTAATAAAATGACCAGCTGCATATAAATGGTTCACAGTAGTTGGAAATTGGAATTTAATCCTTTTTAAACAGGCTTTTTGACGATGAAAATAGTTTACTTGTTATTTTCAGTGTAAAAGTATTTTAAAGTCATTTTATAAAATCATCATTGAATGAATTTTATAATCACATATAACTTGTTTATTTATTTTTATTTCACCACTCACCTGTATTCTTTCTCTTCCCACCAAATAAAAAGGTGGACAATTAATAAGGAAAAATATAAGAAATTAATGAGACTTATCATGTGTACAGATATTAAATAATCGTAGTTATTTTTGGTCACTTCATACTTTTTTTGGCACTAAATAGTTGTGCTATTATGAAGATAGAAATGCTACTACTTTTTGATGATAAAAATACTCAGTTAGGTCGGTTACTAGTATTAATAATGGTACCAGTCGGTTAGTCAACAAAATAATTGGTTGCAAAAAAAGTGTATAACGGCTTCACGTAAACAAGCGAATCAATTACTCTTTTTGGTCAATTAAATTACTTTTAAGAGAGTTAAAAATGAGAGCTTCGGCTTTTGTTGGGCTTAATTGGGGGTATTTTACTTGTGTTTCTAAGGTACATTGAGGTGTAATAAACTGTGTAATTTTAATATATATTTAGGGTGTCTAGTTGCATTTTATGTTCTTTGATTTGATTCTCTGTTAGAGGGTGTTTTGCAGAAGTTGAACCGAAGGGGTCTCTAACAAGCTTAGTTTGTGCAGTCAATTTGAGCCACAACTCTTGGTTGCAAAATCAATAAAAATGAAATGTTCGATTTGAGAATACAAGTCTTTGTCCTGTAAAAAAGAAAAGAAAGAGAACACAAGTCTTTGTGTTTAGATATCATAAGACGTGAAGGGGTATTGTAAGTACTCCAAGGCCACATTTTTTTACCAATCTAAAGTATAGTACATGTTAATGAATTAAAAATAGTTTTTAAAATTTTAAGAAATTGAATATACAAATATCAAAATAATATTTATTTGATTCATTGGTATGTGTTTTTAGGACATTTGTTGATATTAGTTTAAGAAAGGTGGCAGTAACCTTTCAAATACATATTTTCTCTATTCTAAAATAAGTATCATTTTAACATATAATTTTTTTTAAATAAAGTGTCATTTTGCTTCTTTAATGTCACATTAATTATTTTTTCTTCTATTTTTATCAAGAAATTATGATCGTCTTCACTATATTTAAGTTATTATATTCTACTATATATTACGACAATGACTTAATAACCGATAATTAATAAGCATTACATTTATTCTTATATGTAGGACTCCTTTCAATAATGTATAAAAGATTAAGAAAAATATTAGCAGTGTTTTTTTTTTTCACGTTAAATGTGTCAATAATAAACATTTTTTTTCAAAACAATAATTTAATTATTACGAGAGAAGCGGTGTATCTATTATTTTTAGTATTTAATTAGAGGTATTTCCTTTAAAAAAGACTAATTAATGTTCTTGTAATTTGAAGGTCTTATAAAAATGATATTTTTTTACACGAGTCTTACTTATAAAAACAGAGGTGGTATAATTTGCAAATTTACAATATTATTTTATTTATTTATTTATAATTTTTTTAATCAGTGTGAAAAAACCTTAATACAATAATTATTTTGATATGAATTATTTTTCGTCGCACTATTTTTTATTTATTGAAATTTAAATAAAACTCACATGATACAATGCATCTCATATAATTTTAGTGGAATTTATATAAATTTTTAACTAATATTTGTTAAAATGTGTTAGTATTTTTGTCATGACAAACATTTAAAATTCTATTACATTTTTTTTGCTCGAATTAGAATTAATTTAAACATCGATATTGTGTTTGGGTATTAATTAAAAATAAATTTGATTTGATTATTTTTTCTTTGATGCAAACTGATTTTTGTTTTACTAATTTGATTAGTGGTTTTCTATATATATTTTATCACCATAAATAAATAATTAAAATAGTACAGTCAAAGACGAAGCTAAAAGGGAGACCAGTCGAGGCCACATTGCCTCCAAATTTTCATAATTATTTTTAATAATAGTAAACAGTTATAATTTTGGTGTCTAAATTTCTTATTTATTTTTAATTTTATAATGGTAGTTTTTTTATTTAATATATTAGACCTTAAACACTTTTTAATTCAGTAAAATATAAACTAGTCTTTATTAACAATCTCAAATCTAATTTGTTTTATTTTTTTTAACACCTAAATTTTATCTTATAGAAAATTTGTATATGTTATGTATTTGAAAATTTATTTTTTCTTTAGTAAATTATTTTAAACTCGGTCTCTCTACGTTTAATTCCATCCTGAAATACATTTTATGTCACAAGTAAAAAATTACAGCTCCATATCGGAAAGAAGTACGGTTTATGCCATAAATGCTTATGCTTATTGGAGTATAAATTTTGCTTAACCTATAAGCAAAGAAAAACGAAAAAATAAAGGTGAACCTAACTGGTCCTGGCTTAGTTTTATTGCATGTTTCTTACGTGAAATGCATTTGTAGTGACCCTAGATTGTCGATCTTTATGTTGGAGAATGAAAAAATAAAGGGTCAAATTATTTTACGTAATTTTACATAAGAGGCAATCTAAACTATTGATCGAATAGTTTTTAAATAATAGGAGTTATGAGTATTTAGTATCATGCTAAAAATTTATCGTTGTTATTCATTGTCACTATAAAATTAATTTATATTAACAGTGTACCATTATTCTTCTAAAAAATAAACGAGTAAGATAATTTTATTTTCAACGAGACATGGTAATTATAATTTTTAGGAGAAATTACTTTGATCTCTCATTAAGTCTCTTTAAATAACCTTTGCATCTCTTGTAGTTTTTAAAATGCATATACATCATTTGAATTGACTAAAAAAAACATCATCAAATATTTTTTCGTAATACTAACGTTTTCTTATGTTGTTTATTATATAATACGATTAAAGTTTTTACTTTAATTTACGAACGTACGATCACACATCTAATATATTTTGTTAATAATTTTATATAAGCTAAATTATATTTGTAGTCCCTTAACTTAATTTCAGGTAATATTTTAGTCTTTTATCTTTTTTTTTTCTCGATTTGGTCATTTATTTTAATTTTAAGTGACAATTTGATATTTTATGTTTTAAAATTTCAACAATGTTACCTTTTTTATACAAAAATTCAAAAAAAAATTTAATCAAAACTCATAAAATTAATTATATTCTTCAATATAATACAAATTTCATCAAATTCGTAACGCAAATCTTCAAATAAACTCATATTTTCATACTTTATTTGATATTGTTAGGAATAAAGAACTAAATCGAGAAAAAAATGATAAATGACTAAAACGTTACCTGAAATTAAGTTAAGGGACCACATATGTAATTTAGCCTTTTATATATGAATTAAATTAACTAACAAAAAAAACATATTTGAAGATTAAATAAATTAATCAAAGATTTATTTAAGAACCAAAATGACAAAAAAAAAAACATAAAGTAAGTATGTCTTTTATAATTTTAATATACTATTCTTTTATTTCTTCCATCTTATAATGATAACGAGTGTTACTTTAATAAAATAAATTTTCTTTAAATAAATATCATTCAAAAATTTTAATATAATTTTAATTATTTTTTATACTATATTCAATGATTATTATATACATAATATCTAAAATATTTTTATATTTATATTGATAATATTAAAAAATTTATTGATAATTAAGATGAATAATTTAATAAAATAACTTTTTTTAATTATTATATTTTTTACATGTAAAAAAATTAAATTGTTAGAAGAAAGAAATATTAATTAATTACATATATATCATTTGCCATGTCATTTGCTGCTATGTTTGATTTGTATTACTAGGGTATATCTCGTATTACTATTATTGGCTAAGGAACTTGGTGTGTATTGATGCACATTTTGTACCTTTTGATCCAATACACTATTCTTTTATTTTTTTTGAAAAATAATAATTTATATACGATGTGTAAGTGTGAGGCATGCCGGTTGGGAGACATGTACGTAGGAGAAGATGGCTGCGTTTAGTTAATATTCTCTCTCCATTTTAAAATAATTCTTAAATTTATAAAAGAAAATATTTAATTTAATAGAATTGATATTTTTTATTTTTTATGCAATTTTTTTAATTATATTCTTAATTAATATTTTATTTTGTATTTATAATAACTAAAATATATCAATAATTAATAAGTATGATTTAAAAAATTCTATATTCTCCTTTATTTATTACTTTTTTTAAAAAAAATAATTAAAAATTAATATATATATAATTAAGAATTTAATATAAATACATAAATATTTTAAATATTTTTTATTTCAAAGATAATATTTTTAAATACGTATAAAATGATTGAATAAAATAAATAATTTGAGATAGGGAGTAATAACTTCTGTGTCCAAATAAATAGGCGACACCTTCCCAACTAAATTTCGCGTCGATCATTCTTATTGGCTTTGGCCTCCAACTCATCTTCTCCCATCATTATTATCATTAATTCTTCAACTGTATCAACTTCTTTCTTGGAAACATGGGGAGATTTCAATAAAATAAAAAAATCTCTCAACAAATATGTACCAAAAAAAAAAACTCTCAATAAATAGCACGGTACATTTATGCTAAGTTTAGATGTGAGGAAAAAGTGAAAAGTAAATAAAGTTAAAGAAAAAAAATATAATTAAAAAATAAGTAGAAAATGAAAGAATTTTTTAACTGTGTAATATAAATAAAAATGAAAAAACAAAGAAAGATGTGTATTTATCAAATAACTAATAACTAATAAAGACCCTTATATTAAAAAGTAAGCTAAATATTATATATGGTCTCTTAACTTAATTTCAGTTAACGTTTTAGTCCTTTATTTTTTTTTTCTTTCGATTTAGTCCTTTATTCCTAACAATATCAAATAAAGTATGAAAATATGAGTTTATTTGAAGATTTGCGTTACAAATTTGATGAAATTTGTATTATATTGAAGAATATAATTATATTTATGAGTTTTGTTTGAATTTTTTTTTGAATTTTTGTATAAAAAAGGATAACATTGTTGACATTTAAAAACATAAAATATCAAATTGTCACTTAAAATTAAAATAAAGGACCAAGTCGAAAAAAAAAAAAGATAAAAGACTAAAATATTACCTGAAATTAAGTTAAGGGACCAGATGTAATTTAGCTTAAAAAGTAATATATACATAACAAATAACTAATAATAAACAATTAAAAAATAAAAATGTTGTCAAGAAAAAAAGTGACGTGCATGTTGAACAAAGTGCTATTTTTCTAATGCTTTCAATGTAAGGGTTGTTTTGTCATTATATGAATTTTGGTATCTATTTATGGCTTTCTCTCCATTTTAGGGGGAATTAAGCTTTCAGATGTGAAACCCATCTAAACATGTATCGGTATAATTGAAATAGAATACTTACGATACATTAAAAAAATTAAATAATACTTATTTTGAGATTTTTTTTCTTTTAAAAAATGACACTAATAATAGGATGAAGGGATTTATTTAGATTAATATATGTCTTTACGGTAGATGTTATCATTTTCCTTAAAAATATATGAGATTTTTTATATTAGTCTCATAAAAACTAATTTTATGTCTCAGTTTTTCAGAAACATTCGTTTGATTTCTTTAGAAATGGTTGATGCGTATAAGTTTATATCAGTTTTTAGTAAATAAAGATTAATAATTGTTTTAAAGAAATTTATATAATTTGAAATAATCAATATTTTATTTGTAGAATCTTGATGTGCTAACTCGTTAGCTCGGCTAAAACAAAAAAAAAAAGAAAGAAAAAACTTTATACACTATTACTCTATCTTGTCTTTTTTGTCTTTAACATTTAGTTATGTTATTTTGAAATTTAACTTTAAGATAAATAAAATTTAACAAATAATTATTTCAATTAAGATTAAAATTTGAGTATTTTTTACTGATTCGTCTTTAATTACAATTTATGAATCATTTAATCTTAATCAATTAATTTTTTGCGTTGTCTTCTAACATATTGGTGAGGTTTTTATGTTATTAAATTATGGTGCAGCTTTGAATATTCCATCTAAAATAAAATATAAACAAAGAAAAATTTAATATTCCATCTAACTAGTATTTGTTAAGTCCGCGTTCAAATTTAATAATTCGTTAAATCTAAAAAATATCAAATCAATATATGCTACTATAAAGGCTTGTAAAAAAAATAAAATTAAAGGTTTGTCTTTCGTAACATTTACTTAATTCTTTTTACTGAAACGTTTACTTGTTGTTTTTTGAGGCAGTGTTTACTTAAATTATACTTTGACAATTTTATAAGTTAAGACGAAATCTAAAATTAAGTCATATACGCTAAGTATCTTTATATATGGTGGTTGGGTTTCTCACTAACAATTTGGGGTTATCCAATTTGTTAATGCCTTAATGGCTGAGTTAAGTGGTCTTCGTACTTTTCTTGAGATTGCTTGGAGCAAAGGCTTTTGAGAGTTGTGCATTGACTGTATTCTAAGGTGACACATGGTTGTAGTTATTCTCACATCCTTAATTTATTAGTAGAATTGGGTCGAAACTTGGGACTAGTGGTGTAATAGAGTTTGAGAAATCAAAATCCACCATGCTTTATAGAATGTCTATTGGGGTGGCAGATTAATGACATTTCGTTTATAAACTATCCCTAATCTTAATTTAATTTTGCATGCGAACCTATTATATTAGAATGCTAATTTGATAATAATAGCATTAAATAGAGTGAAATGAATTAGATTTTGTTTATATTTTAATCTACTAATTATGACTTTTTTTTTTTTGTGTGTGTGCCTATATTTGAGTTTATAAGGAGTAAGTGCTATGAATATGTAAAATTGAACGAGATAATTATTTTCTTGTAATTTGTAGTATTCTTTTTCCCTCACGTAAAGAAGATTGTATGTTTTTCCTCCTATTAATGAGAGAAAATGTTGATGTGGGTCACATTTCTTGGCCTCTCTCCGCAACTAAATTAGAAGGAAAAAATTGATGGGTTCATTTATTTTTGGCTCACCCAACTGTCTTTGCCTAATCTTCCCTCAAAATGGGCAGTGTCAGAAGGACAATGGCATTGTTGAAGTTAATGGGAAATACAAGGGCAATGTCATATATTCACAACTATATATCAACCTCACTTCCCTTAGAAAGTCATTCACAATCTAGTAACTCTATTGATCTAATAATCGCAAAAAAGGAAAGAACCAAAAAGATGTCTCTGATAACCGAGGAGATCAAAGCCAAATCAGAGGTATACCATGGAGATGAAATATGCCAAGTGAAGTCCAAGGAACTTCTTAAGGAAATAAGCCTACCCAATGGCCTTTTGCCTTTGAAAGAGATTGAAGAATGTGGTTATCATAGGGAGAGTGGGTTTGTGTGGCTTAAACAGAAGAAAAGCCGTACACACAAGTTTGAGAAAATTGGGAAGCTTGTGAGTTATGGTACTGAAGTCACTGCCACTGTTGAGGTTGGTAAGATCAAGAAGCTAACTGGTGTGAAGGTGAAGGAGCTGTTGGTTTGGCTTTCATTGAGCGATATCTATGCAGATAATCCACCCACTGACAAAATCACGTTCAAGACCCCTGCTGGGCTTTTCAGGACATTCCCTGTCTCAGCTTTTGAAATAGAAGAAGTTAAGGATGTGAAGGAAGAAAACAAAGATCAAGTCAAAGAAGCAGCACCTGCTGCTACTGCTACTGTTGAAGTCAAAGAGGTGTGATTCAGTTTCTGAATGAAGAAAAATTCGTTTCATAAGTTTATTAAAATGCTGGTTATGTTATGTTCCAGTAAATTGTAATCCTTTCAATTTCTTGCTTCACAGCTATGCTAGTTATGTCTTTGATTTTGCTGCTCTCATGGGGCGGTTTACTTAAAGTCTAAAGATATATAAAATTATAATATTTTTACTTTGGCTTACTGCAATTCCAGGTCGAGAACAATGCAAAGCAGCTATAATTTAGCATGCTTGGATACTCATGCTTCCAAATAAAATAAGGGTCATGTTACATATTCTAGAAAATATAAAATATATCTTTTAAATTATTTTTTTTTAACTTTTCAAGAAATGAAATACACAATTTCTCATACAAAGTTTATATCCATAGTAAACTAACAAGTGCCCTAAGGGCACATGTTAGCATTTCCATGTAAAAAGGCACATTATGTAAAAATAAATAAGAACGCCTGCTTTAAAAACTTACATTTATTAAAAGAATGAAAGGAATCATAAGAAGTCACAAAATAGAACTTTAACAAACCGGAATCTGAAAGTATGTAACGCAAGTTCGGAGCACTTAATACTAATTGGAATCTAAAGGTCCACCTCTAAATCCAAGCTACTTAATCTGGAACCTAAAATGCCATTTAACTCAGCAAGTTGAGTTCACATTTTGATTCATGAAAACTACAAGTCCAAAGTTTTGATTCATGAAAACTATAAGTCCAAAGTTTTGATCCATGAGAACTGTATGTTCTAAGCGTTGACTCCTAAGAACTGAGTACAAATATACATATGTTTTATTTTCATGATACCAGAGCTAACTGGTTTTTTCTTCAATCTCTTGCTACTTTCAGCCTTCAAATCTTCAACGCCTGAAATAGTTCAAACCAAAAGCTTGAGGTTAGGATTGTCAAATCAAAATATATTATTTGCATTATGAAGAGTCAAGACTGCACGGTTTAGTAAATTTGAAAGGCAAGGATATATCCTTTGCTCTTCATTTTTATGGTCACAAAGTGGTTGATGAGACCTCACAAAGCTTGACGATGTAGCCACAATTGCAATAGCAGGTCACAATTTAAAACATTGCCATCATGTCAACATTAAGTATTGATCAACAATAATATTTTGTCACTAACATGAGCAAATGCTACAGTTGTGTATAATAGGATAATTCCATTGATGTTACAATTGATCCAACATTATTGTTGATTCCACATCCACACACGTGGCAATCAACCTATTGTTGACAGACTAATTATTTTCAAATATTGCACATGACATTGACGAGCTAGACAAAGATATTTTCAAACTACTCTTTGGATCGACATAAAATACAATGCATGCTTTTATTACAGGTGATATAAACTTAAACTGAGAGTCAACATAAGGGATAAATAAAAAGTTTGAGATATAATAACAAGCCTAAGAAACAAATGATCTCCGCCTGGGTAGTAGTAAAACAAATTATTCAAGGCAAGTCTAGCGAACTGCCAACGAAGTTTAATGTAAAATGTAAAGGTAAAAACTGGAGAACACATGATTCAACAAATCTTACCTCAAGTCCATCATACAAAGTTAAAGGAAGATAAAAGCATGTCAGCCATAGGATCCAAATAGTATGGATGAAATACATGATTGCGTGTGTAATGTGATATCAAAATTCCTCTTAAGCTTAAAGGAAAATTTTATTACACAGTCACAACTTCACAAGACCAACAGTATTATATAAAACTAAAAAACTAAATATTGAGTATTGATGAGCCAACAAGTAGGATTGTATAAGTGGTTATGCAAAAAAAGATAAAATTAGAAATATAATAATAATTATTATTATTAAAGATGAGTTTGGGATAATAACTCCCATAATAGTGAAGATGATAGGATATTGTCTTAGGTGGTGTAGATATGTATGAAGAAAGGAAAGGATGTAAGTATTGATAATGAGTAGACTAGATAGGGGATAATACAATAGTTTTGAAGAGACAAAAAAACTATAAATCAACATTAAGAGTGATGTAGTGGCAAATAATATATCTTTCAGCTAAAACATGACATATATAACATGATTTTATGGTGTCAATTAATTCATATTGTTGATATCATCTAAAAGGAAAGTACTTGGTTGTAGTTGTTTTCTCAAACTCAAATTTCTACCTAGCTCAAATGGTATCTGTATGCTTAACCCCTTCTTTTACGTAGACCACAACACAATTAAAGGCAAAAAAAAGATGCATAGCAAGTTCGGGTAAGTAATGAAAAAAGCATTGGTAGTCCAGATTCCAGAAATCTAGACCATAAAAGCAAGTGACAAAACAGGCAAATCCAACTCACTAATAATCACAGAGTTCAATTTAATTATCTAAATGTGTTACTATTAAATGCAAACTATTTTCCTGAGAAACAATCAATTTAAAAACATCGACCAACAGGGATCAAATCCAACATACTCCAAAAGATTGAGTTAGTTTCTATAAGATTTTTTTGCCGCAAACTCGTGCTTTAGTTAATTCAAAGAGATTTCCTTTAAGAAATGGTACCGTGACACAGTGCCGCGGCAATTCAATACAAACATTCAATGAAAAGAGTATTGAAGCCAATCCTCACAAGGCAACAAATTATTTTGTCTATGACAATATGCTGTTATGCAAATTAACTCCAAACTAGTTTTAAAAGAAAGTGTCAAATGTGCATCCTCCAAAGAACAAACATTGCAGTCATATTCATACCTTAGAAACCATGACCCATTTGCCATCCATCCAGTCCTGATGTAGCCTCAACTGGGAATGCTGAAACTCCAGTTCTTCATTGGAGTTCCTGAAATAAACAATATACTTGGAGTCCCCAAGAACTTTAGAAACAACACCAACCCACCAACCGTCATTGTAAAAAGCATCAACTTCGTCGAGAAGTTTGAACTGAGCAACATCAGCGGTTTTCGGTGGACATGGCCTGATGTGCAGTGTATCTATCTCTTCTTTTAATAGATTCAATTCATCATCCAGCAGGCTCTCATATTCCACCTCAAACTTGTCTGCTCCCTTTTTGTCAACAAGGGTGGCACGAAACCAAGCTCCCCGAAAACCATCTTCATCACTACACACCTCAACCGGGGTCCCTGGCTTCAACTCAAATTCCTCCTTCTCTTCAGTCACAGTTTCAATAGCCTTCACCAGCACATTTTTCTTGATTTCACTATCACCCTATCATAATAATAATGAATAATTAATTAACAAGCATTAACAACATCACCCCAAGAACATTAATTAAACTGCAAGCAAATTAAGTTAATTAATTTAACACCCTATGACAAGCAATTCAGACCTAGAATTAAACCTAAAAGCGACAAGACAATGAAAGCAAACCTGTTGTTGGTAGGGTGGAACCCAATTATCATTGACCCATTCACGGTGAAGCCTGAGTTCCTCCTTAGAGAACACGATCTGCTCCCTGGAGACTCTAAAATACACACCGAACCTTCCATCCGACACTATTTCAGCGATATGACCTTCCCACCATCCGTCGTTGTGAAACGCATCAACTTCTTCACCGAATTTGAATTCCCGGTTGGTCTCCGTCGGTGGAATCGGCCGGAGCTGGTGAACCTTGAGGGGTTCTCTCAGACGCTTAGTGCCTTCCTCATCCTCCATCAAAGTATCGTACTCCACCATGAACTTGTCGGAAGAGACGCGACGGATGATCTTGCCGGTGAACCAAGAACCGCGGAATCCGTCGTCGTCAGAGCTGATTTCAACTAAGGTGCCTGCTTTGAAGATGGATGAGGAGGCAGAGGAAGCGGCGGATTTGGATTTGGATTTGGATTTGGGTGCCATTGAAAATGGAATTAGGGTTTCAAGCGATGTGATCACAGAAATGGAAAAGGTAGTGTTTGTGTGAGTGAGTGAGTGAGTGAATGAACGAATGAGTGTTATTTTTTGTTTATATATAAAAAAAGAAAAGTGTGTTTGGCGGGAATTAGAACGGGTTTATGCTCGGCTAATTTTCATTTTCAAAATCTATCATTACCAATGTACCCTTGTTTTCTTAAAATTATAAAATAAAATTCAACTCCATTAACATGATTGTGTTCAATGTTTTTCACATCTGTGAGACTCACCTTATTCGGTATCAACACATTTCTTCATTCTTGTTTTCAAGTTCAACATTGATGGTAAAACAAATAAGTGTTATGGTATGGATGGGAGATAAAACTTTTAACTCCCTCACTCAAAAGCATCTAATCAACCTTATTATATCTCCTATCATTAATGTTTAATGGTTTAATAATTGACTATCGGAGTAGTAAAGTGTTTTGGTTATTTCTGGAGCTACATAGTAGTTATAGTCATGAGAATATTATGGATTCAATTTTTTCTCTAATAAAATTGATGATTGATATGATTTGATAATAATTGGTATAAATTTTAGTTTAACGTAAACAGGTAGCGAAGTAAAATTTGCACCAAACAAAATAATATCAATAATTGATATTTGGACACTTAATTAATTATGCATTATGTTCAAGTTGTTTGTTTAAGACAAATTTTCTTGTATTTGATATATCTAATAATACATAAATTCTTACGGTTGCTAGTTAATATATGTTGAAGGTTGGATGGCACTTATAACTTGTAAGTTATAGTGGCAAATTCGTTGAAATATGATTTTTGCCTCAAGGCAGAAAAACAAGATTTAGTGAATTGATGACGATAACAATATTTTTAAGAGTTACTAACTTATGCTATATTTTTTTAGATATTGTTGTGTGTCATTTATAATTAAATTTTAATTTGGTTTTATAAATAAAGTGAAACTTACTTTTTTTATATATCGAAACAATAGCCTCCAATCAAAATTAAGAGAAACTTCAAGATTTTATGTTATTAATTCTTTGAACTTTTTACTCTCCTACTATAAAAAAAATTGAGTGAGAAGCTTAACAACCAATAACTTATTTATATACATCTACTATAAAAAAAAAAAAATAAAAAAAAAGACATTGAATATCCAATGTCACTATCATATTATACATGAAAATTATGACATTTCATATCCATAACTTATAAGTCGGTACCATTAAAGTATGACATTTCATATGCATAACTCATGAACCATCATCAATTGATATTTTCAATAATTTGGATCACTTAATTTTATGATGAAATTATTATACAAACCATTTTATGAAGTATTTTCTACGTTAGGGGCATGTGCGTAAGTCCCCACAATTTTGTTATGGATAAAAGGTGTTTCGGTGGATAAAGGAGTGTGAATATTATCTATAAATTAATCTTAGCTTCGATTTCTAAGAATTATGGGTTTTTTTTTTTGTATACCAGAACAATAGTACTAAATCAAAATTAAGGGGATAAAGGTTTATTAGCCCTCATAGGTGGCGTAGACCCTCGTTTCACACTGACAACATCGTTATTCCTATTTCAAGTCATATATTTGAGGGATTGTCTACTTTGAGGTTTTGGGCGTAGGCTTAATTGTATTTGTAGTAAAAGTGCATTGGTGGATAAAGGAGTGTGAACATTGTTTATAAATTAAACTTATCTTCAATTTCCAAGCACTAGAGAACTTTTTGGTATACCGAAAATTGTAGTCTTTAGTCAAAACAAAGCAGCTAAAGGGTCTATTAGCCCACGAGAGAGTCTTATACTCTCATTATCCATAGACGACATCATTGTTCTGAAATCAATTCATATTTTTGAGGTATTTTCTATTTTAGGATTTTAAGCATAAGCTCTTACGAATTTTTCGTCAGTAAAATGTGCATCAGTGGGTAGAGAAATGCGAATGTTGTTTGTAAATCACCATTACCCTTGATTCCCAATAAGTATAGGACTATTTTAGTGTACCGAAACATTATCCTCTTAGTCGAAACTAAGTAGCTAATGGATTTATAACCCTTGCGTGCGACTTAGACCGCTGCTTCTCACATAAATAGGTATCACTTCGTCTCATCGAATGAGGTGGTGTGTACATGCGAACACTCAAATGCCCAAGACAACAAATGATTGAAATGAAGTTGAGGTTTTTTTTTAAAAAGTGTGCATTTGAATTGTGTCAAAATATTGTATTTATAGATGAGATTCAAAGTCGTAGATGATCAACCATATATAGCAAATTCCTCAATGAGAAAGGCAATCCTTTTAACGAGACCAACTAGTGGGATTAGGGCTTGCTAACACAAGCACATATTATTTTGATAAAAATATGGGTCTTTTATTCCTATTTAGGACGGATTAGACCCAAACTTAATGTGGAACATACATTTTCCATATATTTGCATATGCTCTTTCAGCCGTCATGATTCTCGCATTTTTATCGGATCCCACGATCCAGTGGTAAAAAATGTTGATCAGTAGTTAAAATTGAATTTTTAAATTTACCGAAAGCATCAATCCAATAATATTTTTACATATTTTTAATAAATATTGAAGAATGAATGAGTAACCACCAAAATATTTAAACTCTCACATCTCATCGATTTTGATAGTCAAACTTCATACATTTAAAACTATCCCATAACTAACTCACTACACACTTCATCTCATTGTATCTCAAATATAGATGTTAATTAAGCACAAAGAATATATTTGTGGGAGTACAAATGATTATTCAATCCTATTATAAAGAAGACAACGAATCACATAAGTATAAACAACCTAACAACAACTGATAAAATGTTATAATGCATTCAAAGGAGATACAAAACCTATATAAAAAGCGATTAATCTGTTCTAGCAACAAACCCAAGAATCTTAATCAAATCCATACAGAAGAATGAAATTACAATAATGAAATATCATATTATTCCTAATCTAGCATTTGTTGCATAAAATGTATTGACACCTTATAAATATCTTGAGCATTAATTGTTAGATAAATTTTGTCAATATGTTTAACCAATTGTGAGCTTTCCGCACATGAGCATACCTACATACTACTATAAAGTTACATATCACATAATTTCAAACTAAGTTTTTTTATAAATTGGTAACGACTTTTTTAAAGCATAACACGTGAGAATTGAAAAAAATGATGGGACGGACAAAAAAGTAAAGACCGTGAGCATTTTGGTGGCAATGGAGGGATGACCATGACTTTGATAATGGTGACAATGGTTGAGGATGAGAATCTATTATTTATTATCTATCTGTAATGTGTATTACTACTATATAAGGCAACAAATTTAAAGAGAATTGCTCCAAAATTAATGTTTATGAATTGTTAATTTAGTGAGTCAGGTGTATGTCTCCAGCCTTTTATTAATTTTTTATATATATAAATTTAATATTCTTATGTGATATAAATATGCTTTATTTAAAATTAAACAAAAGAATGAGATAATTTGACACGGAACCATAGAAATTTCCATAAAAAAATTAATGATTTATCAAAGACACGGGAATGAATATTTTACAACAAAAAGACAAAAAGATGAATTTAAAAGTTCATATGAGAAAATTACATTAAATACATCATATATTGAAAAAATTGTTAATCGTATAAGTTTTTATGGATTTTAATTATAATAAATATGAGTTCAAATAATTTGATAAAATTCCTCTAAAAATATCTTCCAATTAATTATGTACAATGTAATTCTACAATATTTTATTAATCTATATTTTTCTATTGAACAATAACGCGTGCACTTCACGAGTCATTTACACTTATATTGTATACAAAACACGTTTTATTTCATATTTAGATTCATTCTACATGTCGCTTTTATATCGATTTATATTCATGGATCATTATTTTCATGTTTTCATATGATATTAAATGTTTTTAAGTATTATTAATAAATAATATGTGTAATTAAATGCTATTATTATTATTATTATTATTATTATTATTATTATTATTATTATTATTATTATTATTATCATTATTATATAAAATAAAAGCAATTCATCCTCTACCTGTCTGTTGATAAAATGTTTTTTAATTTTTATTTTGATAAATAATATTTTAATGTTATTTTGAAAGATTATTTAATACAATTCTGTACAGGGGCGTGTGGTGCAAAAATGTCTATAGAACCGCCACGTGCACATTTTTTTAAAAAAAAATGAAATAAGTCCTATAAACAATAGATATATTTATATACTATAAAATAACTAAAATTAATTAATTTAGATAAACTTTTGTATGACTCTTCCAAACAGCCATTATGGCCAATTCAAATTACCTCCCACCTTTGATTATTGATCAATTAAAAAGTATTAATCCACTTATATTCCTTTCACTTCGTAAACGATGTATTGAAAAATGTCTAAATAATTATAGTTTAGTCACAGTTTTTTAGCCTGGTCAAATAAAATGTGGTCTAAAATTAAAAATGTTGCAGAGTGCATTATGTTTTCTATTGCTAATCCAAACATAAAGAAGAGAGCCTTAACCTACGTTAGTCAACAAAAGGAAGAGAGTAAGACTCAAGCAATGGTTGTGGTTGGCATCAAGGTGAGATACTCAAATGTAGTGCTTATCGAGGCATCGACTTGCTAGATGATAACGATTTCACAAAAATTGTAGAAAGGTGCTAAAACATGGTTTTGTGCCAATGATCTAGAACGTGTAGCTGTAAACAGATAGAGTAGGGCACTAAAAAACAACGGTCATAGCAGCGGTGCTAGAATGGCGTCTTAATGGCATCAATCAACAATTTGTGTATCAATACGTCATATGTTTGGTTGTGTGGCTTAAATAAAACCAGAGAGCAAAGATACTTGCCTTGCTCATTTTAGGCTATTGAACTTTGTTTGAAGAACAGTAAAGAAAGATATAAATGAGAAAGAAAGTGGAGAGAAAGAGATACGTAAAATAAATAATATTTTTTGGATTATTTTGTACAAGAAAAATAAAAGAAAAGAAAAAGGGAAAACCTCAGTTTATTTTTATTTTCACTCTAAAACACAATAATATATAAGCCCTGCTCCACTATCAACCTGTCTAAAAAAGGGCAAGGCATGGAGAGTTGAATTAGGATAGTGGGTTGAACATCTCATTCCGCCCTGCCATCCTCCAAGTTATACACTAACAAATAACATCGAATACAAGGCTTTTAAAGGTTTGCAAGATGATGTTATACATGAATGCTTGTATTGGTTTATGAATCTGCTACAAGCATTCATAAATAACATAATTATTTTTTCTTTTGTATATTCAAGTCTCATCTTCCAAGTCATGTACAAAGCAATCTAAATCTAAATCAAGTACATATCCTACATCTTTCATATGTCTAATCAACAATTTCAGAACTTCATAAATCTCCTCATTCGAAGAAACATATCTATCTCCAACAACAAAACTGTAAACCTGGTTTTTCAATTCAATCCAACTCCTCCCCACCTCTTTCTTATTCTTAGAACTTTTCATAAGCTTTCTCAAGCTTGCAAAATCAGCCCAATTACCTTCAGCAGCATATATATTTGATAACAGCACATAAGTTCCCGCTTTATTAGACTTCATATCCAAAACCTTCAAAGCTGCTAATTTTCCCATAGTTGGTTGTTTATGTTTTCTACAAGCTCCAAGAAGGGCTACCCATATAGACTCATCTGGTTTAAATGGCATATTCTCTATTAGTTCATAAGCTTCATTTACCCTTCCCGCACGACCAAGCAAATCTACCACACATCCATATATTTCTCGATCTGGCGCAACATTATAATAGCTGGTCATTAATCTAAAATATCTCAGGCCTTCATCTACTAGTCCGGCGTGGCTACAAGCACTGAGAACTGCCATAAACACTATCTTATCAGGTTTAATACCTGATCTAACCATCTCATTGAATAACTCAACAGCCTCTTTGCCATGACCATGAGCACCATATCCAATCATCATGGAAGTCCATGAGACTAAATTTGTGAGCGACATTTGACTAAATATTTTATGCGAATCAGCTACATTTCCACACTTTGCATACATATCTATAAGGGCATTGGATAATTCCAAGCTGTTATCAAAGCCTCTACGAATGATCTCACCATGAAGCTGTTGCCCACAATAAAGAACTGCTAAGTTTGCACATGCAGCTATGACACTGGTAAATGTGAAGCCATTTGGACTAAAACCTTCCGCCACCATTTGCAAAAATATGCAGAGAGACTCTTTAGAATCCAGTGTTTCAAATCCAGCTATCAAAGTGTTCCACGTGATTGTATCTTTCTGAGTCATTTCACCGAATAATTGTTTAGCCTCAGATGCACAACGACACCTGCAATACATGTCCAATATGGAATTCATGACAGGAAGATTGGACTCAAACCCATGATTAATCACTGCAGCATGTACCTGTTTACCCAAATTACTTGAGCCAATTGAAGCGCAAGCACTAATTGCAATTGAGAAGCTGAAGGGACTCAGCTCTCCTTCCTCCTATTTGCAACAAAAAAGAAACTATGTTAAAAAGTTTTCATCTCATATCAATGGTTTTTATTTTCATCCATTCATCTGACTCAAAAAATCATCATGTATTTGCAACAAGGAAAGAGGGATATAAAACATAAGCTTACCATAAACATTTGGCGAAAAACTTGAAGACCACCATAGGCATCACGTCGATGAGTATACCCAGTGATCAAAGTAGTCCAAGAAACAGCATTTTTGGTTACGATATCCTCAAAAACTAATCTTGCGTTGTCCATGCTATCACAGCAAGTAGCATACATATTCACGAGTGCATTATCAACATATATGGATGAGCCTTGAGTACCGATCTTAATAGCCAACCCGTGAACCAATTTACCACGTGAAAGAGCTTTCAATTCTTTACAACCCTTCAAAACAGAAGAAACAGTGAAAGCATTGGGCTTGACTCCGTCTCTGAGCATATAAGAAAACATGTTCCAAGCACGGTTGTGATGATCACATGAGGTGTAGCCAGTGATCATGGCCGTCCAGGCGATAACGTCTCTGTGAGGCATTTCGTCGAACAGTGAGTGTGCTTCTTCGATGGAGCCTTCATCAAAGTAGGACTTGATGAGATCGGTGGTTATACCGGTTATGCCTTTGGGACTAAAGGGTGAGTTCAATTCGATGCAGCGAAGAGAGTTTTGGACAGATAATGGAAGGGGTAGGAAATCAGTTGGGGATAGTAACTTCCTACAAAATGCCATCATTCTTGTTTCAAAATGCCCATAACAACTACTTTGGTGTTTCAAAATACACGTTGGTTTGCCATGTTAAGATGGAAAAATTGAATAAATAAACATTAAATTTTCATTCATATAATTCACAATCTCGTTAGTCGTTAGTGTTTGGTTGGGTCGACAAACTCGGTTCTGCTCCTACGGCTGATTTATTCGATTCATGATTTTTTTTTTTTCGTTGTTGACAATTTTAACCACAGTTCGTGGCCACATATACTTATAAATATTTTTTTTATACAGTATGTTCCCTTTTATTAAAATTAATTCGATTAATGTTCGTAAAAATAATTAAAAAAATAAGAAATGCTTTCAATTTTATTTTCAAAAAATTATGTTAAATTTATTTGAAAATTGCTTGTTATTATTAACAAAGTTAAAAGACTTTTGAAAGTGGATAATTGATACATAAATAATAAATATCAAAAAATTATTTTTTGAATATACATTTCAATTAACTAACATTTTCATTTTCTTTTTATAACAACGACTCACTTCATGATTTATGTTATAGTGATGTCTTTCATTGTATAATGTCAAACTCTAACTATAAAGTGTCGAATCCCTTATCACTTGAACTAACTACATATTGTTTTACCAATAAAATAAACACACATTTTAAAAATTAAAACGCTATTTCCATAAAGTAAGAGTCCAAAGTAAATTTTGTGATTTTCTTCATGGATCAGAATGAGATTTCACACTGATTTTGGAAAAAAAAAAAAAAAAAAAAAAAAAAAAAAAAAAAAAGAGCAATTGTATAATAACTTGATAAGATAAATCAATATAATCATTATTTCGTTAGTATACAATAAATTATTGTAAGTGGAAATCCTAAGTAGTGAACATTGTTAATACACCTATCCTAAGCAATGAACTACCCTATAGTATTAAATAATTTTTAAGAGGTTCAAAGTTTAAACCTCTTATTATTATTTTTTTCTTTTAAGAAATATAATTGCCCTCCATGCATATACATATGAAAACCATCTTAAACCAATATATAACTATAATTACAACATGTAACATACCGTTACATTTCCAATCTAACTTCTACTGTTGTGTACTCCCTCCAATTAGAACCAAGTGCATCAACTTTTGTTGATTTAACTTTCTTTTATTTTTAAGGGCGGAGGAAGTACTAAATAATGCAGTGTAGCATCATACAAGAATTTGAGACTTGGCAGCAACGCGTGAGCATTTTTTCCTTCCACTCTTGCTAAGTCCACATACACATATGTCAAGAAGCTCATAATCTTCCTCACAGAATAACATGGATGCCATTTTTGGATTCTTCAAAAGCATCTTAGATGTAAGGAACCCGGCTATGGTCCACGTTTGATACAGCCGGGCTTGTTTTCCGATAAATTTTCCAGATCGAGTATCGTAATATTCGGGCCAAGAATCAACTGGTAGTCTTTTCTCAGCCAAATCAACTGCTTTCTGGGCTAGTTCAATTCTCCCCATTTTGATGCATGCCAGTGTGAACTGCAATTGATGTACAAAAAAAAAATACATTAGAAATTAAAGCAACACTTCATTACTTGGTAGTTGATATAGAAGGTCTCAAACAAATTACCACATAATTATTTTGCCTCAGAAAAGACATAACCAGTTTGGTTTTGAAGATTTTCGTTTTTCACAAACAACACAAGAAAATAGTCTCTTCTGATTTTTTTAATGTCTCTGGATTAATTCCCAGTCTTCTACAATATTACTACCTTCGTCCCTAATTATAAGTATCTTTTGAAAAAAAAACATGTCTTAAGTATAAGTCTCATTACAAATTACTAGATACATTTATTATTTTTTTCCCAAATATACCTCAATTTATATTACTAAAGTGTCTCGGAAGATGAAAGGTCAAAATTAAGCACCTATATACAAAAGGGTATTTTAGAAACATTGATATATAAAATGGACACATTAAATACATTACCTGCCACAAAAGGGTTGGCCAGGATCCACCATTGTGATATGACCAAGGGCTGCAAAGGTTAAGCATGTTGTTTCAGTTAAGATGAACAACCTAGAAACAATTCTGACTAGAAAGACAATAATATGATATAAATTTTGCACTGTAAGATATGCAAACAAGATAATAAAACTCTATCGATAGAACTTACGTATTCTTTGGGTCACTACCAGTAATAATCCGCCACTCTTCATTATCCAAGGCAGGATAACATATCTTAAGAGGCATATGCCCTACAAGATCATCCCATTTTGCTTCTATCAGATTCAAAATAGCCTCGTTTTGTCTTGGGGTGCTCAGAGACGAAACAATAGACCAAAGATTTCCCAGTGTGAAAAACCGGAAATCCATGTGAGCTGGTTGCAGATTCCCAATTAGATACCCACCTTTTTCAGGAATCCAATCCATTACCCAGAAAGGAATTTGTTCTGGATAGATGTTGAATTTGTTGATGGCATCCATGGAGTACTCTTCTGTTTTGTACCTGTATATTTCATTAATCTTTTTCATATCCACCCAATAATATTGTCTAATGTGGAATGATAGTGCACTCAGTCGATTGTTAATGGCTCGAACGAGATCATTAGTTCCATCAGTTACAGCAAGCACTTCCCGTGAGCAGCGAAGAGCTGAGTAAAATAATGCCTGTCGAGTGAAAATTGCCAAAAATAAGGAAAACACAGAGATAATAAGTGAAACAATTGAGGTAGAATTCAGAAGACACAAGCTTCTTTGCTTAGAATTTTCTAGAAATATTTTAAAAAAATAAAACTTGTTTGAGTAGCTGTTTTATTTTTGCTTGTTGTCAAAACTTGTACATGTTTTCTATTTTCAGAATAAAAAACAAGAATAACCTAGAGTTATTTTTGTCCAAGCCTATAGCTGTTTGACACTTTCCACTGTTATCTCTGCCTGCTCATGGTTCATGAGCACACTTTCCACTGTTGGAGGCATCGTCCGCCAAAGCCTAGAACTCTCCACTTTCAAAATATATGAGGCAAGTTGTTTTGTTTTCTCATCTCTAAATGTTTTTCAAAATAATATTACTAAACATAGTTTTGTTGTTCTACAACCAGTTTTAGAAAACTTCTAGAGTAGTTTTTTAAAAAAGTGTCACCTGAATTCAGAGTTTCATATCATTTTTAGCAAATATTATTTTATGTCACTTGACACTTGTAGTATATACAAAAATACAACATATATATAAAAATAGGAGCATATACCTATGGAGACCAAGGCAATCGTTACCAATTAAAATAGAGTACCCTTCAATTCTAAATAAAACAGATCACAGAAACAAAATAATTTCCGAATGCATAAAGCACTTAGTACAAAAAACATAAGAATGAGAAAACATAGGGTAGTAAAATTCACTTGGATTTCAAGAGGGTGACCATGAATGCCCATACGCCTGTCTATCATGCAAGACCCATCGGTGACTAGCAGAGACGGAAACATATCAAAACCATCTGTTAGACACAATTTAAGTATCATTTTCAAGCCTGTTTGAACATCAACCCTTTCTTGCAAGCTGTAGTCACCGGTAAGCTTCCCATAAGCCCGTAACAGGATGATCCACCACAATCCTATCAAAGAAACAAAAGAGGAAAGTTATTTATGTTACTCGTTTCTTAGAATGCTTTTGGTTTACATTACAACTTCCAAGCAGTTTCCAAGAGCATTGTTTTTATCTGTAGGCACGTTATAACCAACCGCTGAAAAACCAACCTGAATCTACAGGTGCAACTCGACCAATAGCTGATTCCCCAAAATCAGGATCTAAAACTTCTTCACGGGTATCTCCGTCAAGAGCTACGGTTCTAACTTTGAAACTAGCAGGCATCAAGCCCTGTCCTGGACTGTAGCAGTCCACAGTTTTCTCCCAACTCTTTCACAATTAAATAGGGGGAAAATGTAGAATATTAGCAACCAATATACAACAAAGTTTTAAATGTTTGTAACTTTTGCAAGCATAACAACTCTTTCTTTTGGATGAATTATCACTTAATCATCATTATACTATACATTTTCTTTTAGCATTTATAGCATCGGATTTACCATCGATCGCCATTATCCCCATTGAACAATTGATCAAATAGCTAGGATGTATAAATGACAGTGAAAAACATACATCGAATTAATGACTATACATTGACACTATTAAAAATAAAAAATACACACGCCTTAAATTCAATTGATGACAAGCCAGCCATTTTAAGACAAATAAAGCAATGATTGAATTGAATCATTAGGTGACACTAAAAGGGTATATAATATATATTTATATATATTACCTGCAACTGCAAAGTGTGAAGAAGAAAATTCTTGACAATCTCATTATCTCCTTTAAGCAAGAAAGCAAGAGCTGAAGGAATAAAATCCCTAATAAACACCTGATCATAATTCAATGGTAGCTTATCACCAGGATCATTTGCAGCCACTGTCCCCACAGGGTTACCACAATAAGTCACAACAGCATCCTTCAATAACTTCCAAGCTTGTTTTTCAACATTCGATTGAGACTCTTCTTCTCTTACAACATTCTCATGAACACTTTCCACCACTAATGGCTTCACATTCATGCCACCTTGAATGATAATCCTCTCGAAATTATTGTCATTGACACGTGTCTCGATTGAAGTTGAGAAACTTTGAAGCTTGAATCCAACTCTTGCAATGGTTGAAACAACCCTATTTTCTGAGCTTAAACGAAAAGACCTTGAAGTGATAGAATTCGAAGAGGGTGAGTTAAAAAGTTTGTGGGAACCATTCAATTCGCGCTGAAACCTAAATATTCGAAAAGGGTAGTGATTGAAACGTGGTTGTGACAAATCGTTAGCCAAGATAAGAGCATGGTGACGAAGTGGTGGGGACCCAAACAACGACGAATTGTTTAAACCAATGAGAGTTCTACGCGCGGATTTGATAGCGCGGTTGCGAATGAGAGTAATTGTGTTCATGACGAAAGTAATAGGGTATTGCAATGGTAGTAGCAGAAACCAAATTTTCCCAAATTGGGGTTTAGAATGAATGGGTGAACTAAGCAAAGTTTAACTAAATCTAATTTATTCTTTGATAAAAGCTGGACGATGGTTTAGTTCTTTACCTCAAATTTTGGATATAGAATAAACAAGAGTTTTGGAGGCGGTGTTGCAGTCGGCGCCGAAGGATAAAATAAAGGTGATGCTATCAGGGGTTCAAAAAAGCTTGCTCAACAATTTATTTCTTGACGGATATAGCTTGGTCAACCCATTGTTTTTTTATAACCTTTTTTATATAAACTTTTCTTTTAGTTTTTGAGGGATTTTTTTTAGTAAACTTCTCTATCAACTTCCATGCGATAATAATAGTATTTATAAATACATATAAAAAGCTAATATAATATAATAATAAAATATTATTAGCATATATGATTTATATTTCTTTTAAAATATTTTGTTGAGTCTGTTCCCAATTTTAAATATTTTATTTTTAAATTACAATTTAACTTCATAAGTAAAAAAGAAATTTATCCACATACAAATTTAAGATTGAGTAAGTTTCCTCCATCTGCAATATATCTCATATATTTCCAGTTTAATTTTAAATACAACAGAATTGGTTTTTCTGTCACTTGGCTTTATTGGATTTATTAGCCAATCCACGTGTTAATACCTAAAAAGTGACTTATTTTATTAGCTCCAATGTTCTAAGAAGCTTCAAAAGGTTTAGATTATCAATTCCAACCTGTATTTTACACCACTAAATTGACTAATCTGGACACATTTAGAAGTTTTTGAGAATATTAGGAATAGAAGAAGTCACCAACCTAAAATAAAATATTGATCACAGTTGTAAATGATATAACTGTGCATATAAAATAACCTATATATAATTACGCCCATCTGTTCAAAAAAGGTCTACACAAACTTTCATTTCTACATAAACTTCATTGGTGGTGTTTTCTGGCTCTGATGTTTTCTAAGGAACAAAAAATGATGTGGGTACACTGGTACAGAAAGGGTATCACTTCAGGTTTTGTAGTCGAGTTGAAGCTGTTGTCTAACATCTCGTCCAAGAGCAAACCAACAAAGAGCAATGTGGAAAACCATATTAGCAAAGGGGGCAAATTTCCAAGAGGAATGCAAGCAAGGGAATAGAAGAAATTGACAACGGCAAACATCAATTAAGCTCCATTTTATCAGTAAGCAAAATAACAAATTACATGAATACAAACAAAGAACACTTCACAAATCACAATTTCTTTGCATAAATGATGTACAGGGATACTTCAGCTATTAGAGTATTGATCAATTATACCTAGTTGGTAACTTTAACTTGAGACTAAATTAAACATAAAGTTTTTGTGACTTTGACGTTGATTAAACATAAGGTATTTGTGACATTGATTAAACATAAGCTAACATGAAGCATATTTACTTTAGCAGTCAGTTTAGTGACTAAAATTTTGGTAGAGGAATTACGGAAACAACATTATACAGCCAGAAGGTGAAAAAACAGAAAAATGCACGGCTCATTTAGTAAGAAAAGCAGGTAACTTACGACTCCCACGAAAGCATTTGAGATGAATATGTCCTCATATACAATAATATGCCCTCAAAGATAACAATGGATTGTCCAATATCAGACGTGGTTAAACCTTTCTATTTCTGATATAAGCTCTATACATTTTTTAGGTGGTCGGTTAATCGTGACCCTCTCCGCGAGGATACAACATCATCAATTTTATTATCCACCAATTTGCATGAAAATAAGCAGCAAACAATCATGGAACATAAATCTTTGACAATTAATGCAAAAGAATACAAGAACACAATGTACACATGAAAATAAACAACTCTTTAACTAAAACTATGTAATCTGATTATCAGTCTCACTCAAGCCATTTCTTATAGAAGTACAAAATTTTGCATTTTTTGTATCAGTAACTACGCAAGTTTGATAGGTAGTCAGGATCCAGTCTGAGGCCGGCCGAAATAATCATCATGTACATACCTCCACCGCATCTCAATATTTCTAATAATGCATGGTTCCACTTGCATTGATAATTAAACAACACTGAACGCTGACTGTAAAGTAGATGAGAAGCGAGAGGCAATTGTTTGAGAGGCAAATTGTTGAATCTGCTTCTTAGCATCTGAAAGAAAACCAAGCAAATTTTATCCATTGCAAGTTATTCAATTGAACCGCATGTAAAGATGAATTAGTAAATTGATGTGGGGAACAAAGAGAAATCCTTCCTATTGGGTAGGGATGGGGGACGGGGGCAGAGCTTGAGCAGAATCGCTAGTTTCAAAATTTGATGTGAAACTGGGCTAGAGAAACTCCTAAGGCATATATGTTTTCAGCATATCTCTATCATTTGAAATGAAAAAAGAGGACCCAAAGTTCCCAATCCCATAAACAGGGTACTATTACAAGGGTCAAATTGCATTTTCACTCTAAATATGTTTCTTGTCAGTTAAACAACCCTACTGCAACTATTTCTACTACTACAACAATAGCAATAACCCTTTCAAAAAAAACAATGGCAATAACAATATTATCTTCCAATTTTATGTGAATATAAATTGAGGGTGTTCTTGTGTTTTTAGAAACAGATAATCACCCAAATAAGCACAATGGATGTGTTGCCCACCACAAATACAAGAATGCAGCTAACAAGGCATCAATAAATAGGTATACAATATATCAGCATCCAAAGCATCTTTTAACCAAATATATCATAGCCCAACGTTAAGAAATTACTCTTCGGTGATTAAATTAGTCATATAGAGGTGTAATTTGCAAGTACACTCGTACATTTCCATTTGGTTCATACATTTAGTAGTTAAGTATCCTCATATGTCAACATCTATACACAAAGAGGGAAAAATGCAGCAAATTGTAATTTTGAATCTTTCAAAATGAGAGAAAAAAACACACACACACACACACATGTGAAACAAGATAAGATTCCAAGACGGCACATCATGTTACACGTCACACATCAAGAAAATTCTTGCATTGAAAAGTTCAATATCATACTATTCCAGACAACCCCCCCAATCTAAACCAATTTTGCAATATATTAGAAGACAAACATTTTAAGAAGATCATAAATAATTGGCTTAATTGCAGTTTTGATCTCTATATTTTATCAATTCATGGAAGTGGTCTCCTAATTTTAAAATTCGATAGTTTTGGTCCCTCTCTCATTTTTTAACTAAAAAATAACAATTTGACATATTTTAAATGATGCAAGATGCAATTTCATGATAGAGAGCCATCTAAATATATTAATTATTCATATATCATTAATTAAATTACAAATATGAAAAATTTCCGAAGTTGAAAGTTAAGTTTATATGGTGCTTTATTTTGATTTTATGGGTGTTAATTATTCTATATCATCGTATTATATGTCACATTATTTAAAGCATGTCATGTTACCACTTTTTAGTTAAAAAAACATAAAGATGGACAAAAATTGTCGACTTTTAAAATAGAGGAGACAATTTCGTAAATCAGTAAAAATATGGAGACTAAAACTGTAATTAAACCTAAATAATTTGCACACCTTTTTTGCATTTGGTAAAACCAACAATATTTGCAATGCTGAGGGTCAAACAAACTCCTACAACAAGGAGATAATCAGCCTGAAGCCTTATGAGCGAGAATATTGCCAACATAATCCATAAAACTGCCTGCAGAACAATACAAATAAAAAATCATTTATTGTAATGATTACCAGAGAAAGCAATTATCATCTTTTATTGCAGGGTGGGGGAAACCAAAACTACATGAAGATACTGTTGTGATAATTGACAGAGCTATTCTGCATCCAGATCCCTAGTATATAGAGAATTTATCACTTAAGTTGGAATACTACAACTTATTTTGTATACTATTTTCTTCTAAGTAATACATACATTTCCTGAATAAGTCTGATCGAGTCATAATATGTTATATATAGCCCCGCTTAATAAAACTCCCGAAACAACCACATTTTGACTGTAACACCATAAGGATCTAAGCTAAAACTGAAGTATCACCGCATGCTATAACCAATCTATATATTTTCTTAGTTCTTACCGCAAGGTAAAGGGTCCACCAGAAAAGCCATGAATCTTTCTTGTTCATCCGAGCCAATGACTACAAGGAACAAAACAAACACATACAAGATTCAAGCATATAGAAAGAATTTGAAACCCATTCTTATGCTAGTTAGGTTGAGCAGAGTCAATGCAGTAGAGATATTTTTTGGAAAACCTAATTACACCCCTGAAAGTGATGAAAACAAGGAATACCTACCTCTTGGTCAAGGCATTCAAACTTCCAAACACTCTCACCAAGATCATTGATTTCATTCCACCATCTCATACCAACTAAAATTCTTCCACTTACATTCTTGACTACCCAAAAATCAAGAGCAGCAAGAAGGACAGTCACCACAAAAATGATGACAAAGTTATCAATAAAGAGAGCCGATAGAATGTAAAATGCCAAAGCCGCAGCCTGTGAGATACAAAATTACAACAATTTCACAATGCGAATTACACTTATATTAAAAAAAAAGTGAGAAAATTAGTAAAGTAAACCTTGAAGAGAACATGAAAGAAACAAGTCCTTGGATTTGCGTAGTTTTCAACTACAGACTGCATTCAGAACAAAAACATAATTAATTATACTATTAATGAAATAAATATTAAAATGAATCAATAGCAATAGCAATAGCAATAGCATGAGCATTCGAATGAATCAATAGAAAAATTGAAGGAATAAAGCAGATCTAAGACAAAAGTAGAGTTACCTGGTTGGGATCCATGTGTGAGGTTGAGAAGGAGAAGGAGAAGGAGAAGGAACGAAGCTTGAGAGGAATCAAAGAGGAGGGAGCATACCAGATCTTACACCCGCTGAAATTTTAGTTTGATTCCGATCCAAAAGTATGTCAGATTAAGACCCCCTTCCTTTCTTTGTTGCTTGCTACGGACTAAGGGCTATTTTTCTTATTTTCTTATTTTCTTTTTCTTTTTCTTTAAATTTTAAGGAAAATGCACAGAAACGGTGTCCTGCTCCGGATTGGGCTTTACACGCATTTTAGATGAACTTACTTTCCGGACCTCCCCTTTCGTCGAACTCGTCAGAACATTGGGTCGCTCTTAGGCATGTTAATGGACACCCTGTAGGCCCTGCTGGTTGTTCATTCACCTCATAATATTTATTTAAAATATATAAAAAATATTATCAAATTGAACTTCTGGTGACATCATTAATCTTATTTTCTACTATTAAATTGAATTTTTAACTAATGGATCATAGAATTTGACAATTGTGGGGGTTCAATGAGCATCGTCTAAGTATTATAACTATGAGTGAGAATATGTCAGACCAATCGATAGTGACTTAAGACTTTGTCTATTTAAAAAAAAAAATCTAGTCGGACCTAAGCTTACTCACTTACGATCTCATATTTTCCTTTAATTAGTGCAACAATAAAACATAAAAAAATACAATTTAATTATTGTGCACCGTCAATTTAAAAAGTTTTACACACTCAATATATCACAACTATTCATTTTTTACATATAAATAAACTTCATTCACATGCAAACAAAAATAGTACAAAACAAATTCATCGTAATTTGGGACATTTTTCATCTATATTTTGATATCAAAACTAATTAAAAAAAGCAAAAAACATACTAACAACAATATACATAAAGATGTCATAAATCAATGAAAGATAATTAAATTAAGACATTAATCTTAACAGACAAACTAATTTCTTCCATGTATGGTCAATGTCAAGAATAATGCAAGATTCCTGTCTTTAATTTAATCCATCTTCGAAAGAAAAAAAAAAATTGTTGGTATTCGTTCATATCGACTATAGGTGGTCTTTAACATGCTCAATTCAACCACACGCTGATAAATCATGTGTAAGGATGTGAAAGTGTTGAATTTGGTGATAACCTCCACAAACCACTTAAAGTATGATATCAACATAACACATTTGTTGCCTATGTGAACACCGTATTTGGTTGAGAAAACAAACAACGCCACACCATGATGACGAACAAACTAAACATTGCATTCAAAAATAAAACACGAAAAAAAAACAAAATCTATGTGAAAAATCACTTATTTAAATAAAATGAGATAATAAAGTAAAATGGAGGGGTGATTTCGGACCAAAAAATGTCATAAACTACCCCTATAATGGATAAAGAAGAAGAGAAACTTATAGTTTTTTTCTTGAAAAAGAGAGAGAGGTGGCAACTACATAACCTAAAAGAGAGAAACCTTTTCCTAACTAATAATAATTGTTAAAGTTAAATATTTTGATGATCTAACGATTGTGATCGAATGACAATGTACATATTTTTGCACTGAAAATGTACATAAATTAAATCCTGCAAAATATCAGGCATAATGAAAAATTGTTATCATTGAAAATGGATCATTGGCTTAATTAAATTTATGGTTCACAGTTTATTTATTTTATATAATTTAAATCACTTTTACCATTTTTTTAAAAACTGCAAAAACTTGTTTTGATCCAACACCTCGGATGATTGGTTCATTTATTTTGTTGGAAAATCGACTGATTCATTCTAGCTCACATTGTTTTGTATCAGTTATGTGGAATATCTTATCGAATGCATCACCTGAACCGTTCACAAATTATTGATGAGGATCTTTCACTCGAGTCACCACCAATCATGATAAATATTGATAGAGCTGTAATTGCATGATTGAAGCCCTAAGTTATTCATCTAAGAAATTTAAAGTCGTTGATTCATGAGATAACTACTCTCTCAATTGGCAGTACCTCCTTGATTAAGTTTCATCGTTGTGCTATTTTTTATTTTTATTTTTGTCAAAAAATGGCACTTATGTTTGTGTATCCCATATGTCAAATTAGAGATCCTGAAGTAACAGTGTCAATCATAAGAAAATGGAGTTTGAATTATAATTCTTTTAAAATTTAATTAATGCACTTAATTTAAATTAACTTAAGATCAACATTGATTGGAACAAATGTTCATAATGTTTGGGTATGTTAGAAGTGAAAAAGAAACATATTAGTTTATAGTGAAATGTGATTTGTGTGTGCAAATAATTAAAGATAGTGGATATAAATATCACACACAAAAAGTATATTGTTTCACCCAAATCGGGTTAGTCTAGTCCTGACAACCATGAGATTTTCATCATATGCTATATAAACAGAATGTTTTCCCTCACAAATTTTTTCTTGACCACACATTGATCAATTACAATCTTCACCTTTCAACCTATGAAGGATTTCTACCGTCCCATTTGAACCTTGAAAGGATTTTCGCAATCAACTTTCAATCTAGAAATGATTTTTACAAACACATTCAATCTAACATAAAAGATAGACTTGAGTTACAAATGATGTGTAAGATAAAAATGTTTGGGATCTTAAAACTTCTCAACAAGTGTTTGAGATAAAGACAAACCCAATTAATGATGATCCACATATATAGTGAATAAATCTGAATTTTGCTTGGAGAGTTTTTGATTTGTTCTTACTTGAACAAGTGTTGGTAGATTTGCAAATTGAACTTTTTCCTTAATCTTTCAATTGATATTCAATTTATAAAGGATAACATACTTTGAGTATTCAGTTTAAACGAAATATAGTCGTTGGGCATACTTCCCAAAGTGCAAACAATCTTATGAATCAATCTCTTTAAGTGTAGTGTAATTTTGTCCAGAATGTTATTGATCAACCTAGAATGTTCTTGCCTTGCTGGAAAGTGGAGAAATACCATAATATTGGGTAGTATGCCATATATGTTCCTGAACTGATATATGTGCAGCAAGTCATCTCAAATGGTATTTTGTTGTGTACTTTGGTGTAAGAGTGACAACATAACCCGCACTTGCAGGTACCCACCTAAATCTGCTTGATTTGGACGAAGAAAATCAACTTTGATAGGGTGCGGGTGTGGATTTTAGGGAGGGGGTTTGGGGTGGTAATATTCAGCCTGCACCTGCACCCGAATCCCCCTCAGAGGTAATATTATAGTAATTTTTTACATTTTCTATACATATACATATTGAATATACTTAATTTTTTTAAAATATTAAAAATTATAATTTTATCTCTCTAAAAAATATTTTATTATTTTATTATTGTCTAATAATAATTATTTTATTATATCAACTATAATAGATATGATTTTTAAATTTGTAATTTTATATATATGAATAGGTGCGGGTGTGGACGGGAAAAGTTGAACCCCGTTGCCGACGGAGATAAATGCCTAAATTTCACACCCTGAAACGGGGGTGGGGGCCAGTGCGGGTTTTCCCAGATTAGTCGGGTGCGGGGGTGGAGGAGGCAAAATCCTCCCCCGACCCGCCCCGTTGCCATGCCTACTTTGGTGTTTTGTACTTACTTCTAAATAATCAATGTGAAGATCAAAATTGCATATCAATCTCCATGTATTTTTTGCAAGTGGACATTCATTATTTGACATGTTGAGACTTGATTTCTATTGGGTGGCCCATGTGTGAATTATATCAATCTATAACATGCTTTTAATGAATCCAAAAATCGATTCATTTGTCTCTTGACTTTTATTTAAGACAACCAAAATGTTATGCAACCATTATGTTATCAATCTAGGTATCATTATGCAAATCAATATGGAACACATTTTGCATGTGTTGTTTTTGCAAGTAGGTCTTCAAATCTTAAATTTTAATTGCTCATTTTATGTTGGAAAGCTCATGCGAAATGCCAACTGATTTACTGTATGTTGTGTTTCCAAAAAGATTTTTTTTTTTGTCAATTGTTCTTTAATAGAACAACTAGAATATTGTGGTGAATGTTCTTCTATCATTCTTTTAACAAATGACTTAATAAATGAATCAATCTTAGAATGATTTCTTCTTCAAAGTTGATTCTTGTTATTTTGTTGAACTGATATGAATATTTATGAGTGAAATGTACTTGTTCATCATGAGAATTTTTTTTCATAACCATTGAGAATGTTATCTTCTATATGAGAGGATACATTTTTTCTTGAAGCATTACTTCCTACAATTGCTCTTAGTGTTGTTCATGTTGTGTCTTGTCCACCAAGTATCGTTGATATACTTTAGTACAATTATAAATGTATTGGACATTTTCTTTATGAAGATTAAATCTTGAAGATGCAATAATCATTCTCTTGAATGATTGATATATATGATAAATTCATTTGGAGATTATTTCATTATTGAGTAGATATTTATGTACTTGCTGATGTGAACGACTTATTACTTGTCGACTTATACAATTCATTTTCCTTAAATAAAACTCAAGTGCAATCATCAAAAGATTATCATTCATAAAACTTAATAATTTCTTTTCATAAAGTTTGTTGTCAGTAAAAACATATATAAAAAAAGTTTTTACCTCAATAGATCCAACCCTAACTGCGATGATCATTACCAAATTTCATATTGAATCTAGTTTTGCATATTTGTATATTGTGTCATAGGAAACCCCCATTTTTTTTCCATTACAAAGTCCAGGTACATTCCATTGACCGAATCATAAGCTTTTTGAAAATCAACTTTGAACATTAGGCATTATTTATTTTGCTTCTGAGCCACGTATACTACTTCATTTACAATAAAAATATCATATAAGATATAACATTTGACAATGAATGCAATTTGATTATCTACAATTACCTCACTTATCACTTGTTTTAGTCTATTTGTCAACACCTTTGACAATACTTTATTGATACGGCCTATAAGGGCTAGATGGTGAAATTTTGTCAAGCTTTGCAAGCTCTCCAACTTTTGAATCAGGACAATAAAAGAGTTATTAACCCCTTTAATGAGATAAGTTTTTTAGTGGAAATTTTTCATCATCTTCGTAAAATCTTGCTTTAAATATTTCAAAAATTATTTAACTTATGATATATTTATCCTATTTGGTCTTGGTTTTTCCGAACTATCATATTCCCAAACTACCTTTCTTACCTCAATATGAAAATTCACCAATTAACCTCTCATTTTGTTCATTTGCTGCAATTTGCTTGAAAAACACAATTTTCCAAGGCTGGTCTTCTTCCTTCATTCGGAAATTGTTCTCGAAAGTGTTCAAAAATTGTATTCTCTAATTCATAACTTCAAATATTTTCTCACGATTCACCATTAGACACAATATTTTATTTCAATGAAACCTTTTATTCACCACACAATGAAAATATTTTGTGTTGCATCAGCTTCTTAAAGCCATGAACTTTAGGAATCTGCATTAAATACTACAATTCAAATTTGACCAATTATGTTAGTTTGAAATAGCTTCTCTTTTATAATGCACTTTTTCTGACGATAGACATATAACTTCATTTTTCATCTCTAATATGTTCAATTCTGATTTTACTTCTTGTATACTCTCTTCCAAATTTTGACAATGTTTTCTATGCCACTCTCACAAATTTTACTTCATCAACTTCCATTTATTTATTTTTAGCACAAATGCACCAATTTCTCTAATTTGAAATACCTCTATTTTTTGTTTTGTTTGTATAAAGTTTGATAAATATTACTATAAAGTGTTTGAATCTATAACAAAATGACTTTAGACTCCAATTTATTATCTTCTCGCACATCAAAATGGAGCAGTGGTCACGTAACAATAAAGGATTCCGGATTCTCAACAAAAATAAAAATAAAGGAATCCAGAATTTCCGGAGCATATTCTCATGTGGATGCTTCCTACTTGCTTCCTTTCCTGTTATCAAATCTCTTTTGCCGGAAAATCCTAACTTTCCTCTTTTATCATTCACTGATTTCAAAAGTAATGCCCCAATTACTACAAATACAAAACTAATGCCCCGATGCGATCGTCGGTGTGGTCAATAAAATAATTGCATCGGGATTTAATAAAAAAATGTATTTATTTTTCTTTAACTTTTCGACAAACTTTATTAATTTATTTTTCCTAAATAATCCAATTTTAGTAAATTTTTTATATTTAATAAATCACAGTAAAGATAATTTTTATAATTATAAACAAACATTAATTTACTAATGATCAGTAAAAAAGAAAATTTGATGAAACAAATGAGATCAGTAAATTATTTTGTATTTTAATACTAGACAAACAGTGTTATATTATTTTAATGCTGCCATATATTAAAATAATCTGGCCTTTTGATTTTTGACCAAGTAAAAAACGTCCAGAAAGAATAAAATGTTACTGCTATACTAGTTTTTCACTTGAACACACAATTGTTGAGATTGAGATATTGTATATATACTAATACAAAACCAGCCGCCGCCTGAAAACTTTTATCTTCTTTTCTTAGCTTTTATTTGTTGTAATTTAAGATTATTTTTAAGTTTGAAGTTACTTTTTTTAACTCGTTTTTTTAATTAAATAATTGTTTTTTTTATAAATATTTAATTTTTTATTTTTATAGAATTTTTCATAATATTTGTTAAGTTCAAATTAATATATTATTTCAATAAAATACATATTTAAATTTAATCAATAATTTTTGCAAGTCAATATTACAACTCCGGACATGTGTATTATAAACATTTTAATTAAATTTTTAGATTTTTTACAATAATAAATATTGTTAATTAATACTATTAATTGAATTGTATGTATTTGCTTAAATACTCATCTTTTTATATTTTAATAATTTAAATTTGCATTGTTCTTGATCAATATAAATATTTATTGATTTAAATAAATAAATATTGTGTTTAGTAAAAAAAAAACTATTTTTATCAATTCATTATCCGAAAACTGCACATATTTTCAATTTCGTTTTATACTTCAATTTATTTGGCTTGACATTTGGATTTTCAACCAACTAACAACTAACAAAACGTCCAAAAAGAGGTATAGAATATTACTAAGTTCACTTCCTTATCCTTTCCTCGTGTTGCTGCCTCTTTGTAAATTAAATTAGATTAGATTAGGCAGGTTGATTTTTGACCAACTAACTAACTAACCCAATGAGAAAATGTGGGTCATAGGAAGCTGGAATAACCGCCACGTGGCTGTCTATTCTACAAACAGAGTATCTTATTACGCACTTAGAGAGATACGAGTCCGAGAAAAATATCGACATGAGAAGTTGTGCATTTGATGGAAGCCACGTGTCTAGTTATTGTGTATGTGAGTCACCATCGTGTGGATTTAATTACGCAAAGCCAGTCGGCGGTAAATGGTAATGCTACTATGATAGCCACTGGGGCGGTGGCAGGTAACCTGAAATGAATATTCTATACTTTCTTTTTGTCTTTTTTTATTCGAATATACGAGTACTACTTTCTCTTTTTGATCGATTATGTACCACATAAACTCTCTAATCAACACAACTGTGTGGGATTCGATATTATATTAGAGATAATCTTCTTAGCTTTGTTTTGGCTAAAATGGAAGGGTTCTCCTCTACGTGCTCATCGATGAATAAACCCTAAACAAAATAATTACTTGGAGAGAAAAATATATTCACTAATATATGTTGGGTGGAACATGACAGAGAAATAAACTTCAAATTCATTATTGTTACCATATTTTCAATCATATTCTAAATTATAAAATAGTAGATCTATTTTTATTCTAATTATAAATAGAATTTAATTGTTAGATTTTGTCAAAAAAAAAAATTATACTATAACACATTATAATTATTTATATATATTTAAATAATTATAATAAAAAAATTTAATATCATTAATAATTTAATAATTTAATAATTATAATAGATTAATAATCTAAAAAAATTATATTAATAATATATATAAATTAAATCCTGATAATTATGTTAAGTTTCTATCAATATACTTATAAAATAGTTTAACACATTAATTAATTCAATTTATATTATAATTTCAGAGAAATATAGTAGTGTAAATTGAAATTCACGTTCTAATATATTAAATATTTACTTAATATTTTACAACACTTGCGGAATAGTATATTTTTTTTTAAATGATATTTTTGACATTTACTATTTTCTATAATTTATAACACGAGTAGTTGATGTACATAATGTGTTTTTTTAGTGTTATAGATTCTAAGGTATAGCGTTCAATCCCAAATGGCAAAATAAATATTAAAATACTTACCGACATGGTCAAAATCCATAAAAAGATCACAAATTTTAACGTGGTTGCCAATTGCTTGCTTAATTTTTCTAAGATTTTGCAGGTCAATTGGCAAAAAAATATGCAAGTCTATAAGATTGTTTCATGAAGTACTTCATTTATGCAGTCAAGACTTATTAAAAAATCAAATAGCAGGTGCTAACAATAAACAATTACATATCCATGATTTAACGAAATCCGATTTCTGTAATTGCAATATTAAAGGTGATCCAAATTGATAGTACAACTTTGTATATTGCTAAATGCAAGACTATTCATGATCGTCAAATTCCAAGACGACATCTTTAGCCGTTGGATCACTTCTAAATGTGTAATGACGACAATAGCCTCCGAAGCTCTATATAAGCATACACACCATTCCTCAAACCAACACAACAACAACAACAACAAAACAATCACCAAGATTCCTTTGCTTGTCTAATAACTCACCACTTTTGAACCTTTATTCAGTAAACCAAAAACAATGGCTCCTGATATAGCAACTGCTGCAGCCAACATCAATGACGCTCAAGCTAAGGCTTCAAAACGCGCCTTTGTTACCTTCCTTGCCGGAAACGGAGACTACGTCAAAGGTGTTGTTGGTTTAGTCAAAGGTCTTCGTAAAGTCAAAACCATTTACCCTCTAGTGGTTGCAGTGTTACCTGATGTTCCTCAGGAGCACCGGAATATTTTAACTTCTCAAGGTTGTATTGTTAGAGAGATTCAACCTGTTTACCCTCCTGAGAATCAGACTCAGTTTGCTATGGCTTATTATGTCATCAACTACTCCAAGCTTCGTATTTGGGCTGTAAGAAATCTTTCTATTATCAACTTTTATTTTAATGTTAATTTTGCATTGCATGAATGCAGAGGTTGCATACTCTAAAGTAGTTATTTGCATGGTGTAACATCTCCAAGATACTTGTATCTAGAGAGATACAAATTTTATCTTTTTTGAACTAAGAGTTTGTCTCTCTAAATCTAACTGTTCACACAACTGCTGCATTTTTTTAAACTGTTCATTTAGTCATAATGTAAAATGTTTTACAATCTAGGAAAATTAGTTGGTGTAAGTTTGATTTGTGATTATGTGTTGATCGTAAAATGTTGCAGTTTGAGGAATATGACAAGATGATTTACCTTGACGGTGACATACAAGTATTTGAAAACATTGACCATTTATTTGACCTCCCTAATGACTATTTCTACGCGGTGATGGATTGTTTTTGTGAGGCTACTTGGGGACACACCAAGCAGTATGAAATCGGTTACTGTCAGCAGTGTCCTGATAAGGTTCAATGGCCCACTAATTTTGGTGCCAAGCCTCCACTCTACTTCAACGCTGGTTTTTTTGTTTATGAACCTAATATGGCTACTTACCATGATCTTCTTCAAAAACTTAAACTCACAAAGCCAACTTCCTTTGCTGAACAGGTACTTAATTAATCCTCTAATCTTTAAATATAAGAAAAAACTATTGTTGATCTAACTTCTCGTATATTAAGATTGACAAGAATAATCAACTTGTTTTTTGTCACTTAATATGTATATGTGTTTTGTAGGATTATTTGAACATGTACTTCAAGGACAAGTATAAGCCTATACCAAATATTTACAATCTTGTGCTGGCTATGCTCTGGCGTCACCCTGAGAATGTTGAACTTGAGAAAGTCAAAGTGGTTCATTACTGTGCCGCTGTAAGTTTTATTTATTTGAAAGAGACAATATAGAAGTTATAATAAAATTGGAATTTTCTTTAATTTGGTTAACGGTTATGTGATGATGCAGGGGTCTAAGCCATGGAGGTACACAGGGGTGGAGGAGAATATGGAAAGAGAAGATATAAAGATGTTGGTGAAGAAATGGTGGGATATATATGAAGACGAGAGTTTGGATTACAAGGAACCCGTGAATGCGAATCGCTTAACATCAGCACTTTTGGAAGCTCCTGGTATCAACTTTGTTCCAGCTCCATCAGCCGCTTGATTAAAGTGCTTTCCTTATCAATCAACCGCATATATATATATATGATCTTCTGGGGATATTTAACTAGGAGGATCAAACATAATCAAGCTTTATATTTTGTAATAATTAGGAGGGCCTTCTTTTTACGAATTTTAGAATATGTCTTTTTATTTGTATGTATTTTTTGTCTTCATCTTTTTCTTTATCTGTAATATAAAGGATATATCACCGCTGTTACGGTTGGAGTTTGCACACCCAAAACCCTACATTAGCACCCTTCCTACCTAGAGTATTGGCCAATAAGGTCAACTTGTACAAATTAAACAATGTATACAATTATACATCATATTACTAATTAATTTCGGCTCTGTTTCCGTGTTCTATATAGTTATGCTATAATTTCATGCTTGTTCAATGTAATAATAAACAGAAAAATATGTTTACGCAATTGCTTTTATTTATTTTTGGTTAAAAACTTGTATTTTCTTTCCGCATAAAAAAAAAAACTCTCATTTTCTTTAATTAATATACGAAAAACACTTGGATAGTCACACAATTCTTAGGCACATATTTAAACACATACTTAAATAAGAAAAAAGTAAAGACGATACAGATATTTTCCCCAATATACTAACTGCAGTGCCCTTCTCTTTGGGATAACTTTCTTTATACATTCTTTTAGATCTGGGTTTCGTTATTGGCCCCACTGCTGCTAAATAGTGATTTTAATTTAAATATTATCACGATCCCCAATTTCTTGATTTCTTCTTTTTGGTCCTCAAATTAAAGATCTCCACAAAGCTTAATGACACAACATTGATTGATTAAGACGCTGTTGGTTATTCAAAATGACCAAGACAACGCACTTATTCTAAACGAGTTTCACCTATGCCGACATCAATTTTATAAGAATATAGGAAGAGAATAACTACTTGCGGTTCACGTAATCGTCGACTTGTTGGGCCTAGTTTCAGGCCCAAAAGTTTCGACGAGCAAGACTGAGTTGGAACCAGCCCATGAAAATGAACAAAGTTCGGCTCTCGGCCTGCTTATTAATTAATAATTAGAAGAATAGTGAAAAGCTGGTAGTTGTTGAGCGCGAGTGTTTGAGAATCAGCCACGCTTCCCCTCCCTCCCAACCTTCAACTCGTCACCAATTTAAATTCATTCAATTCAATTCAATCATAGCATAGACATAAAAAGAAAGACAAATTAGTTTGTGTGCGAGTGTGTTAGGTTTTGTTGTTGAATATTGAAAATTGAAAATTGAAAATGGGTTTTAGTAATGGGAATTCAGATTCGAAATTAGAAACGGTTGAGATAAAGGAGCTGAGATTCACTTATCCTGGCATCGACGGCCATCCTCCGCCGGGTTCCAAACCTCTCATTCAAGACTTCTCTCTCACACTCTCTTCCGGTGATCGTTGCCTTCTCGTCGGATCCAATGGCGCCGGTTCTCTCTCTCTCTCTCTCTAACCAACCATTTGCATTTTCCTTTATACTACTAATGTTGAAGTCTTATTGATATTTTTTTTTTTTGCAATTCTACTAGGAAAGACCACAATCCTGAAGATATTAGGAGGTAAGCACATGGTGGAGCCTGAAATGGTTCGTGTGCTTGGAAGATCGGCTTTTCATGATACCACTTTAACATCTTCTGGTGATCTCTGTTATCTTGGTGGTGAGGTTAGTGCTTTCATCACCCTAATCAATGCACTTACAACTGTATGCACCATTTGATATGTGGATTAGTATAAACCCATGATGCATAGGTATAATGAATCATCAATAAAAAATTATATAATTTTACTTAAAGAGTTAAATTGTTCAAATTACATTGCAAAATCACAATAAATAAACTCAAATACTTTATAAAAAAATCACCAATTTCACTCGCAATTAAATAATGAGGAAAAAGAGAATATCCACCGTACAAGTAATGGTACGGATACTTCTCCATTTTAGTAATACCCATGTTTCAGAGTTATAAACTCTATTATGATAATTAAACTATTATATACAATTTTGGATCTTTCTCTGACTTAGGAATGTGAGGCATTGATTTAGAATATCAGAAATTTTATATTTGATATGTCTATCATTTTTTGTTTTTATAAAATTGCTAACTGTCGGTGATTGATTTTGTTTTTTGGGGGCTTGGGGAACAGTGGAGGAGAGATGTTGCATTTGCAGGTTTTGAAGTTCCAATACAGATGGACATTTCTGCTGAGAAAATGATATTTGGTGTGGCCGGTATTGAACCTGAAAGAAGAGCAGAGCTTATCAAGGTTGGATGAACCTTTTCTTAATTAAACTTTTATAGATTGATGTTGTGCACCGTTGCTTAGTTAAATATGTATATAGACATGCCTTTCATGAGTTTTGCAGTGTCAGATGAGTTTACTGAAGGTTGTAGGACACATTTGTTGTAAAACAAAGAAGCAAAGTGAATAATTACATTTAACATTTTCTTTGTTTATTAGTGCCTAGTTAGAATTGACTTTGATTGGTTCGTAAGGCTTAACTCAACTGACAAATGTCAATTTTGTTGGGCTGAACATCTTCACCTTAGTTCGAACTTGAAACCTCCCAGTTGTTTGTGTGAGTTTTAGGTGGCGCTTACCATTCCATCTACAGACCCAAAAAAAGAATTGACCTCGATTGTTTGGTCATATGTTTTCTCTTAGCATGCTAAGATGTGTGTAGTAGATCACTCATCATGGCCACTGAAAGGGTGCTTGTGTAACCACAACAAATACTATTCTACTAACCACTTCAGTTCCTAAGCTATCCTTCTCTTTCCATTGCTATTTCGTTGTGGTCATCTTTTGAGTTCATTTCTGTATGTAGGTTGTACATGTATACACGGGGCTTCTTTTAATACCAAAAGGAAAAGTAAAATTTAAGGAAACTTGTTGGAGAAGAACAAGGAGAGCATAAGTGTGTCTGATATACTTGTGTCTATATGCTTGAATTTTATATTTGTAGATGGTATGAAGACTTTGCGTGTCTATGCTAGATTCAAACAAAGCTATATCATTATGTACTCTTATGTTCATGTTCTCTGACTATGCATGGCTAATTTCTGATAAGGTTTCTCAAGCTATGCATGTGTAGTGGCTTTTGAAAAATTGCTGCTTTGTTTTTGTTCTGATGCTCAACTGGACAGGTATTAGATATCAATCTTTCATGGAGATTGCATAAAGTATCTGATGGTCAGAGAAGAAGAGTGCAAATTTGTATGGGTCTCCTCAAACCATTCAAGGTATGATATATTTTTTTGATGTTTAGAGAAGTCCTTATGGCCTCTTCATGTTTACAAACTGCAACACATTGTTGAATTTAGAGCAGTTTTATATTTGTAAGGTTGTTCATTGTTTGCCTAGGTTCTTCTTCTGGATGAGATAACAGTCGACCTTGATGTTCTAGCAAGAGCTGACCTTCTGAACTTTCTAAGAAAGGAATGTGACGAGAGGGGTGCCACTATTATATATGCAACACATATATTTGACGGTCTTGAGAATTGGCCAACAAACATTGTATGTCTAATTCCATTCTGATCTGTTTTATGTCAATGTTTTTGCATAATCCTTCAGTCATTTGATTGCTCTTTTACCAGGTTTATGTAGCTCATGGAAGGTTGCAATTATCATTACCCATAGAGAAAGTCAGAGAAACTAGCAAACTGTCACTAATGGTTGGTTTTGTTCCTAATTTTGATCTCAAGAAGCTCTCTCTCAACCAATCATTCAATTATTTCTGTGTCACTCACTGTATTGTATAGTAATTAACTAATTATGAGTGCTACCCGACGGGTAACCTTGATTACCACCTATGCTTGTGGAGTTAACAACTTAAGTTGTAAACCAAGCTGTGAAATTTACAGTTTTATTTTTATAAACAATTAAATTAATTGAGCCTATTGCTTTTGAATATGTAGAGAACGGTAGAAGTTTGGCTACGGAAGGAACGCAATGAAGATAGAAGAATAAGGAAAGAAAAGAAGGCTGCTGGCCTTCCTGAATTCGAAAAGCAAGTTGAGGGAAGCCGTGTAGCCGGGGGAGATCCTGGACGAGCTTCGGTTCGAGTTACTAATAATGGTTGGGCCGCAGGCCGGTTACATTCAACTGTTGCTGGCGAGGAAAACTTCCTCCTAAGCTCAAACCGAGTATTGAGGTAGTATACTACAAATGGGAAACTTACTCCTAAGCTCAAACCGAGTACTGAGGCAGTAAAATGATTTTCAAATTATACGAGGGCGTTTACTGTTTGATTTTATGAACTTAAAATAAAATTCATTTGCCAATACTTTCTGGCACATATAATCCTTTGTTATATAGGGTCACATGTTATGCAGATAAAGTTATGTTTAACGTATGTAGCTTCGAAAGTTTATAATGCTTGCTTGAAAGCGTTTTGTAATCTTGTTGTTTCATATTTGTAAGTTGTAACCCTGTATTTGGGTAGAAAGAGAACAATAGCAGCCTTAATTATTAAAAAAAAAAAAATACTATTGGGTCTTTACATCTGTGTTTGGCCCAATTTCTTAACTTACTCGGGCTACTCTTTATACTTCGATTTTTAGTGTCTTTTTGGTTATTTGTTTGACATAGTACTACATTTAGACCATTAGGAAAATACACTACGACTTTTCATATCTAATTTTTTTTACATAACCTTATATCAATCTTAAAAACCATACATAAGTTGATTAGTGATTAGTTGATAGTGTATAAAATATTACACATTGAAATTAATATCTTAAATGAAATTTACCACCACCTCTATTTCTTTTGTTGTATTTCTAAGGATGTTTACACATATAAAGGAAATAGTTTTCTTTTTAATTCCTTTTAGAGGGAGTAACTTTATAATGTACTTTTCATGTGTCACAATGAATGTTCACCAATATATCTTTTAATACACTAATGTGTTTACTCTTTTATAAATGTAAAATAAAATATAATGAGTTTGATAGTAATGCATATAATATGAATCAGATGATATAATTAGGGAAAAAAAGAAATTAATATTACATTAAAAATAAAAATGACATTTATTGAGATATCATTTTTTTCGTTGTTGCAAATTTATTATGTAACATTAATCATGCCAAGAGAGTAAGAACTAATATAAGTATTTCATATTATAATACATTTAAATTTATTACTTTCTCCTGTACTTTTTATAGGAAACCATTGAATTATAAGTTGATCAATAAAAATTGATGTATTTAGTCTACATTATATAAATTTTTATTAGTCAGATTATAATTCATTTATCTCTTATAAAAAGGATCAAATATCACAATGAGTATTTATTATACCATTTTATCTTAATTATTTCCATACATCAATATACAAGAATAAAATATTTCACAAAAAAATAGTTAAAGAAAGACGAAGGCTTTATTTTGTGAAAATGTTTTTCATTTAATTTTAAAAAAAATTTGAGTTAATTTTATATGCTAATAAAAGAAATTAGATATTTTGAAGTGAACAAGTGTTTATATCACAAAAACAATTTTCACAATTGGATCATCTTAAATAATATTTCTTTTTCCATCACAATAATTCATTTCAAAAATCTCATATCTTCTTTCAATAAATAAAATTAACTCATATATTTTTTAGTGTAAACTTTTGTAAAGGGAGCACATGAGTTGAATTAGATAGCTTGTGACTAAATTTAATACTCAAACTAATCAATTTCGTTTGGATTGAGATGAGTTAATAACATGTGATTTTGACACTACATTCGAATCAAATCAACCTAGTCAGAGACAAATTGGGTTTAGTGTGTAGCTTACATAGAGAAAAAATTGATTATTTTTTATTTAAAAAAATTATAATTAAATTAAAAAAATTGAACATCTTAAAAATCATATTTCAATAAATTATTTCATGCTTAAAATAACTTTAAAAACTCACTAAAACACACAAAATAACTAAATTAACTATAAATCTTCAAATTAAAATCCACATGCAACAACTATATAAATTATAACAAGGGATCGTCAATAGCCAAAAAACAAATATTAATAACAAGAAAAAATATATGCTACTTTAGCAGTCCAACACTAAATTATAACAATAATATAAGTTAGTAATGTTTGAGCTTTGGATTGGATAACCCTTCTGCAAAGTGACCCATGATCTGTGAACCCAACTAAGCTTTCGTGTATAAATGGAGAGATAATCAATAGTATCTTGTTTGCAAACTGATGTTTGAAATAATTGAGGATTAAATTTTTATTTTAATATATATTTGATATTTTTTTTAAAAATGATATTATATATTTATTTATTATGTGTGCAATAAAATCAAGCCCTTAAACGAGGCCTCAAATGTTTTTTTTATTTATTAAAAATCATTATAAAAATTTATATTTGTATCTTATATACATAATATTCAATTTTAAAATTATTGTCATAATTCCACTAAATAATCCTCTCTATCTTTTCTGCCAATAGAATAATTCTAATTTTTCTCAACGTTCATCTCATCTTTATATCCACCAATGTGACTCTCTCAAACACTCGTTTTGATTTTGTGAATCGTATTACGGTTGCAATCCGTAGAACCGTTTATATAAATTAACAAACTCAAATAACATGCATATATATATATATATAATTTATTTTATCAATTATTAAAATTATCCTTCTTTTTATTAAACTTAATTTTTAAGATTTAACATAACCTCCAAAAAGAATTTAACACGACATATTAAAATATAGACTTAAGTGTCCTAAACCCTATCCTTCAAAATGTCACTAAGACTTTAAACGTAACAAAAAAGTATGAACATTGCAATATTGCTAAGCGGACGTAAAAAGCAGAGGCGAGTGAAGTTACTCATCACCGAACTAATTGTGTTACTGCGAAAAGATGCATGGAGTACTTATCACAAGGAGGAAAATTAAAAGGTTGCTACGATATTAATAGTAAATATATGATTATATTCTTATTCTTAATTGCGCAATTATGGACGGAATCATTACGTCTTCTTTCCAATTATTATAAAGCTACGGAATAAAGGAATCCTTCTGTTTACTTTTTCTTTCGAAGTGAGATATAAATTAAATTAATAGTTCAAAATTATTATATTTAAATTAAATACAATAATGTTTTAATTATTGTTTTATTTTGTTTATATTTTATTCTAAAATCATATTTATTTTATGAATTTAGTACTGTAGTAGTAGTAGACCTAAAAGGAACAAGAGTGTTGAACCAAGAACTATTATTGGAATTAAAAAAATACAATTATTGGATGGACAGCGAAATAGCTGTTAGGTATGCTTGTGGATTCCATGGGTAAGTTTTAAATAAAAATGTAGTGTGGGTTTGTTTAACTAGGTTTCCATAATATATTATGTAAATGATCTATTCAAAATAAGTATAGATCAATAAATATCTTTTACAATCCATGAACATGTTTAATAATAATTTATATAAATATAATACAAACTAAAAGAAAACATATTTTAAAAGTGTTCAAAATTATATGCAAAGTTAATTTTAAAAAGTTTAGATTTGTAATTAATTAATATAAATTAAGTTTGATATGTCCATATTTTAGTTCAAGTTCATAATAGACACAACCTAAAATATATTGGATTAGACTGGCTCATGCTGTCATAAAAATTATATATAGTACAATCAAGTTTAAACACATTGAGACGAATTAAATTTTGCAATTTTACCAAACAAAGTATCTTATTCTAAAAAGATAATTATTCATCCATGTTGGTCTCACAAACTCCAAAAGATCGAAAATACTCATTATCAAATCTCACATTTTAATTCATTGATTTATCTTATTCCTGTATTCGATGATTTAAGTCATCAAAATCATGCATTCGATAAACATCTTAATAAAAGGTACAAGGCCATTTTCCTCGTTCGCTCTATTTTTCAAATAAAAAATTCTTTAAACCTCTATTTCTTTCAAATCCAACTCAATTCCATCTTCTTTCTTCAAATCTACACTAAATTGTTACTTTTTGATTCATCAATTCTTAATCATCAAAAGGTATTTTTTTTTTCTATTTTTAATTTTAGTGTTTATGTTTTTTATTTGTAATGAGTTTGTATTGATATATAATTAATTTATAGTTGTTGTTGTAGTTTCAATAGATATTCAGAAATGACTATTGATGTTGTTGTTGTTAGTCAATTGATTCAATTGAGTTTATGTTTTTAAACTTGTTATGTTGGATGTGTCAAATGTTTAACAAAATATTTTTGATTAGTAATTAGTTTGTAGTGAGATATAATTAATTTATGTTATTGTTGTAATTTTAATTAATTTATGTTATGAATGTCTTTTGACGTTATTATGTCAATTGATTGTTGTTTCAGTTGATTTTATCTTTTTTAAGTTGTTATAGTTGTTGTATTGCTTGTTGATTAATTTATTCAATTATTTATAATTACCACCAAAATTAATAGTAAACAATTATTTTTCACTTGATTGCATAGTCATATCAAATCACATTACTTACATTGTTATTACTTCAACTTTCAAAGAAGAGAGGTTATACAAAGAATTATGAACAAAAGAGGATATCAAATCCTACTTTTTTTTTACATTACTATACCATTTTTTTATAAATTGCACAGGTTGGAATACATATGATGGATTGGTATATCAATAAGATGAGTAAAGGACCAAAAAATAATAGTTAATGTGTTCGATAATAGTGAATCTAACGTGTTGGAGAATTTTTTTTGCTTTGAAAGAATATTTCCTACCATTTATTTTAGTGTTGTTCATATTTAGTATATGTATGGATATATTGGACAAACATAAACAATATAGTTTTTTTAAATAATTTATTAACAAACAAATATTAATATTATTAATTGGAACGTTTTGTCACAGGTTCAACATTTTATAGTTATATATGAATTTATGATAATATTTATCAAACCTTATACAAACAAAACAAAAAATAGAGTTATTTCAAAATAGAGGAATGTGTGTATTTGTGCTAAAAGGGAAATTGAAGTTGATCAAGTAAAATTTGTGAGAGTGGTGTAGAATCAAAATTTGGGAGAGAGTATACAAGAAGCAAAATCAAAATTGTACATATTAGAGATGAGAAGTGAGGTTATATGTCTATCTTCATAAGAAGTCCATGCCAAAATAAAAGCGATTTTAAACTTACATAATAGGTCAAATTCGAATTGTAGTATTTAGTGGCAGAATCCCAAAGTTCATGGCTTTAAGAGAGTGATGCCAACATAAAATATTTTCACTTTGTGGCAAATAGAAGGTTTCATCGGAATAAAATATTATCTTATGGTGAGAAAATATTTGAAATTAGAAATTAAATAATACAGTTTTTGAACACTTTCGAAATGAAGAAAGAACACCAAACTTGAAAAATTGAAGCAAATGAACAAAATGAGAGGATAATTGGTGAATTAACATATGATGAGGTAAGAAAAGTAGTTTGGAATTATGATAGTTCAAAAAACCCAAGACCAAATAGGATAAATATATCATTCCTGAAAGAATTTTGGAAATATCTAAAGCTCAATATGTGAGGTAAGTATGTGATTTGTCATTCTTATAAAATAAATAATATATTGTCAAAAGCTCAATATGATGTTTATGAATATATTAAGAGATGTTAACCCTTAGTATAATATAAATGAATTTCTTGATATTCAAATATGAAAAATGAAATTAAAGAAAAATATAGAATCTAAATATTATTTTTGAAACATAAAATATAAATGCTTAAGACTTTTAATTTTTCAGTAAAAAAAGTATTTTGATTTAAAATAATAAATTAGTATAGCCTATTTAGTAAAAATTAGTTTGATTATAATATGTAAATCTATAAATAAATTGATATTACCACATTGATTTGAGAAATATAGATATCAATTAATTTAAAAAAAAAGTTTGGTACTTTAAATTAAATAAATAATTCCCGTAAGTAAACCTTAAGATATTGAATGCAAATGCTAAAATTTCTTAAAAAAGAAATTAAATAAATAATTTAAATAGTTAAAATTAATTTAATTGGTTTACTCTGATAGAAAATTCAACAAAATTAATATTATTGAAAGTAAATGTAAATTTTGGTACGAAGTGTTTAATAAATTTTAAAATTTTCTATCTTTGACGTACTTGATACAAAATTTAAAAATACATAGATAAAAAAAGTAGGTTTAGAAGAAGAAGTGGAAACAATTTTAGGTGTGAATGATGATAATCATAACGACGGTGTGGTTTGTTTATTTATTTATGAAAGCGACTCGCACTTTCCTCCCTCAGCTATTATTTCGGTATATATTTCTAAAATTATATATTTTTCAATTTTACATTATTTTTCTATATCTAATTGGAATGTTCACCAGTTAATTTGCTTTGAGTAGATAAGACTGAAGGATGTGTCCTCTCTTTTATTGAAGCTTTCAACTTCAACATTCTCCTTATTCCATTTCTTGGTAAGCAAATTGAATTTTCTCTCTCTTAATTCAGGGTTTTTCCCTCTTCTCTGTTCTTTATTACTTAATTCTTTCTCACTAAACATGCTTAATCTTAATTACCTTCTTTTGAGGTAATTTTCCTTGTTCTTTCATCATGTGATCATCAGGTTTTATTTTTTTATTTTTTTCCCGTCCTTTTTCTCGTGTTTCATTTTAAGGTTGCTTTTCTGAAAATTCTTGGATGTTTGTCCTTTTTTCTTGTCAAATTATCATTCTCTGTGTCATCCTTGAAACTGGGTTTTCTTCAATTGCGATTGAAATCTTAATATTTGTTAGATTATTTCAAGACCCAATTTTAGAAAATTGGACAAGTTTCTTTTAGTTCTTCAGTGAAATGGGTGAACTTTTTTCCTTTGATCACTTTCTTAAGTGTATTGTTCTCAAGATTTTAAGTCATGGTTTCATTGTGTCGCATCATGATGGTTGATATTGGCAAAAATTGCGGTCAACTTAGGCTGATATGGCCTCAATTGACAATCATGATTGTGTTGTGGTTGTGGTTGCGGTTGCAGAGACATAAAAATCTTGATGTGATGATATTGCAGTCGCGGACTTCCTTTTTAAACTCTAACTGCTGTTACTTGCGCAACTTATCACATAATAGTTTTATCAAATCAAAGGTTGATGATGATCCTAGTGTATTTTGAACTGATTATTTGAAATTATGATATAGTTTCTTTGGATATGATCCATTGCATGTAGGAAGAAGGTTTGATTTTTTGCTCTGTTTACTCATTTTACCCATGATTTAATGCAGGTATTTTAAACAAAAATTTGTGGTTGAAGCTCTAAATATTAATAGACTGTCATCAGCAGATGGGGTCTGAAGGTCCTTCAGCAGCTGCTGCAGTAATAACAGTTTATGTAACAGGTTTCAAGAAATTCCATGGAGTTTCAGATAATCCAACAGAGACAATTGTGAATAATTTAACGGAATATATGAAAAAGAAGGGTTTGCCAAAAGGTTTAGTTATTGGAAGCTGCAGCATTCTTGATACTGCTGGACAAGGAGCCCTTGTTCCCTTGTACCAGACATTGCAATCTGCTATTATTGCCAAGGACTCGGAATCTTCAAGTTCCAACAGAATTATTTGGGTGAGTTTATTGAAATTTAGTGTCTTAATAATCTCATTAATATTTAAAGCAGTTGGATCTATGTTCAGATATGATCATATGATTATGAAATTAACCGTGACTAAAGATCACTGGAATTTTAAGTGAAAGTTCATAAAAAAAAAAGTTAGCATAGAACTAAAATAATGGTAAGAAGCACAGTTGGCTAGGACATTACTTGGTTGAATTCAGATATTTTGAATGGTAGTCATATAATTATACATGAATCTTATGTTCTTGCTATTTCTGGTTATGTTTATTCAGCTGCATTTTGGGGTTAACAGCGGTGCAACAAGGTTCGCGATAGAGCGTCAAGCTGTCAATGAGGCTACCTTCCGTTGCCCTGATGAAATGGGATGGAAGCCTCAGGTTAGATTGGAAATCGGAATAGTGGATATGCATTTTAAACTTGATTTTATCAAACCTTTTAGGCCTGATCTTCAAGTATTCTGTTATATCCTTTAGTGACATTTCAAACATTTGTATGTTGCAGAAAGTTCCCATTGTTCCTTCAGACGGCACTGTTTCACGAATACGGGAGGTAAATTTGATCACTTGATTTTTGTTTTACTTCATAAATTAAGGTTCTCATGAACTTGGTGTTCAGTCCAAATATAAAAATGCTGAGGTTTGTTTTAGAATATCATTTATTTTGGATCCTTGAAAATATTTTAAAGTGCAGTTTACCATTGTATGTATCATTTAGCAGGCTTTTCAAAACTTAGGAGGTATAGAGAAAGTATTTATTTAATCATTTGCCTATTGATGGAAGCATATATAGGTGCGAAGTTATTGATATGCATAGTTGATTGTTCCTTCATAATTGCTGCATCAAAATTTTGACATAATGATTGTTCCATTTTTCTTTGATACGATTGTCTGATTGTCTTGTGGTCCTAACGTTATGCAGACTACACTTCCTGTGGAGGAGATCTCCAAGTCGTTGGCAAAGAAAGGTTATGATGTAATGACATCCGATGATGCAGGCAGATTTGTGTGCAATTATGTTTACTATCATTCCCTTCGATTTGCGGAGCAGAACGGAAACAAATCCCTTTTCGTGCATGTGCCGCTCTTCTTTACAATAGATGAAGAGACCCAAATGCAATTTGCTGCTTCGTTATTAGAGGTACTTGCTACAATATGTTAGTAACACCTGGCTCGTGTAATTGCTCTGGTGTTGCCATACTTCTGAAATGGGTGAGTGTACATCCTTGAATGAAATGTTATAAATTATTATGATTTTAATAAGATATTGTTATGGAATGGAAATAAAAAATGGCGAGGCGTTTGTTTTAGCCCTTAAATGTTTCAGATTAAAGGCTATGGCAAACTGTCTAGGCAAGTTGGCATCGTAAGTGTGACCTTGTGAATAAAATGTTCATTTTCTTTTTCTTCACCACTGCTCTTATTTTTAGTTTTAATTTGCTTATATGAATGAATTGTAACCAATAAGCATTTATCAGTAAAGCTGAAAGCTAGTAGTAATCCACAAAGAGTGTTTTCAGTTTAATGCTCTATAGATTAATGAAGCCATTCACGGGTGCAATAAAACCATATTTGACTCCTTGAAGGTGAGTGATTAGTGAAATGATTTTATTTTATATAAAAAGTAAAATGAAAAATTGAAGGATTAGTATTTCAACCACTCATAATTTAATATGCATGTGAATATAATATATCAACAACTACTTTATTTATTATCATTCACTATACTCTTTAAAGGGATTAGAGGAGCCAGATCTGAGAAAACCATTCATAATCAACTTAGTGAATCAATAATTGAATTGGTGTTACAAATGAAAGACTATGTATGGCATATCATTTAGAATTTAATATGTCTTGAGAAAGCATAAAAAACCCAACACATATTATATGTTGGGATGGACAGTGGTGAGTTTGACAAAATTCCAGTGGCATTGTGATGATCCGCTAAAAACGTAGCGTTCACTGTAAATATGTCAATTTTACTGTGAATACATGCATGCGGTTAATCTATGTTTAGAATAAAGGTACAAAAACTACAATCTGGTACTCATTCTGCAGGCATAGCTTCAAAGGAACCGGTGCATTGGCCCCATGATATTCTAACTTTCCAAACATATGCTAAGAGGGTGCTATAACCTGTCCTTTAAAGCAAGTTTCATTTTCAAATATTAAACAACATTAAAGAAACCATCTAGCTTAACGGTGTGTTTGGGATTTGTCAAAAAAAAAAGTGTGTTGGGATTAGGAATTTAAAAGAGGCGAGATATGTGTTGAGAGAAATTAAAATGCTTTATTTGTATAAAAAAATAGAAAAAAAAATTACCGATAATTCAATTAAATATTTCTTTGACTTTAAAGAAAGGATTTTTTTAAATAATAAATAAATGAATTGAAACACTACCTTGGGAGAATTGATAATTAACTCATAGTATTGATCATCTCAATCAAACCATTTCTCAATTACTTTTATTTCTTTTAATTTTATATTTTTTTAATTTTTTTTATTTTATTAAAAGTTTATATTGTATAAATTATGCATATAAATTTTTTATATAAATATAAAATTATTTGATATATATTAAAATTAACGTCTTATATATTTTTATTGAATATTATTAATTTTAACGAGTTTTAATAACATTTCATATGTTGGGATAAAGTAACATATATTTTGGGAGTGAGGAATAACTATTTTGCAACGAGAGCCAAGAACCTCACACTATAGATGCAGCAGCAGTTCAAGTGTAATTTTAACCAAAGGATGCCTCAAATTCGATTATCCAAGCTAAGAATTTTATAAAGTTTTGGTTGAAAAATATGATTTTGAACTATTATCATTTGTTTAATTTTCTTGAGAGAAGGGAAGTAAAATTCTTCTTATCGCGATTTGGACAAAAGAGAAAGCATGTTTACAAAATTTATAATGATTGATTAATATCATTATATTATGGTTTAGTCTGCACACACGGATAGTGTTAGATATTTTACACAATCAGCACACCTATACAAATATTCATGTTTTGTTATCATACAAATTAAATATTTTTTTAAATATAATATTTCTTAAATATGATTATGATACCCTGAATAGATGTGATTGGTTATCAGTATAAAATAGTTTAAAATGACTTTACACGTTTATTAATCTCTAAATTAAATAATTATATTAAATAAATGTCAAATAATATGATACCCAGGTGCAGCATATTACAGTAAATATCATTATATTAAATATCTGTTTGCCAAATCGACCTGTTTTACGGAGGAAGGGTGTGGTTTGTTCTTGTGAATGCGTTGTTTTCCAAGGAAATACTGAATCAAATTGACCTATGGTTAAATGTGGATATGCTGATAGATGAAAGTGAAGCATGAGTATTACTCCTAATAATCTCGTTGGTGTATAGTCGTGTATTCTTTTAGATGAATTAATTGTAAGCAGGTTTTGGATGATGTTATCAAAGATAAATTCAATCTTATTATTCGTTAACTTTGAAGTAGTTTTTTCTAGGCGATGAACTTCTCTGGCACGGCCAACTATATATAATGCTAATTGCAGTACTTTTCATAATGTAGTCTATTGTATCTTTTTAATTATTATAAATGAAATGACGGGTTTGCTTGTTTGAGTAAAAAAAGAGTGCACCATAACAATTTAGTATTTTCTTTCTGTTAAAATCTCTTCTCTCCCATGACCTTCTCTCAACCAAACAAGCTAACACAATATTTTATTGAATATTTTCTCTTCCGTCGATTAATGTTTGGGAGTTTGGAAAAGAGAGGAGAGTTTTAAATGAGTAATTTTGTAGATAATGATAAGAGAATATAATAATGAATATATGTTTAATTTATAGAATATTATAACAATATCAAAATGATTTGAATAATTTGTTCAAATCCTCCAAAACCTTTCAAAATCATCTTCCAATACAATTTTTGAATTATGGATTTCGAATAAAAACAAACTCCCCAAAACTTTCTCCTCTTTATTCCTTCCATTTTTTCTCCCTTCCCTCCAAATTCCCGGACACTTGAAAATAAAGAGAACATAATTTATGCAATTTTATTTCCTTACATTTAACCTCCTCATATTTAAATCACTATCAATACATTTATCTTCCTCATATTTAAATCACTACCAATACATTTAACTTCCTCATATTTAAATCACTATCAGTAGTTAAGTAAATCTTTGGTTATATGTGTTTTACTGCTACACTGTCAGTCTCATATTCCTGTCATATTTACTGTCTTACTAAAAACCCAATGGATACTAAAGTATAAGCTACATGATACATAAACCAGAAATCAATCTACTGCCACCAAGCCAACCTGTATGACCTCCATTCAATCTCCTCCCTACGAGGTTAACTAGAGCATCCATTTGAAAATCACCTTGACAACAGAAAACTGTGTTCTTCATATCAGGACTTCATTATTCTCATGTCTCAGTATTAAGATAGGTTTTAACTAAATTTGATTACTGCTATTTAAGTGTTTGAAACATCAAACTCCACAACAACAAAAAGTCAGCATGCAGCATGTATGGCATGGTGAATGAATCTATTGAAAACATACATGAAAAATTAAATAAAAAAAAATAAAATCATAAGTTCCAGAAATCATGAGAGAAGTTGTCTCTTGTAAATGTGTATAGAGCAGTGGTGGAAACAGCATAACAAGGTAAAAATAAGTATTCATCCTTGTAGTAAAGGAGGCTAAAATCGACATATCAGATTAGAACAATTATTCTGAAAGCAACTTTATTCATCTCCACCTTGCTAAAAAACCACATATAATCAACTTATTTAATGGTCTCTCAATTGCAATTGAGCCTTATTTCCACCTAATATTAGGTCTGACATACAATTACAAATCTAACCCCAGTCGACAAAGGGGAGTTCGGGGTATCCACCTTCAGGTGGAGGCTGCAGCGAAGGAGGTAAATTGTCCAACGACACTCCCATCCGTGTTCTCATACTGTCTCCTGCTACATTCCCTGCATATATCATAATCATGTATGACACATAACCCTAATTAATTAATCATGAATTCAACACCATAAAGAATGAAAGAAAGATAAATAAATATTGCGATAGTTGACCTGGCTGCTGCAGCTGCTGTGTATTGGGATGAAAGTATTTGCAAGAATCACCAAAACGACAAAATCCCTAAACAACAAATATTTAAGAGAGAAAGTTATTAATCGAGTTAGAGAATTTTGAATTTTGAATCAAGAAGATTGATAGTAGTACCTTGTTGACGAAGTGAAGGCAGAAGGGTTGATTAGATCGTGGAGTAGGGTTTTGTTGTTGTTGAGGCTTGAAAGAATCATACCATCGAGCTTTGGCTTGTTGATGCTGAATGCCTGCATTGTGGCGTTTCCGATCGGAAGGTGTGTCTTGAAATTGCTTTTCGCAATATTCACAGAAATACTTTCTTATTGGCATTTTCTTCTTCCTCTTTGTCTCTCTTCTTCAAATCTTTTAATGCATGTCAAAAAAATTTATCATAAATTTATACAACAATTATACGTGAATACTCCAATTTTCTCTATCTTCATTTTATCTTTATCTCTCTCTTTCTATCACATCATGGTTAATATATATTCCTGCACAAAGTCGTGCAAATTTATTAATATACATACTAATCTTTCAAAATGAAAAGCAAAATGGAATATATAACACATTCATAGTTCAAAACAACTTGCTATAAATTTTTATTAAACTAAAACATAAATGTTTATGCTTCATTTTTCAGCTCTTGATTTAAGTCTTTTTACCCGTACAATATTTAAATAACGTGAGATGAGATTATATATAAGAAAATCATTAGTCCAAAATCAAGAATATACTTGTTCTCTTAGTTTCTTTTCCTTTGGAAGCTACTTTCGAATTTCCTCTTATATCTTTAGTCTTAATTCTTTTTAAATATTTAAGTCACTAGCATGAGTAATCTAATGACTTAATCCTACGTAACAAGCATGTCATGATGACTACATTAATTTTACCATCTTCTTGTTATAACTTTATTTTGGTAAGATTGAACATGATTAAGTCCGTAAGCGGTGTCTCACTTACCCTCGCTTCCATCGTATATAGACAGAAAATTCATCTAGTAAGAATGAATTATATACTTCTCACTTTATTCGTATATATTAAATAGTATATAAGTATACATATATAAAACATCACCCATGAATGACAATCCCAACTATTAATAAACACATTCAAACTATCACGCGTTCAACCTTGTAAATTCTTATGATTTTCTGTAATGTAACATAAAAACATCACTCAATCATGTTATAACATTTATTCTTAAACATCATACTAATCATCTAATGTAAAGAGAAAAATCAAATAACATGATTAGAATAGGTTTTTCCAAAATAGCACCATATTTAGGTTAAAACGATGCAAAACTGAGTCTAACTACAGCGTCAACTGACAATAACTTATTGTTATCATAATTGAATCAACAATCACTCTTTAGAAAGCTTATGATTTCTAGTTTATAGATAAAAAAATTAGTTTTCAAATTAAGCCTTCAATTTGTGCGGTTTATCCAAACAATACACAAATGTTACAAAAAAAAATACGACAGCAACTTTGATCTAACTTGTAACTCCTTTTTTAAGTATCGATACTCATCAAATACAATGAAGTTTGTACTTAAATTGAAGGTAATTGAGGTTACTTTCCAGAAAATTAACAATCACACGAAAATAAGTTCTATAAAAAAGTTATGACCAAAATATCACATATATGTCTTGCGAATTTTAAGTTGGCAGCACTCGTTTCAATCACACCAATTTCTTAATAAAATTTTACAAACACAAATGGTACAAATTATGAACACATCAAATACATAAAAGAATCAAATTGAAAAGAAATTAATGACACACAATACATCAAACAATATCACAACATCAATTCACTCAACCTATTTTTTCACAAGAATAAAAAGGGTTTTTTATGTCATTAAGAAAATTTAATTATACTCCTAGTTTTTTCAATCATACATGACCTATTTCAATCATCCTAAATCTAACCTAGAAAAACTCTTTTTTTCTTTCAAACCCTCGAAACCCAAATCCCTAATCTATGGTAAGCACTACCTCACACATGAATGTAAGAAAATATGCGAAGAGAACACACCTCTTGATTTTCAAAAGAATGGAGAAGATGATGATCCTCTCAACTCTTTTTTCTTTTACTTATAGCAAGAAAAATGTGCACTCTTCCTTGTCGAATGCTCATCCAGCTCCCCAAATTTTCAGTTTTTACTAGATTTTAGCTTCTGGTAGTGTATTTGGGGATGGAGAGACAAAATAGAGACGGATGAGAAAAGGAATAGAAAAAGAATAGGATGAGCATTCACTCTCTTGCTCTCTCTTCTTCTTGATATGTGTGTTTTGTTTTGGTGTATGTAGTGTAAGGGAATGAATAATGTTGATTTGATCAATTGGACTTTTGTCTTATGGAGTTTACATGCGAAATAAACCTCATTTATATTCACTCTTCTGTTTCTCTTGCTTATAACTCCAAAACCAATTATAACATGTATCACTCTATTTTTTTTTCTGCTACAAATTATAATTTTATATTAATAGATAAAATATAAAATAATCACTATCAATTATTTAATGTCAGATTTTTTATTAATAAAGATTAAATAAAATTATTATAATATTTTAAAAAATAATAAAATTCAATTAATATACAATAAGTTTGTATAGGAGGGAGGGTCTCCAGCCCACCCTTAAACCCCTAGATCCGTCCATGGCAAGGGACAATCAACTTCTTTGGCTCTCAAACTCGATATATGGAGAAGACAATTTATCTCTATTCTCCGACTTTAGAAGGAATTGTAAGATACCACACAGAGACCAACTTTATGGAATTTTAATTAAGGTCATTCCTATTCACTAAATACTCAACACAGTCTATAACCGCTTTTAATGGTGTAATCGCCTTTACTATCAAATCTCGAAATAATCTAATCAGATTTGTGCAACCTCGTGAGAGTAAGTTGCAAGATCTCATTTGCATCTCAATAATTAAAAACAGACTGAATGAATGCAGACATATATGTATCAATTAGTTGACTTACATTATGATAAAGGTGGTGGAGGTATTTGCACACGCATATTTACTTCACTTCTCAACCAAATATGAACGGAGGAGCTATCTCCAATCTTTCAACCATCTCAACACTTGGGAATGCCAGTACTACCCCTAATTAGGGTGAGAAAGATCGCTGATTATAAAAAATAAAATAATAAAATTAATTTTTAACTCGTTTTAAAATTTGGCGATTTTAGTTCTTTTAGTTTAAAATTTTTAATTCTAATTCAATAATTTTGATTTATTTTATAAATGATTGATCCCATTAATTTTAACTCGAAATTAAGAAATCAAAATCGCAATATATTTGTACCTTAACGTTATTTAAACAGATATTTGATCATATTCCACTTATTTACTAAAATAATAGGCGCAATTGTATCCATTCCAACATGTGATTGGACGTTTATCTCACAAAATTCAATCCACAAAACAATTTTTAAAATATATATATTTTTTGATATCAAAAGACATTTTGTAAGATGTGAAATTTTTTAATTGAATACTATTAAATTTTATTTATATTTTTTAAAATTTTTTATGTTTTTTTCACTCGATTGTTTTATAACCAAAATGTATTTTAAAACTTATTAAAATGTAGATAGATCATTTTTATTGTACAATTTTTATTTTAGGAAATTATAAAAAGTAGTTAAATTTTGCTTTTAAGTTATTTAATAACATAGACTAATAGAAAAAATTAAAGACAAAGTCGACTTTTTTCATTTATCCTTTAGAAAGAGGCATTTTGAAGTCATTTTCTATTCCGAATCACATATATACATAACATTTTCTTTTCTTTTATATAAATAAGTGGTATTCACATAAATCTAATTTTTTGTGTTTTTTTTAAACTTTGTCATACAAATGTTGCATTAATTTGATACCAAATACATGAGTATTCTGAGTATTTTAATCACTTTGAATTGATTATGTCACATTTATAAACATTTTCTTGTATTATGCTATTAACAATTGTTGTAATTTTATTTGTAAATTCATCAATTATAATTTTTTGTAACATTGAATTTGTGTTATTTACTATGTATTCTACCAATTAAAATAAATATTTTTTAGTACCGAAAACAAAGATTGAAAGTGGAGACAAGAAAAACTATTACTCTAATACTCATGTTTAATATTTGTAATATGTACTATATTTAATGTTTAATTAATATGTATGTTTTTGGTTCTTAACTTATATAGTCATGGCTTCAATAATAGAGAAAAGACTTGTTCGTAATTGTTTGCATCAGCGATGACAATAAAGACTATAATCAAGTGTATATGTAGCACTGTAGCAGTACAACAAATCCAACCGCCTAAACTACCAAATTGACCGAAGAACCAGAGGCCAAATATTATGGTCTTAAATCTTATCCTTGAATATTAGTAGGATTCAACTCCAAAGCTAACATCGTAAGGAATTTCTTCCGAATGAGATTGCACCTTTGAAAATAACCTGGAAGTTTGAAAGTTAATCTAGTCTGAAAAGATAAAAAAAGTTCTTACCGTAAAGAGACTAAAGGAGCCCAAAATGAACAAGAAATATTGATAACAAAAAACAGAAATATTACAGGAAAACACATATATTGACCACTCTACTTTCTAGCAAAAGCAGAAGAGCATTCTAGAAGAAACTAAATAGAACTAAAGGAATGACAAAAAAAATCACTAGGCTAATAACTAGAGAAAGACAATGCTTGTATCCACAGCTGATTTGCCATTCACAGCAAGTGCAATTCCAACAAATTTTCTCATTGTTGACTTAACCAAAGAGCATACCCTTGAGTTGACCAAAGGAGCAGAGGAATGAACATCTAAACAGCTATATGGGTGATCTGCGTTTTGATCCATTTATTATGATGACAACAAGTAATCTCCATTTTTCCTTGTGCTATTTTCTTTTGGTAGAAATGGCAAGTACCTGGACCTGCTCAGAAGCGCGAGTATAACTAGACAAGGTAAGATCTGCAAGATGAGGTTCAATTTCAATATTCCGTAATAGCGCAATACTCAAGACAGATCAACTGAGATGTGGTTATGTCAAAATGACAGAAACGACCCACACAACGGAAGCAAAAATAAGCATGTGGGCAAATAAGGACATCACCACAACTTCCAATAACCATGCTAAGCATAACTAAATTAAGCAACAACCTGTCATTATCTCGACAAATACAAATACTGATACAACATTTAGATAATTGCAGACACTTGTCTTCTATTGCATGTTACAATCTGCTGTGATACAGGAAACGGGGTATTCTGAATACCCGTTGAGGGTTGGATAATATTGGGTAGCATATATCTCTAAATCTTCTTTCACAGGGCAACTGGATACAACAAAGATACTAACAAATATCATATCATCAAATAGAATGAACGCATAGCATTCATGGAAACAACACTTGCAGTTTTGTTACATTTCACAACATATTACAAGCCAAGAAACGGACATTGCTTCCTTGCATGCTCTGGAACCAATTTCACCAAGGTCTCGACAGGGACTCCTTTCAGTTCTGGTACACAAGCACCAACAACACATTCAGCCACAAGCCCAGAACTATCAATGAAAACAAAAGATAGCCAAAGTCACAAATACAGTAGCCTATTCAAAAATCAACATACCGTGAGGTTTGAAGTTAAACAGTGGTGGAAGGAAACGACCAGTTGGCAAGCGAGCGTTCGGGTCACGAAGCTCATCAAAGAAAGGATGGGTCAAGGCATCCAACTGCACCACATAAAGCAACAATACATGAAATATGTTATACATACGCCCTCAGAGGATGAGAAACAGCCATTGAATAACTAGATTAGAAACACCATAAAATTGCCAAATACAAACTTGAAGAACCATTATATGATTGAGGGAAACACTAATGTAATTTTTTAGGAGGTGGGTATGAAAGGTCTGCAAGAAGTCGTATACTCACAGCTTGGCACCGCAGGTTTGGGGAGTATTGTAATAATCTTGATACCAAATCAACAGCTTCTGGAGGCATGCGCTTATGAAAGATCTGGTAAAAGAAATTCATCAAGTATACATATTAGTGTAGTATGGTTAATAAGGAGTTCTGAATACATTAATAAGATGAGCTTAAGAAAAAACCATGAAATACTATAAGATTTATTTTAATACCTTGTGCCATGGATGTGCTTTGATTTGGGGGAATTTAAATTCTGTATAATTAGGATTCATGCATTTAATCTCTTCCCTTGTCGGAGTTCCCAGAACCTATCAGAACAACCAATAAATGGACCATTTACATATAAGATACTGGCATCGTTTTGAAAAGCAAGGCCACCTATCCAGCTGATCAACTCATCAATTAAACCAATTCATTTTTAAAAGGCTAAAGCAAAGACAATATCAACAATTCAACATGCATTCAATAATGTTGCAACTTAAATGAATTATTATCCAAGTATATCAAGCTGAAAAAAACTACTGCAATGCAAATAAAGAGAATATTATCCGCAAAAATGAGGAGTTAAAAGTATAAAAACAAAATACCTTGATGATCTCAACAAGCTGGTCAACTCCACTCTCACCAGGGAACAAAGGCTGGGAAAAGCATATAAATATTTCAATTAAATGTACTTAATTACAAAACTATAGTAGCTCGCATCAACAGCCACCAACCTGTCCAAGCAGCAGCTCAGCCAAAACACAACCAACAGACCAGACATCAATAGCTGTAGTATATTCAGTTGCTCCAAAAATAAGCTCAGGTGCTCTATAATATCTAGAACATATGTACGATATATTTGGTTCGCCTTTAACCTGCCAAAAGTAGGACCAAAATACAGTCAAAAAAATAAACCATCTAACTCAAGACAACAGACGGTTAAAGAGAATGAATGTAGGATGAAGCAGACATGCAGACACACATGTAACATACCAAGACTTTTGCACTTCCGAAGTCACATAATTTAACCTGGTGGGTGTGCGGATTAACCTACATATAAAAGCATTTAGTTAGTATTTCCACCCAGCAGTCTTGACACCAAAATTTAATCCACTCATTCTCTAAATATAACCATAGCTATAAACCATGAGAACTAGGGCCAAAAGAGAGAGAAAATTAATGAAAGGGTTGTATGGAAAATACAATCAAGGCCATACCAATAGATTTTGAGGCTTGATATCCCGATGGCAGACTCCAATACAACGATGGATATAAGATAATGCCCTAAAGATCTGCAAGATACCAATGAAATCATTACAACCACAACATGGAAGAAGTCGAATAAGGAAGGGCAACTGGCATACCTGGTATGTATAGAGTTTCACATAAATCAGTGGCATCCTTTGGTTCAACTTGTTGTAATGCTTAATCACGCGATGAACTGTTTCAGGGACATACTCAAGTACCAAATTAAGGTAGAGTTCATCCTTTTCAGTGGTTGAAAAGAAACAATGCTTTAAAGCAACAACATTTGGGTGATCAAGAAGGCGCATTGTTTGCAGTTCCCGGTTCTTATACCTCTTGTCTTGAAGAACCTTTTTGATAGCCACAGTTTCACCCGTTTCCAAGCACTTAGCCTACAATCATAAACGATATCAGAACTAAAATCATCATATGCTACTGTGCTGAAAAGGCAAAACTAACACAAGTCATGTCAGCCAGTTGACAAGATACACATTGTTACCTGGAAGACAACTCCAAATGATCCATGTCCTACAACACGCTCTGCCATATAGCTTATAGTCTGAAATATTAAGAAAGATATAAAATTATTCCAACGTAAAAATAAAAAAACATATAAAAAATTTGGGAAACATAATATACAATATACAGTTACAAAGGATATGATAAGACCACACCATATAAAATTTTCACCCTATCATTAATATGTCATAGAGCATTATTGTTGCTAATTAACAATTTGTAAGATACTTGCCAATCACAAGACAAAAACAACACAAACATGTTGGACAATACAACTACTCATGCTAGTCACTGTAAATATATTATAGTCAGCAGGCATAATTCCAAAACGCTGAAGTTTTCTTTCGTTTTTTAGTAGTTCAACTTCATTGGCAAATGTAACTATTCCTAATTCAAAATCACAACTGATTTGGGCGGACATTTGCACACAAATAATAATATAAAGCTGGTGAGACAGTGCAAGAGTTGAATGATATCAAACCCCCCAAACGATTGATAGCAGCAAACTAGAGGGAAAAGGTATACCTGCTTTGGCTGACCATTTCTACCCCCAATAGTAGTCACAATAATATGTCCAGTCTCAGTTCCATTGCCATCAACAACTGTAGCTTCCATTTCCTAAAAGAGAACCAAGCTGTAAGCAACTGGGTCTGAAATTTAAAATCAACCCACAAAAAAAAAAGTTTGAAGAATTAATAGAGTGAGCAACATACTCTATCATCCCTAATTTTCATATCATTCATTTCCTCTGGCAATCTATCAACACCAGCTGCAGCATGACCACTGGTTTCTCTCAAACCAGAAGTTGGTGCCACACCAACTGAAGCCATCTCCACTAAAACCCTTTCTATGTAACTCTTCAAACACCACTCATTTACCTGCCAGTATGAAAAAATTCCATCATACTCAAAAAAGTTTCTTTATTAAAAAAATTGAACATTTATTGGAAACAAAATAGGCAAAAATGAATTAAAAGCAATAAATAAATAAATAACCATTTTGCAAATTAAAAGATATTTACGGAATATCAAAGATCAAATAATCCCATGAAAGCACAACAAATCCAACGGACAACTCATCGTCGAAATCAAAGGGAAAAAGGAAAACCCTAAACCGAAGATCCTTATAATCGAACGCGAAAAAACTCGATCCAAATTAACAAAACAAAATTAACGAAGAGTCAGAGACATACGAAAAGCAAAAAAAAAAACAACAGTTACATCGGAGAGAAAATTAAAAAAAAAAAAGTTAAAAAAAAATTGTTGAAGGAAAAAAAAAGAAAAAAATGAAGGAAGAAAATCTACTGTGTTGTGTTGATATGGAAAATGAAGGAAAAACGGCGGTTGAAATTAGGAGGGAGTTAGATCGATATACATACCAACGAAAACCAACCATGTGTTGAGAATGTGCAATGGCTTGTTTGGTTTTGTGTGAGGGACAGTTCTCTGCTTTTTTGTGTGGTGTGCTATAATGCGCTGGTGACAGTCAAGGAAGAAAACCCATTCCAATATTATTTTTTATAAAATAAAATATATTTTGGGTAAATAAAAAATATATAGTACAAAAATATTGTGTGAACGTGAATGAAGTCTGGTTTGGTTCCCTTTACTTTTGACCGTTCAAACTTCAATGTTGAAAACTCACTGTACAATGAAATGAAATGGTAGACTAAACTACTGAGTAAACAAATATTAATTGAGCACATGACTAGGAGTGTGTATGGCTTTTGTTTTTGGCGCCTTCACTCATGGCCGCACTTCATTTCATTAATAAAACTTTTCAATATTTACATCAACAAATATTACAATAGGCGACACCATTAAATAGTGATGTCTAGATTTTATTAAATGAAATAGTAGTAACTATGGTTACAATAAAGTGACTATGGTTTTACTAATTCTCTAATAAGTAGTTGTCCCCACGGTTATAAGTAGTAATAAAAAAATTGTATTTCTCTTAATAATGGTCCTCAGAGTCGTTAACCTATATAGTTGTAGTAAGAAAATTGATTTTTTATTTATTTAAATTGATGTATTAAACTTAGCTGATAACCAAAAAATGCATAGCAATTTTATTTGTATATCGTTAGATAATACCTATTAAGTTTTTAGATGTTAGATAATATGTTGTTGAGTTTTTTATATTTTTAGATTACAGATAATTTATTTTTTTTTAATGTTTCATTATATATTTTTTTTGCGATTCTTAAATTCGTAAGATATGATATTTTATTGGAATTTAATTGTCTTTTGTTCTTTATCTTCTTCGTAATTTTCTATATTATTAATGTATATAAAACTATGTTAAAACCATAATAAAGAAAATATAAAACATAATTATTTAAAAAAATAACAATTGACAATGCTTTAATAAATCAAATTAATTCATAAATGAATCTATAATAATCAATAATGTATTTTTTAATATAAATAACTATATAATTTACAAAAAAAAAACACCAATTTAATTTATAAATTATGTCTTGATAATTTTTATTGTTAAATAATATTTTATTTGTAGTTACATTGGAGATTAAAAGTGGTAAGATCATACAAATAAATATATTATCAAAATGATAATTTTTTAACTTTTTATTATTAAAGTTATTTAAGATAGATAAATACATATACTATTGATATAGTTAGGTGTAAAACTATATTTATTAAAAAAGTATCGCTTTGGAGTAGTGAATGTTACCCTTTTAAAATTAGTAGTTTTGCCCCTTTATCGCCTCATAAAAACAAGTGAACGAGGAGGGTGGAGAAAGACCGGTCCGAGTTTGCCTTTGCAATTTGCATACATGGGCGTGTTATGTTAAAACAAATTATATAGTTTTAATTTTGTACTAATTGCCGAATTACGTTCTTTATTTAAAAATCTAGGATATTTTTGTAACTTAATGAATGAATGGGGGGCTTGTGAAGTTGTGATGCTCATGTGCGTATAGTCTAATTGCACAATGTCTCACCAATGAAAGAACCTCAATTTTTATTTTAAAAATATAATAAAACGAGAATAAATTTTATTTTTTAATTAAATTTGTTTTTAGTCCTACAAAATATTACATTTAAAGTTTAATTTCTAAAAAAAATTATTCATCTTTAATCCCTATTTTGATTTTACAGGGATTTTTTAGAAACTAAAAGTATCAATTTTTTACAAAAACTTTTTTAATTAGGGACTAAAAGTGAATAAAAATAATCCAATGACTAAAAAGTTGAGAATTTTTTCATATGAACTAAAAATAAATATTTTTAATTTTATTGGGACTAAACTTATTTTTCCATTTTTTATTATTAAAATTATATTTTTTTTATGAGGGTTCGATTATTAAGATTATAACAAAACCTCTAAAATGTTTAAGACGGTCATGTTAATGATATATTAATAATTAATATATTTATATGGTTCTATATCATAAAATTGTATGTTACATTATTTAAATTATATTAAATCGTTATTGTTTATTTCAAAAATCTGAACGAGAAACAAGATCGTCGACTTTTTAAATAGAATCATTAATTTCGTAAATCAGTAAAGATATTAATACTACAACTAATTTAAACAAAATTAAAATTAAACAATCTATAATTATCTATGATTTTAATTATTTTTTCGTTTGATATAATTTTTTTTAGGTCTCTTCCCGATTTTGACCTTATATTACAGCTCATTTATTGACCCAAATAACTTATAGCCTACTTAAACTCTGTTTTACAAATATCTAAAATGATAATATAGGTCAATATATTTAAATTATTGAAAATATTAATAGGTATATGATTTAAATAATATGCAAAATAATTGAAACGCTCTAACCAACTGAGCTACGGGACCTATATCGATCGTTGACTTTTTAAATAGAATCACTAATTTCGTAAATCAGTAAAGATATTAATACTACAACTAATTTAAACAAAATTAAAATTAAACAATCTATAATTATCTATGATTTTAATTATTTTTTCGTTTGATATAATTTTTTTTAGGTCTCTTCCCGATTTTGACCTTATATTACAGCTCATTTATTGACCCAAATAACTTATAGCCTACTTAAACTCTGTTTTACAAATATCTAAAATGATAATATAGGTCAATATATTTAAATTATTGAAAATATTAATAGGTATATGATTTAAATAATATGCAAAATAATTGAAACGCTCTAACCAACTGAGCTACGGGACCTATATCGATCGTTGACTTTTTAAATAGAATCACTAATTTCGTAAATCAGTAAAGATATTAATACTACAACTAATTTAAACAAAATTAAAATTAAACAATCTATAATTATCTATGATTTTAATTATTTTTTCGTTTGATATAATTTTTTTTAGGTCTCTTCCCGATTTTGACCTTATATTACAGCTCATTTATTGACCCAAATAACTTATAGCCTACTTAAACTCTGTTTTACAAATATCTAAAATGATAATATAGGTCAATATATTTAAATTATTGAAAATATTAATAGGTATATGATTTAAATAATATGCAAAATAATTGAAAATAAAACACTATTCACAATCATTGAAATAAGTGTTTTTTTTCTTCTTCGCGTGGCGCTTGTTTCGACATTGTTAACTTATTAAAGATAATTTGCTCCAAAGAGAAGTGCATCATATTGGTTCAAGTTGCGTGTGGCGGGTCAGGATCAATCTCTCACTTGTTCATGTCATGCCCGGTGTTCGAATCAATTTGATATGCTATAGGATCTTGTTCACAATGAATTAGTCATTTACATAAGTGCATCATATTGGTTCAAGTTGCGTGTGGCGGGTCAAGATCAATCTCTTGCGTGTAGTGATATTTAATTATGACGGTTGTAAAACAAAATTTTAGAATATATTGGTCCCAGCGGGGCTCGAACCCGCGACCTTCGGCTCATAAGACCAACGCTCTAACCAACTGAGCTACGAGACCTATATAAATCATTGACTTTTTAAATAGAATCACTAATTTCGTAAATCAGTAAAGATATTAATACTACAACTAATTTAAACAAAATTAAAATTAAACAATCTATAATTATCTATGATTTTAATTATTTTTTCGTTTGATATAATTTTTTTTAGGTCTCTTCCCGATTTTGACCTTATATTACAGCTTATTTATTGACCCAAATAATTTATAGCCTACTTAAACTCTATTTTACAAATATCTAAAATGATAATATAGGTCAATATATTTAAATTATTGAAAATATTAATAGGTATATGATTTAAATAATATGCAAAATAATTGAAAATAAAACACTATTCACAATCATTGAAATAAGTGTTTTTTTTTCTTTTTCGCGTGGCGCTTGTTTCGACATTGTTAACTTATTAAAGATAATTTGCTCCAAAGAGAAGTGCATCATATTGGTTCAAGTTGCGTGTGGCGGGTCAGGATCAATCTCTCACTTGTTCATGTCATGCCCGATGTTCGAATCAATTTGATATGCTATTATGAGGTGGTTCGGATTGAGTTATGTGTTACATAAGAATGTGAAGACATATGCTCATTACTTTTTAGGATCTTGTTCACAATGAATTAGTCATTTAATCCAAACTTGAACAATTTGGTTGACTTGCATGTGGTACTTGTGAAAATCTCACAACTCAATGATTTCGGTGATATTTAATTATGACGGTTGTAATATTGTCATAATTTTTTAGAAGATGCACTTGATTTTGTGGATGTAACTAAAGATGTTGATTTTGTGTAGAATTTAATTCTTAGTGCTCTTATCATTTTGTGTGCTTGAGAAGTTGTAACTTTTAGATATGACATTTTGTCTTGTAGGAAGCCATTGATTGATTTTAATTTTGTGTAATAATTTTTGGTACTTTTTATTGTTAATATATTGTCTTTAAAATATTTTGATATATAATATTTTAGATGAAAGAAGAATAAAAAAAAAAGAAATGTGGAAAAAAAATAATTAAAAAAGAATCTGCAAAAAAAAATGAAAAAAATAATATTTAAAATGAAAGAGAAAAAAAACAAAATTTTGGAATATATTGGTCCCGGCGGGGCTCGAACCCGCGACCTTCGGCTCATAAGACCAACGCTCTAACCAACTGAGCTACGGGACCTATATGTTAAGAATTCTGCATTTGATTATTCTTTCTTACGATTATGCTTTTTTCTTCTAATTATTTTTTTATTTCAGTATAATTTTCTTCTAAAATTTATACTCTTTCTTTGCTTCCGTTAAATCGGTGAGGTTTAGAGAGAAATGTTGACTATTATTTATTATTTATTTATATATGATTAAAAACTTAATTGCAATATGTCTTATGGTTTTTTTGCTTGAAGATTGGTTTTGGTTTCTTACACTTTGTTTGGAATTCGGTTTGGTATTTTATAAAAAAATATAATTTTTAAATTATCACAAAAATAAAATGGAATACTTTAGTGAGCTGATGTGTATATCTACTCGGACATAGTTTTATAAATATGTTTCTTCTCCATTGACGTGTGAGACAAACACAAAAAGGCAAATTAGTTTGTCACATCCTAGGACAGATTAGTCCATCTTTACCCTGCCTGGCTAAGTATCATCTCCCACCAAGTTCTATCTAATCCTAGTTTTATTGTTGGTCTCCATTATTGGTTTTTTCTAGTCTCCATATAAATTATTTGTTAGAATGTGCCTTCAAAAATATTACTATTTCCTTCGACTACAAAAAATATAAATAGAAATTGGTTAAAAAAGTATATATATATATATATATATATATATATATATAATTTAACTTTTGAATTATATACATATAAATTATCGCAGATTAATTTGTATTTATATTTTAAAATTAGAATTTATGACAAATATATAAACTCAATTTAGTTTCTTGCAAACTTAAAAAGAGTGAGAATGAAATATAAAAAAGATGTATTTAAAAAGTGTTGATCCAAAATGAGGCATGAATAGGAATGTATACAGTTAAAAAAGATTTGTTAGGATTGTTGGGCACGTTACTAACCAAACTTAAAATCACATATGAAGTATTTATTTATTTTCAATAAATCCTTCAATTGAAAACAATATATAGCAATGGAAATTCAGAAAATATTTGAACGGAATGTGATATAGCATGGCAATTACTGATGCTACTTTTCCAACTTCTTTTTATAGAAAATCTATGGGTGTCTATGAGTTGGGTAGATACAGAGCAAACACACAATAACTTGGAAATATAATTAATCCTCCTCTGTCAGCATGTATAAAGACCCTGCCTTTCAACGTTGTTGGGTCATTCATTAATACTCCAACGGTAATAGTAAATGTTCGTAAACTTACTTAAATGATTTTTCACCAGCATATATATATATAATTTTACTTTTGAATTATATACATATAAATTATCGCAGATTAATTTGTATTTATATTTTAAAATTAGAATTTATGACAAATATATAAACTCAATTTAGTTTCTTGCAAACTTAAAAAGAGTGAGAATGAAATATAAAAAAGATGTATTTAAAAAGTGTTGATCCAAAATGAGGCATGAATAGGAATGTATACAGTTAAAAAAGATTTGTTAGGATTGTTGGGCACGTTACTAACCAAACTTAAAATCACATATGAAGTATTTATTTATTTTCAATAAATCCTTCAATTGAAAACAATATATAGCAATGGAAATTCAGAAAATATTTGAACGGAATGTGATATAGCATGGCAATTACTGATGCTACTTTTCCAACTTCTTTTTATAGAAAATCTATGGGTGTCTATGAGTTGGGTAGATACAGAGCAAACACACAATAACTTGGAAATATAATTAATCCTCCTCTGTCAGCATGTATAAAGACCCTGCCTTTCAACGTTGTTGGGTCATTCATTAATACTCCAACGGTAATAGTAAATGTTCGTAAACTTACTTAAATGATTTTTCACCAGCATACTTGATTTGACTGCAGAAGCTGTAATATTACCCTAAAATATTGCAAGTGTATGGCAATAATGTACGTATCTATATTCCCAAAACTATGGACAGGGGAAAGGAACATTAATAGGAGCAGGCCTGGTTGGTTAGGTTTGGCCTTTCTTGGAGTGCTCCTACTTGTTTTTCCTACAAAATGCTAATTTAACCATGTATGTTAAACCCATGTTTCGATTGGTTTAATTGAGATAATTAATATTTGTGACACTGTTTGAATGACTTTATAAAAAAGAATTTATTAAAACAGTTTATAGCTTATATAAAAACAATTTTATTTTATTTTATTTTTTGTAAATGAAGAAGTTATGTGATAGTGCATATAAATACTTATGCTATAAAAACTTATCAAATTTATGTGATATATGTATAGGATATATCTTATGTGGCTCTATTATATATAATCTAATGTTTTTCTATCCAAGAAGAAAAGAAATATGATTAAATTTTGATCATGATGTTAATTGAAGTGAAGTATTAACATAAAGAGCATGACATGACGTAGAAAGCAAAGGGTCCATATTCTCAAGTAGTAGTATAAAAGAGGGAATGTGGAGTACCATATTTCTGTCCAAAGTGAGTGGAAAAGAGTTATTAGATATAGAAGATATTAAAAGGAAAATGGAGAGAGTGAGTTATAAGGTAGTGTTGGTAATCTTGTTGATGGTAGTCTTTGTTTCAGATCATGTGGAAGGATCTGGAAGGCTATTGATGAAGAAGGAGATCAATGTGGATCACCCTGAGACATTCAATATTGGAGGAGGGACATTTCCCAGTAGCCCTGGCAGTTTCGCTACTGGTGTTGGGTTTGGTCCATCTGGCTTAACTTTTTGCAGTTATCCTCCTGCTCGCTGTACTACTCTCCCTCCTACTCTTGGTAATGGAGCTGGAGGCTCACCACCACATCCATAGAAGAATACAAGATCAGCTTCAACCTGCTAATTAAGGGACTATAGTATAGGGAGTGTTTCAGGCTTGCTTGGTTAGAAGACGTACTTCATGTGTTCTCTCCCATTCTTAATTTATGTTAAGTATTTAGTAGTAGTAGTAGAACTAGCTAGTTTGAGTTTTATTTCCTTTCCTTTTCGATATATATGTTTCTGTTTGTCTCATCATGGATCACTGTGATATCGTACGTGTCTTTCTTTGTATTTGGATGTTCTGAACCTTACTAGGAACAATATATATTAACTACTATACACTAAGGTGTCATATGGATAGGCCACAATTTCTTGTTGCATTAATATATCAATTCAACTTAACTAACTTTTCGATTCTTGATTATTAACATTTTAGCAACAGTAAGTACTAAGTAGATCGTTAACATTTTAGTTTACAAAAATATGATTTGGTTGATTTATGAAATATGTTATATTTCTGATTTTTCTTTAACCTAATAAAACTCTCAGAATTCTTTCTCTCATTAGGATGTATATAGGTATATATGTCTACAACACATTTTTCATCCAACTATCCAAAGTAAACTGAGTCCAAAATCCTCACTGGATGAAATTTGCATTGTTTGCACACGGATTGAAATCTTATACAGACACTACAAGGGCTGAATACATTGTTTTAGATAAAAAAATCTAACCAGTTGCACTATGCAACACGAGATCCAAATTTGTTTGTTCATAGCTTTGAGGGCACACACATTATTAAACATATTGTATATAACTAACTAACTAATACGTTTAATACATATAACTTGGAATTCATATTTCTTTCTGTTAAGTATTATACAGGAAGTTAACAAATGGACCATAATGAGAAATGGATGCACGAAAACGAGGGACTGGCAATAGTATGAAAAAAATGTGAAGGTAAACCATTAAATTAAAACCGTACTATATATAACTCAATTGATGAATAGACAATATTAAATAATTGTGTCTGTTGTGCCTATAAATGCACCTGAATCCTCTGCGTAGGAGTCATTTAACAAAGCCTGAAAGCCAAAAGCAGTTGCAGAGTGAATTAAACTCTCTAAAACCTTGTTAATTAAGCTTTGTGTTGTCATCTTGTTATCTATCACTCTATTTACATGAATCAAGAATCTAATCCACAATATTGGTTCATTTCATGTTTGGTTATGAAACTCATAAGTGATGAGTGCATTATTAATTATGTTTGGTGCCATCTCATTTTCTTTGCATGCAAATATTTGGTTCTTTTGATGAACTTGGTCCAGCTGTTTTGAGTGTAGTGCTCTTTTGTCTCCTCGATGATTCTTAGCAACTTATGTTCCAAGCTTGTATCTTAATTAAGATATAATTAATTTCATCAACTTAAAAATTAGAATTAATTTCCAGACTCCAATCTTTGTTTTATTATGATGTCTCAACTAGACATTTGGCATGAATAGCTTCAAAATCATATCTTGTATCCATTACTGGTTTGGCTCTCGGAGCGGGACAATGGTTCAGTGTGATCCAACATGAAGAGAGAGGTGCTGGCGATCAGGCTCGATGCGCAACTCACTGGAGTATGCAAGAATGAGACCTGCACTAGGTTAAGACCAGAGTGAAAAACAAAACACATAATCTAACGAACATGGTAATATGGACTGTTCCTCATTTCCACTCAGCATGATGAAACTATAACCAATGATGAGATTGTTGCTGACCTCAAAGAGCATGTGATTAAAAGGGACATCGGTGGAAACTGTACATTATAGTAATAATTTGAGTATGTACAAAATGCTTCCCTAAGTTCAGCGAGAGAACGGATGAAGAGAAAAAAATGTTAAAAACAATTATCTGAGCATGAAAAGTCTCAATAGGGTAAAATCATGAACTATTATCCCCAACAATACAAAGCTAACATAATTATGTACACACCCCAATATTTTGGTTTCTTATAAATAACACCCACCTTCATACACAAACAATAACTATCCTTCTACAACAAAACAAAGGAGACCCTCTAAAAAATTATAATCCATCCGCATGCCTGTCTTGGGTAGGCCAATCCAAGAATCTAACAAGTTCAAAATCAATTTAAAAAATTACCCCTTTATACATCCCAATGATCCTAAAAAGAATCTCATTTGGGTTATCTTGGCTTATTAACTTCGGCTTTCTGATTGAGAACCTTGGATATCACTCCCATCTGTGTCAGAACTCTCCTTCTGGGATTCAATTTCTGTGCTACCCCCACGATTTCTTCGCAGCCTTCGGTCCTGCACATACAACACAAGGGATTCAATAAAATGTTAGTCTATAATCATATAAACCAATCATGCCTTAAGTATGGAAGCAAATGTCCATTTATGATGCGAGAAACTGAAAGGTTGGTGTAAACGCGGAACGACAAAAGCTAATAAACTTATTTTGAGAAAAGATGAGCTGAAAATGGATCAGATAAATAAGCTGTGTGATCAACATCCTGAAATATAATTATGCAACTACTTTATTGATCTAACATACTTCCACAGCAAAAAATTAAGATGAATCTAACAAAGGAATCCTCTGATCCTGCTTCAAAATTTTGTTACATGCCAATTATTTTCAAGACTCCGCTTGTGTTTACACCTTACAAGTTACAATAGTTTTGGCTAAGCAAAAAATGTTTAATAAGCATTTGATATTTTACTTAGAACCAAAGACAGCAAAGAAGAAAAAGGAGAATGAGTATACTGAAAGTAGAGGACTGTTTAAACAAAAACAAAATAAGAAAACAAAGCAGCTCAATATAGACAATTCTGCTAATAGAGACAAAGTAGGGAACATGGGCTAAAACAAAAAAACAAACCTCTCGTGGTAAAGGGTACTCCTCCGACTCAAGCATTCGAGCGACTTGGCCCATCTTGGGCCTTTTCTCTGAATCTGGATCCACACACCTTAAAGCAGTTAAGAGAGTCCGTTTTAAAGCTCTAGTTGATGGCTTCACCTCAATGTTGGGGTCCACTACTTCTTCTGATCGCCTGCTTCCAACCATCATCTTCAGCCAATCGACCAGATTAACCTGAGGGCACAAATGGTAGTTCATTATAAATGTCAATCAAAACTCTTTGATTAGAAGTTGACACAACAAGCTGTGACGTAGAAAAAAGCAAATAAAAAGGAAAAAAAATCTGAAATTTCTTTATTGTCAAAAAATCAAGCAAAAGATCCTCAAGAAGGTCATTCACTGCCCTCCACACAAACTAATCCCTGAAAATAAGGTAATATCTGAACAAGAAATAAAGTGGCATAAGAATACACTATCCAAAAAATGATAACTCCTTAAGTAACAATATCCCCTAACGGCCTAACTAACTTCACAAAATCTAATTGGAAAGTCGAATTCCTAAACAAGTCATCTGAAACGCATCATACTTGTAGTCGAAGTAGAGTAGCAGTAACGGTGATTGTAGTGATTCCAGAAGAAAAAAAGTGAGAACAGAAAGAAGAAGACTAAGAATTGATATATTGAAGGGATTGGCCATTCTTTTGTAAGCAAAGCCTGATTTTGCCAAAATTTCAAGTTTAAGTGAAAAACAAAAATGAGGAAAAGCCATAAAAGAAATTGGTTAAATTTATTTGAGGGATCACGTACACTTTGAGAATTTTCAAATAGGTGCCTATAGTTTAAAAGTTATTAATGGTCCTTGATAGTTTGAAAAGCAGTTTTGATAGGGTCTCAATAACAGAATAGATCTTGGGACCACATTGAAAAAGGTTTTCAACTTAGAGAGAATGTGTAAACAAGAAAAAGTTATTTGCTTTGTTGAGATCCTTAATGCTATACATGGACTTCGGGGAAGGTTACAAAGTAAAGATTAACTCTTGCTGTTTTAACAAGTAGTCTCTGAAACTTGAACCATAATGTCCCAATAAATAAATTTTCTAAGAGTATTTGATTGGATTAAATAATTAGAGACATTTCACAAATTTGTCATGCATCAGATCATTAAAACAGAATGCTATATATTATAATACAGGGGCAACTTTGGACCAAAAGGGTAAAAATAGGGTGTGGTTAATTAATACAGCATGTACTAACATAACTTGTTTGTTTGAACTTAAACTAATGAATGCTTCAGAATCATTTGGTGGATTAACAAAATTGTTGTAAAGAGGAAAACATATTTCAAGATGGATTTTCTTCCCAGGATAAAGAAAGTTTACTCACTTCCTGTGCCGGACGGCCATGGTCTACTGGATCTCTTCCAGTAATTGCTTCCAATAGCACAATACCAAAGCTATAAACATCACTCTTTTCATTTAGCAGACCGCTATTTGCATATTCAGGAGCCACATATCTGATTTTTTTTGGAGCAAGAAGGAAATAATAACAATAAGAATCAATGTTTCTTTAATAAGAATTTAAAAATGGAA